>NW_024104720.1:3172500-3494188 GCF_003945595.2 Pipra filicauda
GTTTTGGGTGGAAGGTTGCTTGGGGTTTTATCCTGGAACATCTGTAAGATCCAACTAACCAACCCATGTTGGTAATGTACTCTACTGTGATGGCTGCAGCATGACAGTGTTTTCATTAGGCAGGAGAAAAAGAATAAAATATTAGTGATGTTTATGACTATGCATCTACTCAAGAAATATACCTACAGTTGACCTAATGAAAACAAGTTTTCAGTTGCACAATATTACAGTACTTTTGTCTCCTAGTTGCAGTTCTGCAGTGCTTTACTTATTATCAAACATCATTGTCAGAATACTCTGGTACTTAATACATAACACTTCCTGAAATTAACAGCTAAGAAATTAAATGTACAAAAGCTGTACTAGCCAAGAATGGATAAGTAAATGTGTTCTGGAGAATGGATGATTATATATTGATGGAATTTTTATGATTTACATTATACTCAATTACAGTAGATGGATTTTATTTCTGAAAATATCTTCAGCTGAAGATAAACCACGAATCTGTCATGCTGTTTTCTGCATTACCAGTCTTCTTTTTTAATCCCCTACCCTGCATCAGCATTCACTCACTCCATGTGTTCTGTTTGATCCCTATTGCTTTCCTCAGTGCCTTGTGCATAAAAGAGAGTGGGAAGCTTTGGTCACTCCACCATTCTTCCCCACTGCCTCTAGCTGCAATACAACTCCATTTTGGAGTAATCATTCAAGAGGTAAATGTTAAACAAGAGGACTGGAATAAACGTTGTCTGCCTTTTAATGTCTCTTTGATGCTCCCAGCTGACTGTTTAAAAACTCACCTGGAATTATAACTGATGAATCCATCTTGGTCACATCCCAAGAATGACTCTCACCTCTTGAGAACTTTGGACCATGAGTCTACATTAGTTTGCCATTGTGGTTGCAGTGATAAAGCTGCATAACTAGTTTACTAAAAAGGCAAGAAATAAAATATTTAGAATGCTCAATGAATGACAATGTTACACTTTCCACAGATGTCATAATAATCCTTTAAACAGTACTCACAGTATTTATAGACATTAACAGACTCTAGGTGTGTTCACTGTGTACTTCCCAGTTGTATTATTTTTGGGAGCTCCAAAAGTAATACAGTATTCTAGACATCACTAATGACTGTTGAGTTTTGAGGAATAAGCACTTCCCTCCACCTATTGTTTATTGCCCAGTCAATAACAGCCAGTGATGCTGTGGACCATCAGTGCTGCCAGGTCATGAAGCTGGCTCCTGTCCAGCCTGCTCTCCACCAAACCCCCCAGGCACTCGTCCATAGAACTGTTCCCCAGCATTCAGGCACCAACCTGTAGTGTTGTTCAGATCACTTTCTTCCCCAACATAGAGCCTAATATTTGTCCCTGCTGTATTTCACAAGGTTCTTTTTGGCCCCTCCCTCCATCTTGAGCGAGCATCTCTCAATGCCAACCCTGTCCTTGCGCACAGCAAGTGGTCCTCACAACTTGGAGTCACCTTAGTAAGACTGTGATCAATCATCTCCTTCACATCATTAGTAATGATGTTAAAGTGTTCAGTCCCGAGTAGAGACCCCAGCAGCATTCTACGAGTTACCACACTGGAGGCAAAGCCTGACCCATTAACTGCTATCTTCTGAGGCTGGACATTCTACTCTTACTTTCATCCACCCAGTTTTCCACCCATCTGGTTACGTCTGTGTGACAATTTGAAGATCTACATAACATAAAAAGAGTTACAGACTGACCTCAAAATTGTGGAAACACTAAATGTTTTACTGTCATGATTTTCTCACCTTTCTTTTTTCAGAGAGTGAGAACACAATAAAAGAACTTTCTTATAAACTTCTATGAAACTATAACTTTCCCTGTAAAGGTGTTCTAGTACCTGACTCCAAGTTCCTATGAGCTAAGCAAAAAAAAAAAAAAAGAATAAAAAAAGAGATAAAAACTTTAGAGAGGCTTAATTACATTTTGTTATAATGTATTCATAGCTGCCAGATGAGCACTCTCAGAACTAATTTTAACACCTTATTAGAATATATATTTCAACCCAAATTAACCAAAGGCATTAATCTTCAACACATATACATAAATCCAGACTGCAATTCTTTTAGCTTTATTCCTTTGTTATAATTTAACACTACTTTTAATACAAAATGCATTAAGACTATCGGTTACATTTTTCCATTTGCAAAACAAAAATATTCCATAATTCAGGAGTATTCTAAATATTTTACCTGTAATTTTTATTTAAAAGACCCAAGCATACCTCAAAATATAACCCTGCCTTCAAAAGAGGATGAAATCACATTTCTAAAAGTGAACATACTTGAGAAAGTATGAGAATTTAAAAAAAAAAATGAGCTTTATGGTTGTTTTTCTGAAAGCCTAATTAGAGCAAGACACAAAGACACACCAAATACTTTTGGTAATCCCTTCCCTCTCCTCTCTCTTCTATTCAAAGCAGCTTGTTTCTCCACTCCAGCCTGAGCCTGAAGGACAGGCATACAGCAATTTTTTGCCTTCATCGCTTCACAAATTGCACAAATCTTGACACTTAGCTACCAACTCTAGATGAAGTTTTTTAGAACAGAAGTGCACTGTTCCTTCAGCTGATCACACCATCTTCACTTGAATCTTCCTTATTTCTGCTCTTCTGAAAAGGAGAATATTAGATGATCATTTAATCTCATGTCATTGTCATAAATTCAGAGCAACTACAGCAGTTTAAGACATTGCCACCCCACATCGGCGACTCTAATTTTGGTCAGGGCAAAATAAAACAGATTAACTCAGGAAAAATCCAGGCACTGAAATGGAAGTCTCTAAGTACTAGCTCTGTGAGTTGAGATGTCTCAGCTGAGGGCAACAGTGAGCAAGAAGATGCGGTAATTTCTTCAAATGTGACAGTAGCTTTTTAAACACAAGTTCGTGGATATTGCAGACAGGTTCTGACAAGTATAACTAGAGAAACTTAAGACGCTGCAGAAGTAACTAGAGGGCAAAAAGATATAAACAGACAGTGAGGTCAATTACAGTTCAAGAGATTATCCTAAGCAATGAGTTTTAATCAGCTGAGGACTGTAGTGTGTTTATCACCTTTTAAGGAAAAGAGAGGAAGCCGGGCATGGACATCCCTGATACACTATTGCTAAATGCCTCACAGTACATTTACCAAGGCTTTAAGTCTCACAGTGTTATTTTCAGAAACAGCTGGCAAAAAAATCCTGAAATTTATTGTGATTCTGGTGGGGATTTTGGGGGGATAGGATCACATTCATATAAGCACATACTGGTTTTCAGTTCTGTTTGTTCTAGGGCTCTTTTTCTGTGGGACTGTGTGGGGTTTCTTTCCTTGATAACATTCTCTCCCCTCTGTCAGCAGTACTCTGACAAATAAAATGTTCACCTGGAAAAACAGAGGGACAAACACCACTAAGTAAAACTAGGTAGTTCATCCTGGGGATGTTCTCTGGAAAGAAATGCATACGTATCTTTGAATTTCTAGTATTGCGTTTTTTTATACTCAGATATTTAAAACCACAAATGTTTTAATGGCACACAGAAGTACCTCTTCTAAAGAGTCTTCAGGGACTGGAGAATAGATATATTGAAAGATGGCTACTGAAATATGGATGTTTGTGGTTGACATTCATAAGGTTTAGAAAACAAGCTTGGCAAGACTCTCTAAATGCAACAAAATGCATAGCACCTAATGGAGTAGTTCTCTCTCCCTGTGACATAAAGACACTCCCCTCAGAGCTGATAACAACTTATGGGAAATTGCACTCTGAGGTGTAATAAATCCATCCATTAAAAGGGTAAACAGAGCTCAGACTTTGAAAACTAAGAATACTGCAGAATGCTCTGTCAGTCTTGTGTTGGACAGGATTTGATTTACTTTTATGGCACCACATAAAGAAATAATAGGTTATAAAGCTTTCAGATCTCTAGCATAGGTGGCAGAGTCTTTATACCCTCTCTACACAACTGGATGAGAAACAGATGCCACTATACTTTCCTACACACTCTGTCCTCTGTGTCAAAAACTGTCAGAGAAGTAAAGGAACAAGCTGCATGCCCACTGCTCTGTAAAGTACCACAACTGGACACAGACCTGATTTCCAACAGCAGGTTCTAACCTTTGCAATCAGGGAAATTATAGGCACCCAATTCATTCTAGCTGAAAACTGTTTGTTGGGAAAGTGCGACTTCATATGCAGTTAAATTTTCTTCCAGTCTGACAGAGGTTTCAATCTTCATCTAACAACTCCTTCACTAGAGAGTAGACTGAAGATTTTACTAACTTCCATTCTTCAGTTATTACCAGGAAAGATAAAGGCACATTGGAAGAGTTACGTTAAATAGCTGCAGGTGATCATAAAATTCACAACCAAAAATATTTTCAAGCTTTGATTCAGTAAGGAAAAAGCTGACCAGAACCTCTTCTGTAACTTTAGAAAGGAATGCATGGAGGAAAACAAAGGTTTTATACTGGTAAGTATGACCTCTCAGCAGTCAAAAAGTGTTTACCTACTGGATATTACACTTGTTCAGCATATAGAATAAAATGCTTCCACAGCCCTCACTGTGCTTATTCCTATGTGCAGTACAAGGGGACATGAACATGTTGTATAAAATGTTAAATAACTAAAAATGCCCCAGAAAATTAATGGGAATCAGAGGGAACAGAGTTCTTGATCCACATGAATGTGCCTGGTGAAAGTGTAGATAAATTTGGATTAGCAAGCAAAACTGAGCCCTGTTGTTAAATAGCACTTGATTCCATTAGACTGTGTCGGATTGTTAAAAATGCTAACATTATGTGTGACTATTCATTTTCATCACCTGCTCTTGATTAATCCAGTCCTAAATGGCATCTGTGGACCCTGCCATCTCATACTACTTAATTAAATTAGCAACACATTTGTCTCCCCCGTTTTCCTATCAAAGAGTTGTGCTCAGGAGAAATAAAACCTTTGTTCACCGCATCGCCGTATAATTTACGCTCCTTTTTCCCTTTTTCCTCCAGCTCCTGGCTCAGATGCTAAATTGTAACTGGTAATAGGGAGCTATTAGGTCTAGTGAAGCATGTCAAAGAAGTCAGTAGGAAACCAGACCTGAAAGGAGGCCCCAGATCTCATAAAACAACAGGGTCAAGATTCTAGATTCAGGATTACATTGTACCAAGATTCATTCATTTTGCAGTGGAAAAAAAAAAAAGTATATTACCTTTATATATATTTGGGGCAGAAAGAGAATGGCTGAAAGAAAAGAGAATGAGAGGGGGAAGTGCTGAAACAGGTAGAAAGCTTTTATTTAGGTTATTTTCCCCAGAAGATAAAGAATATAATTGTCAGTAACAGGCACCCATATATGAGTATTGGGTCACAGTATATTATGTCTCCAGGATAAAGAATTAATATAATTTACACAGCTAAAAAAAGTACTAAAAAAGTACCATCATACTGAACAATATATGGTCACAAAATGTATTTTGTGTGAACACCAACCATCAACCATACAATTATCCACAATCTCCACATATGATCCCATATGTAGTTTCCTCCAGACTTTGTTCCACATCCCAAAAATGTTACATCCTTTCATCCACACATGTCCTAGGACACCTTGTGGTATGTCTCACATGTCAATCAAACAAGGATATTCTAAATACTAGTAACTGGTTCTTAGGTTCTTCTTTTCTTTCCAGTTTTACAGTGGGTATGAGCAGAGGAGGAGACACAGAGCAATTCTGTTCTGGGTTGCAAGTGAACTGCAGAAGGCAGGCTGGAAGAAGTGTGCCACAGACTCTGTCTTGCTCCTCATGTAGTCATCCCTTCACTAAAAGTCATTTTAATGCTGAGATGGGAACCTAGATGATTGCAGATCTTTTTTCAGCCTTCCTTGACCTTTGCAAGCAACCCTCTGCCCTTCGCATGTAGCCCTCTGCAAGCAAAGGATGGGGAACCTGACACTGCTGAAAATGGGACATCTTTATCTCTCTGTGCCACTATTCCCTGTTTGGAAATTACTCATCCAGAAAGTGTAGTGACAAATTCACTCATATTTGTGAGGCAGCCACAATAGTTGTGAAAATGCAGGGTAGTCCATGAAGATAATTATACACTGAGGAACCCGAGACAGGAATAATAAATAAGATCCTGCAAGACATGGTGCTTTTGCACACTCTGTGAGCTCTGCACTTGGTATCTGTTTCTCCTAGATACACACAGGTGACTGAGAGTCCTGCAAAGACATTTCCAGAAAGTATTTACTTAAGCAAGTATCAGTGCCATCCAGTTGTGAGACACTGACGACAGACAGTTCCTTCAGTGTTTCAGGTCTCTTCCATTTGCAATTATACTGCAGAGACAGGGGACAAAGCCAGAATACTTGAGGTCCTTAGCTGGGATGTAGGGTCTTCATTTTCAAATTCTCTATGCTTTTATCAATTTGGGACAGGGATGTGAACTTATGTCCTTTGAGTATCCCTCAGCCTTTACTTCCTTAGTCTCTTCTGCACATCTTCGTGTAATAGAAATGTTAATGGGCCAGAAGAGGAGCAACTGTCATCCATAGCACACTGTTCTAGAAACTGGAGCTCACATCCTTCCTGAAGCAGGCATTCATTTCTAGACTTCAATATCACAACTCCATGAAGCAGGTGACTTGCTCCGAACTGTACCAGTTCTTTATTGTCATGGTGCCTTGAATACATCCAAAGTGCAATACTCCACTGGTCAGAGAGCCATTCCCCTAAATAATACAAAAATCCTGCTTCAGGGTTGAACGACGGACCAATGCCAATGCTATGAGATTCAATAAGTGAAGCACCGGGTCCTGTGCTTGGGTCACAACAGCCCCATGCAGCCCTACAGGCTGGGAGCAGGTCTGGAAAGCTGCCCAGCAGAAAAGGACCTGGGGGTGCTGGTCAACAGCTGGCTGAACAAGAGACATCAGTGTGCCCAGGTGGCCAAGAAGGCCAATGGCATCCTGGCTTACTTTAGAAACAGTGTGGCCAGCAGAACCAGGGAAGTGATTGTCCCTGGGCCCTTCACTTCAAGGCAGCCATTGAGGTGCTGGAACATGTCCAGAGAAGGTCGAGGGAGCTGGTGAAGGGTCTGGAGAATAAAACATATGAGGAGCAGCTTAGGGAGCTGGGTTTGTTTAGCCTGGAGACAAGGAGGCTCAGAGAAGACCTCATAATTCTCTACAACTACCTGGAAAGAAGGTTGTAGCAAGGTGAGGGTCGGCCTCTTCTCCCAGGCAACTTGCAAAAGGACAGGAGGAAATGGCCTCAAGCTACCCCAGGAGAGGTTCAAGTTGGACATCAGGAAAAATTTCTTCACTGAAAGGGTGGTCAGGCATTGGAACAGGCTATCCAGGGAAGTGGTTGGAGTCACCACCCCTGAAAGTGTTCAAGAAATCATAGAATCATAGAATCAGCTGGGTTGGAAAGATCATCGAGTCCAACCCTTGATCCACGACCACCGTGGTTACTAGACCATGGCACTAAGTGCCACATCCAGTCTCATCTTAAAAACCTCCAGGGATGGTGAATCCACCACTTCCCTAGCCAGCCCATTCCAGTGCCTGATTACCCTCTCTATAAAGAATTTCTTTCTAATATCTAACCTAAACTTCCTCTGGCAGAGCTTAAGTCCATGCCCTCTTGTCTTACTGATAGCTGCCTGGGAGAAGAGACCGACACCCACCTGGCTGCAACCTCCTTTCGAGTAGTTGTAGAGAGTGATGAGGTCTCCCCTGAGCCTTCTCTTCTCCAGGCTAAACAGCCCCAGCTCCCTCAGCCTCTCCTCACAGTACTTGTGTTCAGGTCCCTTCACCAGCCTTGTTGCTCTTCTCTGGACCTGCTCCAGCACCTCAATATCCTTCCTGAACTGAGGGGCTCAGAGGTGGACACAGTACTCCAGGTGTGGCCTCACTAGCGCTGAGTACAGGGGAAGAATCACTTCCCTGGACCTGTTGGTCACATTGTTCCTGATCCAGGCCAGGATGCCATTGGCCTTCTTAGCCACTTGGGCACACTGCTGGCTCATGTTCAGTGGATGTGACACTTAGTGCTGTGATTTAAGTTGACATGGTGGTGTTCGGACAGAGGTCGGACTTGATGATCTTGGAGGTCTTTTCCAAGCCTAATGATTCTATGATTCTGTGAATCTCCTGGCAGCACTAAAATCTGAACAGTTCTTCACATGCCAGCCCAAGAAAACACCAGTGCTGCGTCTCTGTAAACATGAGGAAAGTGAGTGCCTAAAGCGTGAGACAGAAATACCTCAGAAATATGTAAGCACCTTTCTCATCAAAATGGGCATGGCTTCTTTAGGAGGAGAATTTGGAAAAAATTTGAAAAACAATTGTTGATAAGTTCCCTAACGACTATCTCCTCTATCTAGTGAATAAAACAAAGACCTTACTGTATTCAAGTAATCTAACAGTGATCATCAAATTAACTGTATCATAATTTATATGCACAGGCAGATGATTTAAATTTTTTCCTGTGCAGCCTTGACCTTGGCATTTCCTATTTTCTGGGTGCTTCATTTTTAACAAAATTTTTTTTACTATGATGATTGCCCTGTGCATAGTTAAACGTATGCAACAATGTCAATAAAAATGCAGAAGAAAAATACAGAGCTTTCATCAGAACAAAGACGTGATGCATCTTAAAACTTATATTTTTAAAAATGTGTTTGAGTTGCTCTCCTTTGCAAAAGTGAATTTGGTGCTCTTGCAAGTATATGTTTTCCATTTAAGTCTCTCATATTGAGGTGACAGGCACAATCAATCTTCCTGGTGACATTGTAGCAAAGCAGAAATTATTGCTGCTTACTAGCGCCAGGATCATAAATAAGGAAATGGAAATTGATACCTAATTAATAAAGTACCTTCTTTTCCATTTTGGAAGCTTTCTAATTGTTTCATAGAAAGACAAATAAAGCTTGTGAATGCATGTGAGTGGACTCATAGAAATACAGGGTAAAAAAACCCCAAAACATCAATGAACTTTTCATGTGGTCTTTGTTTTTCAGAGAAATCCCAAAAGACCTTTCATGTGTACTTTCTCTCCTCTGCACATTAAGGATAAATTTCAGTTATTTGGTTAACCCATTTTTTATTTAAGTAACTTCTTTTGTCAGTTTATCCTTTATTATGCAAATGTTTGATGCAAAATAAAAGTGCCACATGTTCATCCTGTTTTGAGCTCCATCAAATACTTGGTAGAGATTAAAGCTCCCACTCAGGAAATCATTCCTATTGGGACACTTTTATATTAATGTTAAAAACGTGTATATGTGTTGAATTTAAACATATGCACAAATGGTTTCTTTAAATGGGACCTACTGTGGAAATACAAGCCTAACTCTGTTACTTGGATTTGATCTTGAAAATGAAGAATATTAAAAATGAGGATAGTATCTTTATAACTAATATTTATAACGAACAATCATCGCCAGGTAACTATAAAAGGGCAAGTGTCTTCTGACATTACCTAGGGATTTTTCTGCTGAGTCAATGAACAAATCAGCTACAGCCGATGGGTTGCTTGAACATACCTATTCCTCAGCAAGTTCTTAGTACCTCTCACCTCTGAGAAAGACATGAGTATGTGAATGGTGCTGGTCTTTTTCAGAGTAATTTTTGTCAATGCAGTGCTGCCTGATGTATCAATGCCTATTATCTCCTTGCTTAATTGTCAATATTTATTCAAACCTAGCTTACAACGAAACAAACAAAAGTTTATAGACGAAACTAATTTCCAGGTAACTCAGAAATTCAAAGTTATATGTACCTTCTACAGAATTCAGTATCCTGAGAAATAAAAACGGAAAAGATAATTACTTCACTACATATGTAAAAGACTTAACTTCTGTGAAGTCTTCCCCCTCTCTTCCAAGTGGAAATATAATAGGAAACAAGTGGACATTTTTGCTGCTCCCTTGTGGATGTGCTGGGGCAGAAGTTAATTCATTTTTTATATCTTCCACCCAAAGAGCATGTCTTCATTAGATCAACAGAAGAATTTTTTTATTATTAATAAGTTTATCAATTCAAATCCAGCATTATAAGTTGATGATTAAGTACTGACTGGAATATGAAATTTTATGAGTTCAGGAATAACCTTCATTAGAAAGATTTAATAGACACACAAACCATCAGGAAGCTGTATCATGCAGATCTTATCTGTTGTATAATAAATCAAACAGCTCCCCATTAATTTATATCTTCTACATAAGTGCCTTTTGTGATGTTTCATTTCATATATTCTTGGATTGATTTGAAAATTAAGAGACAGTGATAGATTTTTAGCTTGTATTCATCAGGTAGAGTAAAAATATTACAAAATCAACATTAATTAACAGATATCATCACATACTTCCATTCAGAAAATAGTAGGATTTTGAATACAGGCAAACAATTGCAAAACTGCAAAAAAACCCCACTCTGATCATGACAAAGACAGTTATAAAATGAAGGAGGGTGTAAATCAGGGACAAAGGAAGGCTACAGAAAAGCAAAAGCTAATAACTATTTTCATGAGAAATCATGATTTCTTAGGAAAAAATAGCAGAATATACTGTGCACCATTGATCTTACAACATGCTGTGATATGATATTGTGTGCTTGTATGGATTTTCCAGCATTGGAATTTCCTAGTTAGGAAGGATTATATGTTTTCAATAAAATGTTAGTTTATTATCTGGTTTTTTGCAACCTGTAAACTCTACTCTTCCAGATTTTCTTAGGGTGCAGCTTGCTGATTGCTGCTTAGCTTTGTGGCACATTTTATTGCAGTTATGCAGTATTCAAATGTTCACACTGGATACAAGTTGGCCTAAGAAAGGGCTCAGAAAATAGTTTCTTTCTTAATAGTCTTCACAGGCTGAGTCCCACTACTACTCTTCAGCACCCTCTGAAGATCAGTTGTGAGATGCTATATATTTTCCATGTCTTAAGTGAGATTAGCTCTCCTTCCCTTAGTGGATGTAGGCTCAACCACACACCTGAAAACCATAATAGCCAAGCTGCAGGCACCATAGTCTCCTAGGTCTCCTGATCATCCAGCTTATAACCTGGTTTCCTGAACATCCACGCCAGAGATCTACCCAGCCTATGCAACCTTCAGAACTATCCACACAAATATCTTCTCACATACTGTGGGGGGAGAAGAGAAGGGAGAAGAGAAAAGGAAGAAAGGTAGGGAAGTGACAGCCCCCAGCTTTCATCTCAAAATGGAGATAGGACTGCACTTTCAAAACCAGGATATCCTGCAATGCTATCCAAGGTCACGCATAGACTATGCTATCTTGAATAAGTTGTGATTTTATTACTTTTGATAGGTGAAAAAATATTTTCTGGAAATTTTTTTTGTTTCTGCTTATAAAAATGTCTTTATTTGATTTGCAATAGAACATGAATATTCTCAAATTACATTGAATCTGTGAAAAAAATTTCAGGATTTCATACCTAAGATTTGTGGGTAAACTTTTGTTTGGGGACCTTCTGTGCTAAGCACAGTAAGCATAAAGAGTGGCATAGAATCCTTGTTCTGAGAAATTTATTGTTAAAAGAGACAAGAAAGTAGAAGCAGCAGGAAATAGTATGTATGTTCCATTATATCTTTGGGGTATGGATGGAGGGAGGTCAAAGAAAGAACTAGGAGGTTACCTGGAAATACATGAAAAAAATAAAGGAAGAAAGAATATTGAATTTGTGGTAGTTAGAGGAGAAAAAGGGCAAAAGAACTGGGTAAGAATAAACATTGGATGAAGTGACTATGAAGGAAGAGGAAAGTCAAACAAAGTAGAGAGACAAGAAACTGGTCAGATTGTAAACAGACTCTGATTGCAGCAAGGCTCAGGCTTTGGATGTGTCTGCAGCTTGTCCCACTGACTAGTGTTTCTGACTCTATTTTTTCATCTGAGGGACAAACGATGAGGGGTAGAGAGCAGAAGAGGAAAATACTAGTCTCAGTCTGTTAGCCTTAATCCAGTGCCATGGTGATGAAACCCTGGAACCAGGGAGAAGCACAAAAAATACCTGGGATCCAAAATCAGACTAAGACCAATCGAGCTCCCACAGTTCCTAGTTGGATAAATAGAACTAAATTTCCAGAAGCAACTGTAAGTATTCATGTGTAGCTCTTTTCTGTCCTCTGTGTAAAAAATCCACTGTTAATCCTCAGATTATATTTGCATATATGAGTTACATACATCTTGAATGAAAATGCAGTTTGTATATAGGTTACACAGCTTTCTGAATATGCACCAATTTGGATAAGACAAATTGCACACACAGAGTTTTAGATACTGCTTAGAGGCACCCTTGAAAGGCACCCTTGATTCAAAAGCTATTAGCTACTCATCTTAAATCTCACAAGTCATGCAGGATTAGTCCTAGTATTATTAATGCAGAGAACAAAGTGATTGGAGATTCAAAAGTCATTTTAGATGAATTTAGTAAATTTTATAGCAATCTTTTCACATCAAAGGGTTAAGAGGATAATGGTTATGAATATACTCCTTGATGTTTAAAGGATCCTTCAATTCCACCTGAGGACAGTATAGGTCTGGAATAATCTATTATCCGTAATCAGATGGAGCATGCAATTTATTTTGGGTGAAATTCTCCTCATCTACATAATTGTTCTTTACATACAAGAACTTTAAGGAAGGGAAATTCATCTTGCTACCTTAGGGTCAGGATGTATCATATGACCCTTCACAAAAATTCCAATTCATGAGCTAAATTCAACAAACATAAATAATGCTAGGGAAGGGGAGGAGAGGAGAGGGGAAGAGAAGGGAAAAGATTTCCATTATGATCCACATTCACCCACCTGCATCTAAGATTTATCACACAATATCAGTGTGTTTGTCCCTCAATATTATCTGTAAAGGGAGTGTAGGTATTTAAAAATTGTTAGTATGTAACCTTTATTCTATTTGTTCTTGCTAGGATACTGAGAAACCTCCAGATTCTTTGCTTTTGAATCATTGAATTTTTAAAAGATATGTTCATGTATTTGTATTGCATGTGTGTTTGCATGTAGCTTTGTTTTCAAGTCTTTAAAAGAATAGAGACTCACATATTTTGTAATTCCTGTTTTAGACATTTAAGTATCAGACATTTGTATTGAAGTACTGAATTCAAGGATACATCTGCATAACTATAGTGAAATTATACTGTAAATATAGTGTAGTTCAATTTCTGAACTAATTGTTGATAAATATGTAATATAAATATACACATATAATTTCCACTCATGAATATAACTGGAAAAATCTGTCTTTTTTAATCTCAGATAATCACATTAACATTTTAATTGTTTTATTGGATTTGATACAAGAATTTTTCACAAAATCCTAAAATCAGATGTTTAGGTATCAACCTGAGTTTGTTTTAATTCATACTTTTCAGTTCCTTTCCACTGCTTTGTTATGCTTCTGGTTTGCACACTTATCTGTGCTTTCTTCTATGGCCAACTTTGTTTCCAAGCAAACTTCTGTGTCTATGTAAAACTATGTTGATAGAATCAAACTACAAACTTCAGTAGGAAAGAAGGTAATTTGTTTTCTTTCTCCCCTTTTATGTTGGTACTTTGGGGAATGAAGCTGTATTTTTTTATCTCGCACACTTATATGTGTGCCACTACATATGAAAGTGAATAATTTTAGTATGAAAGTCTAAAAATTATGCAGCTACATAGCTTCCTCAGGACTGAACAGTGAGTGATGACTTCTGGGAACCTTATCTGAGAATTATCAAGCCTCATCTGAAAATAAGTTTATAAATAACTAAATAAATATCCCAAAGGCATTTATATCTTGGCTTCCAAGCATAAAGGATAGACCCCTAATAGAGAGAAATGACAATGCCGGAACTCTACATTTTTGTTTTCCAGCCAGCACATCAAGCAAGCACATGTGCCCATGTGGATTGTGTTTAGAACTCCAAAGAAGCCTCTTTTTGAACCACTTTTGTGGTAAATATGTGATTAATTTCTAAATCAAGTATTTTAATTGCAAGGGAAGGAACAGGATGCTGAATAGTAATATCTAAATGAACGTGCGCACTACAGGTTTTTGAGGAATCCCTGATATGCTTCATCTGTGATGGCTTAAACCAGTCTCAGTACTGCCATGGTACTGACATGGTCAAGCATGAAAACAAATGCACATCTGCTTCACTCATTTTTTTAACTTTATTGTGGTTTCTTTGCGTTTTGTTTGCTACAACACACTGATTTTAATTTTCTTATGTGGCTTTTCATAATTTTTTAAAATACATATGTTTATTAAATTAATAGTATTGTCCTTGAATTTATTGTAAAAAGACACAAGTACAAGGACAATACAAATTTGTACTTTTCATTATCCAAATCTTTAAATTTTTAGATCAGTTGAAAAGTTACTTACAGTCCTCAAAGAATGTCTTCAAAAATCATGTGTCCCAAGAGGAAGCCTAAAAACTGCAGACACTTCCTATTTATACTATCTTTCAACAACCAATTTTTTTCCATTATTATTGGGGTGATGAGGAAATGATGTCATTAGCTCCCTGATGCAAAACTTTGCTACAAGTGAAGCTCTCTCAGTTGGTGTTCTACCTCCTCTCCAAATAGTCAGTGCGCCTGGTTAGAGAACAAGAAACGGATTCTTCTGAAGTGTAAAAATATTTCACATCTAGTTAAAAAAAAAAAGCTTGGAGCTTCTGTTATAGCCCGATTCTCAACAAATTACCCCATTATATTTGTGTTGAACATAAATAAAACTATATGACTACTTACACAGTTGTTGGGAAAAACTGACCAAGCTGTACAGCAAAAATGAGAATTGCAGTGTAACAACATTGTAAGTACAGTGCAGTTAAGCTCTAGCTAATGAATCCAGAGTCTCTGACTCGAAAACAGGCAGGAGGATGCAGGTGGATTTTAAAAATCCACAGAAGTTACCCTCACTATCATCCCACCAATACACTTCCCTTTCTGTTTAAAAGGGGTTTTACTTTTGAGCCTTACAGAATGTCTTCTTGGGCTTTCCTGGTGCCTTGGGCTGTGGTGATTAGGGAAATAATCATCTTGTAAAGTGCTGGAGATAAGGAAGATATTTAAATAGTGGCTTGTGTCATTGTTTACCTCTGCAGAAGGCCAGGGACCAAGCAGCTACGGGAAACAGTTTGCAACCTTTTCAAATTTACAGAATAAATTCAACAGCGTTGCTGTGAACATTATCACTGAGATTTGTATTCGTGCTTGATTCTTCCCTAAATTAACTCTTCTGCAAGTAAATACATCCTTCTCAGTTGCACTCTTACAAAATCAGCCTATGTCCTGAAAGTAACAAAAATGATGGAGTATGTTCCAGGTATGCAAACCAATTAGCCTACATAGCTACAACATAATCTCAGTAAAATGAGTGGTCTCCAGTTTAAAAGTATCAGATATTGAATCCAAGTTATCTCATTTTCTTCACAACACTGTATGCCAATACAAAATCTTACACTGTTTTGTGAAAATTCACATCATCGATCTTGTACGGTGCAGTGGAAACTTGTAGAGCAGCTGAAAGCATATCTGAAGACAAAACGATGCAATGAAAAGAATACCAGCATTCTTACTGACACTATCTCTAATTTTTAATTTGCAGTCTTTTCACATCTAGTTTATTTAGCAACTGAATTAAGATTTGAAGAAAAAAACCTCACACTTTAATAAATCATTTAGTAGAATAATATTTTCATTATACTTTTTAAAAATATAAATGAGTACATAATCCCTACATTGTGACAATACCATAAGTTCGAATCAAAGCTTGAACAGTTATAGAGAGATAAAAGATATATATTTTATCAATAGGTACGTATACTGACGTGTATTATATATGTATATTTGCAGAGGACATATATGTATATTTGGGAGAAAAAGAAAGCAATAAAATGCAAAATTCAATCCATTATGGCTTTAGTTTTTACAGACCCCTAATATATTATGCACAGAGCTTTTTTGGCAACAACACAAGCTCAGATTTGCCCTCCAAATTCTGCAGAGAGCTTTAAACTGAAAAGGTTCTATGCCAGAAGAATGCAGCCTCTTTCTTCAAACTAAATATTTTGATAGGTTTGTTGCTAGTATGAATAACTCCTGCTACTTTTTGTATATTATGCTATCGTTCGATATTTGTCCAATTTCAGTGTTACTTTTACAATTACAATATATTATGAAAACCATATGAAGACAGCTTTTTTTTTTTTTTTTCAAACAAGTGATCATCATGGCATTCACATGATACTATTCTACAGAAAAAATAAATAATTTCATGCACAGTACTTTCATGACATGGGTCTTCTAACTTCATTGACTTTAGGACCCAAGGGAAGCCTAGGCACAATTGTCAATAGACCTCCTTGAAATAAAAACATCATTTTTCCTTCTGCCCATTGCAAGGAAGACTGAAACTGCCACTGATAATTAATCCACTGAGAGAAATCAATATTGCAACTGGCTGGAGATGAAACAAACCATAGCAAAATAAACTTTTGCCATGACAGTGCAGCAGTTCTTCAAAGCAGATTCTGTCTGTGGGCAGATGTGGAATCTTAATAAATGGTTGCAAAAAACTAGATGCCAGTTGTAGCAAACAGTTGGATTTTCGGCTATAAAATGCAGTTATTGTTCTTGCATGTGCTGACTTGCTTTTCAAGACATGGTAATGGCCCTTTATTTATAAAGACTGAAAATGTTTTGAAAGAAAGAGAAGGAAGACAGGACAGCTTGCAAATGGCCAATAGTGGGAACTGACTATAAGAAAAAATACCAGTATTGTATTGCATTCTGCTTGTACCATTTCTGGAACTAGACTGCCATACAGGAAGTTAGATTTTGTTATGAAACTCAAGAATTTGAGTGAACCGGTCAACATTTACAGACATATTCATTTCAACTCACAGTTGAAGGACAAAACTGTAGAAAAGAGTTTAGGTATGGATTACAATTTCAAAGAATGGACTAGTAGCTGTTTTAATATAGACTCTTGATTGAAATCAAACCACTTAGATAAAATCAATAAAAACAATAACAATCTCCACAGCATCACAGGTGGAAATCAAGCCTATAGCTGTTTTGGGAGTAGCATTTAGCAGGAAATACCATGACAATCAATGACAACCCACTGATGTTTTCTCCTAGCAGCCTTCCTCCAGAAGTCTTTCAATGGGCCTTCAGAAGTGCCCAGACTTTAGGGCCAAAAGGCTAACATTTCATCCTGTCGTCTCAGCACGGTGGTCGGTGAACACAGAATTATTCATGTTCCTTTGTACAAAAGGCTCTTGCACTTTTTCCCCGGTATGGACCAAACAGGTTGATTTAGCTGAAGCATATCTTCCAGAAGGCAGCCAGAGAGGTGTTGCCTGCTATTTCCTTTGACAGCTTTTATCAACAGTAAAAAAATATGTACCTGATTTCAATTTCTAGACACTGGCTTTGGGATATTTAGGATGTTCAACAGCACTCTCTAATTTCCTTTACCAGCCTCCTTATCATAATGTCTGGTCTACACTGTTTGCTGTAACCATTTTATCTATTTATCCATGGGGATTAGGGTCCTTCTAATTGGACTGCAACTGAATTTGGGCAGAACTAAATAAGGCACATACCTTGACTGACAATATTATTTTAACAGCTTTTTATGTTATTCTTTATATTAATCAAATTTTGAAAATATAATGCAGATAACCCCAAATATAATTCATCAATTTATCCTCTCTGAAAAACTTTGTGGGTTTGTTTTGATTGTTTTCATTTTGGTGGTTTGTTGGGTATTTTGTTTGGCTTTTTTTGTTCTGCTTCGGTGTGTCAGTTTGGACCTGGCTACCTGCCAAGTCCCCAAAAATCCACACTGAAAGCCCCCTCCCCTTATATGAAGGAAAGGGAAGAGGGGGGAAAAGGAACCAAAAGACCCAAAATAAACTGAACTGAAGCAGTATATATATATCTAAACTTATATACAATTACCCTATTTACATATAAGAAAAAAAAAACCAACACCCCAAAACCAAAACAGAAAAACTGATATACGCAGATATACACAGTATATAGAGAGTTTCAGTTTCACATCAACATCCCAGTATGATATGTGCTAAACCTAACTTTTCGATCTTCACTATGCTTCTAGTTGCAAGATTTTTGATCTCTGGAGCGAGTACAGCTGAGCTTTTCAGGCACGGAAGAGTGAAATAGCACCTTTGCATATAGAAGTTGCTATTGATAAAAACTAAGATCCAATCAAATCCTGAAACTTGTGGTTACTGTGAAAGCTTCTTTGCTTCTGGCAGATATGACCCCCACATGGAGCAATTAGTCAATGACTGACAGAAAAATTGTCTTCAAGCTCCACATCAACATATATCCCAACACACACAAACGTATATTCTAGTTTTATTTTAAGACATAACTCAATGCACTGGAACAGGACATCTGTATTAGGAGTTTGCACAAAGCTTTGCTACCAATTGCATATGAGAATTTCATATGAGTTGGCTAATGGTTTTTTACAAATAAACTTTGACACTGACTAGTGATACGCAAATAGGATAATTTTAAGAGTAAAAAGAACCTGAACAGATAAACAAGTACAATTAAAAATAATAATGACATAAAAAAAATGTCTGCTTGGCATATAAAGTTGGGTATGCCGCAGGATACAAAATATTAGCAGGGTACTAGAAGAAATCTCCTCAAGAGTTTTCCACATAAAAAGAATAACTAAAAAAAATGCCTAGAGAAGAATATAAATATATATGGGAACGCTACAGAACAAAACCCAACAATGAGTGCATCTCTACTGATATTTATTCTCACCATCAGAAACTGCTATGTCCATTTATAGCAGAATAGATATCACAGAAAGGACCAATGAGACCTAGGAGTTTCCAGGGCAAAAGATCTCTGCACTGAATTATCTTTCTCATCCCATTCTCCCCTTATGGTCTTAAAAATAATAGGATAGCTGTAATCATAATTCAATTTTCTTAAAAAGCTGACACTAAAAATAATGTCTATGCCACTAACCTCAAAGAAGTTGCTGTCAAAAAGCAAGCTCAAGTATGGCACAGGAGATTCTTGGAGCATCTGAGAATGTGTGTGTGTCTTACGTGTACATGTATATTTGTGTATACATATGATCCTGTGCTCTGGCATCTGATGGTACAGATTTTCAACCTGTTTTCACAAGACCTCTGTGAGTCAGGTATTTTCCAATACAGTTTATGCAGGAACAAACTAAAATGCAGCAAGGCAGGGAAGTCACCTTCAAGGAGATAACAGGGTGCAGAGCTCTGAGTCTTGTGATTCCCACCCCCTTCTATTAAAAGCAACAAGACAGACAAGAAAATTCCTCTAGAGAGGATTTTGTAGTGCTATGGGTTTTAACCTCTCCAGTTCTCTGGAGAAACTGCAGTTTGGGGTTAGGTTTTATAGAAGCCCACAGCACTCATGGAAACAGCCTAATGATGTTTGTTGTCAATAGATAGCCTGAGTCTGGGGATAATTCATTATTTTAGTTGCGGCTCCTCTGCTTGAGGAGGGCTAGTGGAAAAGATATTACCAACTTCACAGCAAATGTCTCTGTTCATTGGAAGTGCATTTCAAAAATTAGGCTTGTGATTATTCCCCTCTGTCTCAGATAGAGGGAGCTTTCCCTGGAGGGGATGCTAGATGGAAACTAGTTTGGAATCTCCTTCTGGGGAAGTGTGGTCTCCTTTCTGATCACAAGTTACCTTTTTCCTATGTACCTATCCTGCTGCCCCATGCCACTCAATTGCTCTAGCTGCCCCTTTTATTTACTGTTTGTCAGCTTTCCTGATTCCAGGTATCATTTCCTTGATAAATATATATTATGCCCCATGATTTCTGTTCTCCATCTTACCAGCACAGTAAAAAGGCTTTTGTCCTGAGCTGCAGACACTACAGTAGCTTTCAAGTTCACTAGTTGCTTTATAAGAGATCATTTGTCTGCAGAGTTGGCCCTAAGGGTAGGCAAATTAAGTACCTGCCTGAGGAGCCAAATTTTGGACAAAGGGGTGGCTCACACAAGCTGCTGCACGCTGAGCACTTGCTGCCAGTGTTTCTGTCTGTATAAATTAATCACCATCGGGCATTGTGTTTTCAGGAGGAGTTGAGACCCACAGGTTTTGAGCCTTCGTTAAAACCTTTTGAGCTTATTTCCCCCCAGGATGTAGAAAGCCCGATTTGGCCTGTAAGCACAGCAAGTATGGCCACATGCCATCGCAGGAAGCCCAAGCTGACAGGCTGGTTGCAGGCAGCCCAGGTAAAGGTTATAGCAAGACACCTATGGGACAAGTATGAAAGGGAGAGGAATTAAGCCTCTAACCCACAGGCTAGACCCCATTTATCTGATATGGAGGCACAAACAAAGGTGGGATTACGTGCACTGGCATTGAGAAACTGCAGCGGGATGCCCGGGTGGGATTCTCTGTCCTCTCTGAGAACAGTGGCAGTTCAATCTGCCTTGTTTCTGACCTGAACTACATCTGCTAACCCATCACATTCCCGACTCCACGTGCTGACCTGAGGAGGTTTGATGAGAAGGACTGATTTCAAAAATAGATGGCCTGTGTGGCTGATTTATTTCTGCTAAAGCAGACTACCAGATCCTCTGAAGCTGTCTCAATTACCTCTATGTAAAGGCTGTTATTCTTCTCCTACAAGTAGTAGTCATGTTTGAGTGGCCCGATTTGTGCAGATTTGGCCTGCCTTGTCCACTTAAAAGACCATTAATCACCACTCCAGTTTATAAATCAAGGAGGCCAAGTTGCTGAGAGCAATTGAGAGGGTGAGGCTCCGCAGAAGTACTTAGCCAATTCCCAGACCCAGGCTTAGCATTTCTCTCTCCCTGCCTCTAGTCGTCAGACAATCCATCATCCTTCTCCCATTGAGGCAGAATGAGCCTGACAGAAAAATGCCTGAAAGCTAATCAATATGATCAACTTGAGGGGGAGAGAACATAAAATTTTTCTTTTTTGGTTTCTAAGTCTTTTAAATAAACACAACCTATTCGCTTTAAGATTCAGTAGTTTGAATTTACGAAAGACAAAACCAAAAGACAAAGAAGTGCAAACCAACACCAAGATACAAGAACAGGGTAAAAAAACACTGCAGACACCTTTTTGCAGTAGCTATCCATGAAGCAGAATAAAAGTGTCAGGCAAGGAATAGGACTATTATGATTGTGGATTATCAGTTTTGGCTACTATAGTCACACAAGATAGCTTTTCTTTTACAGCAGTGTCAAGTGCAATTGGCAGGCCAGAAGTCACAAGGAGGCCTGCTCCTACTAAATAAACATCAGCTTGCACTGTGCTTGCATGTGGACTAATGAGGTTATGATAGAAAACCAATCTGCTCTGTAATAAGGCAGAGTAAGGCAACTTGAACAGGAGGTTTATATTCCTATTCTGTGATAAGTTGCTTTTACATATTTTGAGCACAGCCTTTTTTTGGAGAGAGAGAAAACATAAATCGTTCATTGTACAGAAGAAAGCATGAGTGACAACTGTAAGTGGAATAGACAGTTTCCATTACCCCCTCACAGTTACTGAAGAATAATTTGCAAAGGCTGGGTAAATTGTGTTTTAAGAAGTGTAATGACGTGTAATAATTTCCTGTCAGCATGTCAGTTACAAGCAAAGTGAGTTTGATAATTTTGGGATAGGAGATGGAAAGAACTGAGCATGAAGGGGAGGAAATACAGAGAGAAGAAATGGGAAGATCTTTTAGCATTGCTGGCTTCAGAAACTAATGAAAACATAATTGTAAAAAACAAACAAACAAAAAAAAAAAAAACAGGTGGAGTGCTAGATAAAAGCAAGAGCTGTGCAGCAACCTGCCCAGATACTAATTCCCATTTGCTTTCCCATTAATCTTGCATAAAGATTCCAGGTCACAGGTCCAGCTACAGGGAGTATTAAGCAATTTAGTAGGATGGGAAATGGCTCAGAAATCAGAAAATAAATGATCAGGAAAATTTCTTTTTCTTGTCCTGTAAAAGGCATCTGTATCATAATGCATAAAAACATTTCTTCTCTCAGTCTCTCTGAGAAAGGGAAAAAGCCCCAAACAAATCTGGGGAAAAAAAAGAAAAAAAAAAGAAAAAGAAAGAGTTGGGATGTATTTGACTGCCTGCTCTTGTCTTTGAAAATGCACAGTGCGGTAGAGCTCAGTAAATGCCATGGCTTATAGATCAACCTAAGATGAATGAGCCAGTTATTTTCACACTGCTTCACTCCTTCTTCTCATTTTTATCTTAAAGACAGTATTGTCTGAGATTTATTATTTATTAATTTTGTTGTTTTATCATGCTGGCAATTCTGTCAGGAGCATAATATTTACTTTAATCCAGCCACGGTTGAATCAAATTTCCAGTCTCCATTATACACATATGCACCCATAGGTAGTCTGCTGACCTCATGATGCTTATTACTGATTTACATTGCTGCAAAAGTAAAGCAAATTTGACCCTTGGCATGTAAATCTTACATTATCCAGCCCTCCTTCTTGACAGACGATGATTTCCCCTCTTTAGTACATACAGTTTTCCAGACCAATTTCCTAATCTTAAGCAGGATTGTTTCTACCGTTTCTTCATTTTTGGTGGTGGAAGAGGTGTAAGAGAGACCATTTTTCTTAGAGAAGCTACTTTAGTATTGAATATACCAAGTGGTACCATTTTCCTAGCAGTCTATTTCTCTTTTTACTCTTGTTTTAACAGTGGTCTTGCACAACTTCCACTACTCACTGAAATTTAAGCTTTTATAGCATAGAGTACTTCTGGCCTTAGATACGCCTTAGAAAAAATTCTTCTACACATCAAATGTTGAATTCACAGGTTAAAACAGAAAGGTTATTCAGCTGGTTATCCAGCAAGGTAAGCAAGTCTCTTTTTTTAAGGTATGCCACTTTGTAAAACAGGTATTAAAATGCTCTGGGTTTGGTGGTTTTAGTTTGGGTTGTTTGGGTTTTTTTCTCCATAAAACATGCACAGCTTTTACCTGCAAATAGGTTTGAATGGAAATTTCACATAAATTTCTTTATTTTATTTTCTAATGTTTAAGAAGATCCAAGGGTAGTAATATCTTGGGGCTGAGTACAGAACCACTCAGCCTATTGCCGCATGCTGACTTAGAGAAAGAACCTGACGTATTTTAATTGTGTGACAGTGTATTTGTCACCACTAATTTTGAAACTGATTGCATTGGAATACTTACGCTATGAATGCAAACACATGCCAGACAGCTGGAAGAGTGTGATAAGTCTTATTTGTCTTCAAGGTGTGCCACTGAAGTAGTCTCCTCAGACTGTGCCTTTCCTTTCCCTTCCTCATATTCAACAATAATCATCTGGGAAAAAAAAAAAACAAACCAGAGAAAGCTTTTTTTAAATAAAGGTTGAAAACAACATACACACAAAATAATTAGCGCTGTCCTAATGTTACACATCATAACAAATGAAAACATATTTCAAATGTGACAACACAAGTAATAGCTCTCAAATCTTAGTTTCAATGAGGAACAGCTTTTACATGAGGGTTTTTCTGTGAGGTTCTTCAAGAATCATCATTTCAGGTCAGATTCTACAGAATTCTAGCAATAACTCTTTGGTTACTCAACCCAAAAGTCCTTTAAAATGTTACAATGCAAAGCTATATGTCCTGCTGTTAGGCATAAGACATGGAAGTTAAACCTCCAGAATGAGACATCATATTGCACTCAGGAACAATTCTGAGAAGCATGGTGGGATCTGGATTAAGAAGAAACCAAACATGAACTACCACCTAAATGTGATGGTAAACTGCATATAAATTGGTGGAGGGGGTGGGGGGGAGTGGTTTTGTGTATGCACAAACAGAGGACACCTAAAGGAGCCAGGAGTCTATTTTACTTCTGTAAAAAGCTTTAAGAGTGTGGTGCTGAATCATGTACTTCCCTTTGAAAGGATGTGGAAGAAAACTGTGAGGTTACAGAAACTAGGAATAGAAATGATCCATATGCTGTATAAACTGCCATGTGGTAAAACATTAAAGGAAATCAAGTGATTTGGCTTATCAGAAGAAAGAAAGAAAAAAGATCAAGATGACTTAATTATAGCATAAGTATTGTGCAGTGAAGTGGCTTCTCATCTAGTAAAGAGAGCATAAATAGAAGCAACAACCATAAGCTGAAGAAGACAGATAAATTCATATTAGCACTAAGGTATGCTTTTACAGTGACACTAACTACCAAGGGAAGTGGTAGATTCTCCACTACTTAATATATCCAAAGAATGGTCTGGAAGTCTGCCTGGAAGATATGCTTTCATCAAACATAAATCACTAAGCTCAGGAAATAAATCTATATGACCTAATGGCTCTTTCTAGCCCTTAGATCCCAAGTATTTATAAAATATGGTATAGATTAAAATTTAACTAATAGCTTTGAGACTCTCTTTGGTTTCTGCTAAATTATTGTCTGTTTTTACATACTTAGTGGGTATCATGGCCTGTCTCTGTTTTCTCAAAGAGCCTGGGGTCAATTCAGAAGTATTTCTCTTTACTGTAGAGAATAATTCTAAAAGCAGCTAAAGCCATACGACTCACATATGCTCATAGTGGACTGAGGAGCAGTCCAGCAAAAAAGTACATGCTTCTTATTAGGTTGTCTCCCTAAGCTGCACAGAAAAAGAGTTTGAAGACATGGTATGTGTTTTGAAGGTTATGTTCTTCCACAGTTCACAGAATTTATTTCAAACAAACACAAGAAAAGCTCCAAACATTATTTATAAGTCCTGATCTTCTTTAGCTAGAACTTGGTGAAAACTAATTCTTCAATATCCTTTTTGTTCTTTTACAGAGAGCTATCAATGGACCTCCCTTTAATCGATACAGAGCTAAACAAGCAAACCAATATTTAACTGTCTGAAGTTTCCACTGCTGTAATATGTGATCACGAATTAAAGGGTTTGAAAAACTTCACCTTCTTGTCTCCAAAGTGGCCATCATTGCAAATTAGGCTAATAACATACATTATTAGATATTCTTAAAGTAAAACTAAGTATAAATGGGGTTTATAAAAATCATTATTTCAATTTAAAAGATATAATGCGATCAAAATACAAATCCAAATCACAGATATATGGAGAAACTAGCAAATTATTAGTGTTTTCTGTCATTCCTCAATTTCTCTCCTTTGAATATTGCTATTGTAAATGCTGTGGTTCTCATTACGTTGTGACTCTTATTAGAATTTGCCATATCATAGGCACTCTTCAGATACCAAGGCAGGCGTTTGGAAGTGCATATTAATGATCATTGTATTTCATATTGTTTTCATTTCTAAGAATATCTAAACAATGAAACTTTAAAGTGTTTTAACTTAAATGTGGTGGAAGTAATCACTGTTTGCAAAAGAGAGATCAAACATGGACTAGGCTTACAAATCTTTCTTTCCCATAAAGATCACTTCTGCCACACATGGAAATAAGGAGCATGCAGTCTTGACAGATACCCTGATCCTTGCCTTTGTTATGGAGTGAGCTAGGACACATGGTGTGCACTGGTCTGTGAATTGCCCTGGACTGACAGGAAACTGAGCAGATGCTTGTCAGGGCTGTTACAGATTCTTTCACCCCCTCTTGGCGGCTTGAGGCATAACCATATTCCAAGCAAGGATGTCCTCCACCACAAAGAGGCTTCGAGTGAAGGAGGTTAAACACACTGAAGGAACTGCCTTGTCCCCCAGATATGGGGTAACCAGCAGTGGAGTTGTAGTTTTAGAACTCCAAACCCTTTGCTTTGAGGGTTTATACCTTTTCTCCAGCACCAGCATAATGTCTTCTACAGCTACAGCAATCTGAAATTTGCCATTTCTCTTTTGATGCACCTCAACTTGGACAAAAAGTCTGGGGCATGTAAGTCTGCCAGAAATATGGAGTGGCTGAGGTCTGCTGTGCCTCTCTGAAGATATTTTGCTCCTGTACAGTCCTCAGTATGGTATCTCTCAATGTCATGTGGATCTTTACTCATCTTAAATTTTCTGTCTGTGGAAACACAACTGACAGGATTCACATGACCCTCACATCGATCTTAAAACTATTGAAATGGTGGACATCATGACTAGATATTCTACTGATTTTGTGGCACCCATTTTCTTTGTATCTTAGAGTTTCAAGAAGGGAATAGATCAACATCTTCTTTCTTCAGAATAGACTGGCCTCCAAAAAGTCAGGATTCCAGTTCATGCCATAGGGAATACCAAATGCTCTCTATACCCTAAATCACATAGCCATTTCAAACAATCAAGGATCTATAACAAGGTCCAAAACTCATGCATGGTCAAGGTGAAAGGTTAATTCAAGTGCTCAAATGAATCACACAGGACAGACCTCTGAGACAGATACACTTGACCTTGGACAGGAGGATTAGTGAAGTCTACTGAGACATTACCATTCTGCATAAGGGTGATGACTACCCATATCAGAATCACAGAACAGCCAGAATTGGAAGGGACCTCTGGAGCGCACTTCATCCCACCCCTCTGCTAAAGCACGTTCATGTAGAGCAGGTTGCACAGGATCATGTCCAGGTATATTTTAAATATTGCCAAAGACAGAGACTCAACAACCTTTCTGGACACCTGTGTGTTCTTTTGCCATGCCTTATAATCTAGGTAAATGTTCAGTTATACAAAGGCCAAATGTCATAAAATAAAATGCAGACAATTTTGGCCATATTGGTCCAGTGGAGGCTGTGTTTCCATGTGCAGCGCTCTTCCCTTCAGTGTGCTTTAACTAAAACCCCCCTTGCAGTAAACTATGGGGAAGTAGTAGAGCTAGAACCAACCTCTGCTCCCCAGAGGTGCCTGTGACACCATGGAGTGTGACAGTGAGACCTTAATGCCACTTAGTTTCACACAGTACCTCCTGCATCCTTGCCCATCTTCCTGAAGGAAATCTGCCCCAACACCAAAGTATGCAGCTACAGGCAAAACAGTGGGTTAGACTCACTGCTGGATATGTCCACATCGAAAAAAAGACATTTGAAAATCGTTTTAGCCTCCTCTAAAACTGCACAGTATACTGTTAGCCGCGATTTTCTAACTGAGTGCCAGCATGGTGTGGTAGTGAGACTGCTCTGACCATTGCAGTATGTCTAAGGTGCAATTACCTGCTCCTAGGTTCACCTCTCAGATGACTGCAAATTCAGAAACTTCTGGTCTCAGTTAATAGTGTACAAGGTCAATTCTGCTTAAGCTGCCCACAGCTGTGTTACTTCTGTTTTAAAGACTCTGTGTAAAGCTCGGAATTTTACTTGGAATTTCAGGGGCTATGCAAAAAGTATGATGAAGTCCTGAGCTGCAGGCACTTTGGTCAAGGTACAAGTATAGAAATGGTTTCTAAATGCAGTTAAAATTATGAAAGCTTTATTATTCATGATGACACTGATTATCTACCCCCATACCTCACTGACAAATTCAGCCACTGCTTTCAGATGAGATATCGTACTTTGTCCACAGACAGCCCTAGAGGTAGGAATTAATTATTAAATACTGGTTGATGATAATTACATGATAACTTTATTGACCAAAATCAGAAAGGAATGTGTGATGTGTTCTAAATCGTCTCAATAAAATGACTTGTCTGAGAAAAGAGAATGTCTTAGCTCTTTTATAAACCATCTTTAGAAACCTCTTTGTCCAAAACACTAGCATCATGCTCTAAAAGCATAAAATGGGAGCACACATTTTAAGCCAAATGTTTTCCTTGTCAGCAATAAATGAAATCTAGATAATAAAGCAGAACAGTAATTCAAATTCAGTACTGAGGATCACATTCAAACTACGTGTCCCTGCATAAATTCATATTTAAATTTAGTTTTGTATACTCTTATGACTTTCAATAGTCACCTTTTCAGAAACGATGTCTGACTTCAGTCTTCAAAGTGAGTGGTCTTAAATGAGGCTTCCAAAAATCAGATAACATTTACCAAAAAGAAAAGTCAAGCATCTTCCAGTATATTATTATTCCTTACAATTGCAGTCAATATTAATTTTAATACTACGGGTTCGTTTTCTGTAATTTTAGAAGAAAAAGTGTTTCATGAAGTACTACTAATACTACTTCTTTTCTGATTCTTTTTGGATATCAGTGCAATAATAGAATTTCCAAGTTCAAGGGGGAATGAAAAGAGAATTTAGGTGAAAAATAACAGGTTTGATAGCTGCATATTGCCTCTCTCAGAGTACTGTCATTTATATCTGTGGACTACTACTTGCACTTAAGAGTATTTTACATATATATAGATCCAAATAAAGAGACAGGACGTATGGTAGGAATAAAAATCCACAAAAGTAGAGGAATATTTGTGACAGAAGTAGAAGAAATGAGTTTTAGCATGCACATCAGCAATTAGACCTATAACAGGAAAACAAGGTGTTAGAACCCCAACAAAATGAAGCCCTAGCATTTTAACAAAACTTTAATCTTCTCAACATCCAAGGTGACTAAGTCTCCTGAAGAATGGGCCTAGAGACTGAAATTAGAATCACAGATAGATCCATGTAGATCTACAGCTTTGTAAAAGTAGATGCAAGTGACAATTAGAGGTATGGCTAAACAGTCTAGTCTGGTGCTTTCCCAAACCTTTGAAGTTAGTGTGGTTCAGTCCCTGTTCAACTACAGGAACCCAGTCATTCTCACAGTGTCAGCTATGAGACCTACTGAATCAACATAAACTGGTATCAATTGGTGGAAAATCAAGGACTCATGCGCACAGAATAATACAGTACTGTATCCCTCCCACATTCTGAAGGACCAGCTCCCCCAGGAGGGTGACACCTATGCAGACTTGCATAGCACTGCTGCTATGGCCTTCTCAAGCACATGCAGTAGAGGCAGGGATGGCAGAAATGACAAGCAGCTGGTAACAGAAGACAACATATTGTCTCAAAGAAGGCTGTCAACATGGTTCCCCCATGGTTTCCAAATTCGAAGCCTCTCCATGTGGTCATATGCTATGTATGAAGCAGGGCACACTAGACAGATTTGTGGCTGAGTAAATGCAAGAGCATCTGAGCCCGGCCATGAGGACAACTGATACACCCTGAGGACACCTTTATGTAATGTCTGCCTTGAACACAATGACAAACAGCCTCCCAGTCCAGTTGGCCTAAAAGTCAGAAGTTACTCCTGACATGGACCACATCATTGTATAGATATATCTTTGTCTTAATTTTGGATTGATAGCTCCAAGGACAAATGAAAGAAACTCAGCACCTCCTTCATTACCTGTTCTTTAAGAAGACATGAAAAAAATCACATGCCTTAACATAAGAGACACTGGAAGAAGGTTGTGGGGGATGCAGAATAAGAACTGTCTATTTTTATTCTGGAAGTAGGCCATCTATCCACTTCTCCAGGAAAGTAATGCTTACTACAAGTGTAATCACTGTAACTGAATCATTGTGTTGTCTGGATTTTTCTTTTCTCTCTTACTGCCTTGTTCAATACTCTGCCCTTGACAGTATATCTTTCCAAAGTCTGTTTCACTGAATAGTCTTTAGACAGTTCTGGTAGCTTTTAAATAGCAGATTGAAAGCCAAGTCAGATAACAGATAGAAATCATATATAATGGCAAGAGAACAGAATTAGTGGAAGCTTTATAACAAAAATGGTATTTAGAAGAGAAATGATTAATCAGTATTGGTTGAAATCTCCTGTAATGATGAATAATTCAATATATAACTGGTAAGAGTGTCACTAGTCTGTATCCCTATACATTTGGTTCATCTGAGAAAATCACTATGTAAATAGAAAGAGCACAGAAGCACTCCAAGGCTTCCGTAACAATGGGAAATTCTTTATTTAAATAATGGAATTAACATCAGCCTGAAGCTTTCCTGTGAATTTCTGATGTAAAGCCACAATTTGCATATCTGTGTGTATGATATAGATTATCACATATAAATAAAGATCTGCATAGCTCTCTGAATTTTTCCTGTACAGATCTATGAGTAAGTAATAAGGTACTGCCTATTCTGGATTTCTCTCGGTGTAAAGGAACATTAACTCCATAGCATACAAGAGTACTTTAAATTAGTGGTGTGTAATATATGGGTGGGCGACAGTCTCTGCACAGTGGCCCTGGGGTGCAGTTGTGAGGGGGCAGCAACAGCCCAATCTAAACTGAGAATTTGGCCCCAAAGGTCTCCCTTCCCTGATTTCCTCTATCCCTGAAATTACCTGTTAGTACACTGTGGTGTGAGGAAGAGAACAGCAAGCAGAAACTCGGCAAAAGTTCATTTGCATGTATGGTAGCACATGAACCACCCAGAAAAGCCTGTAAATTAACCAACAACCGGTATCCCACCCCTCCTAGTGACTAACAATAAATGCCACTCTCCCATGCACCCTGCCTTATGTGAGGAGAGAAGAGAGCCATCACAGCTTGATAACTAGCTCCACCTCTGACAGGGGTCCTCCAAGGACAGGGGCTAGGTGCCCTTTTGCTCCTTTGGCATCATCTGACACATAAAGGACAAGTCAGGAAAACAGCCTCAAAGTACAGACTATGTAATCCTTGACCACACACTAGCAACCTACTTTGATCTTTTGACTGGAGTGGCAACGTTACACTAGTGAGGAATTAACACTGAGGTGGAAGATAGAGATCTCCCAACATGTGGGAGACAGTCTTGATCATTAATTCACTCCTACCTAGGATTTGAACTGCTGGCAACAGCTGCATCCCCCCTAGTAATTCTCCCAGCTATTCATGTTCCCCTTTGTTTATGTGGTGCCTCACTCTACTCATCTAATCCTGCACTGATAGGGGAAGTCATTATACAAATGAGAGGATATAGCACAGAAGACAACATAATCTATCATTTCTTCCTATAACTATGAAGTTGTATGATATTCCTTCAGGCAGATCTGGAAAGAGAACCTTGGGGGCAGTAACACGTTCACTCTGCCCATCTTTGAAAAGAATCACAAGAAGTTTGACAATTGCAAAAAATTATGCTGCATCTTGGTGTCACTTTTCATACACTTGATTTGTTTCTCATCCATTGTCTATGAACTGCCACCAGTTTAAAGGAAAACAACACATGAAACAATTGTCAAGAAGATAAACAATAATAGTTCCTAGATTCACACACATTTGATTTTAAGTGAAAAATAGAAGCAACATGACACAAGGTGGTTGGTTTTTTTTCCCAAATCCAACAGATTAAGCTGCTGCATTAAAAATGGCTGAGAGACATAGAGCTAAAACACAATCAGATCATGCTTGACATTGGCAGCTTGCTCTAAAGCATCTTTTGCTTTTGCAGTAATTGAGAAGTTCATATTTTCTCATCCTGAGTTCCTAATTTAAATTTTGTCTGCTAATCAAAAATGGTAAAGTGCTTCCTGGCTAAAACTAGAAATTTAGACAGCTTTTTTAGATGCTCTTTTTTAAAAACATCTTGCTGTTTTTACATAAATACCAAGGAATCCATTGACTTTTCATATATCAGCTACTCAAAGGTGATATTTCCCCGTCACAACTCTTTCCTAGAACTGAAAAAGATGAGATCTGTTCTGAGAATAGCAAAGTTGAGGTATATGGGGTAAACCACTTTTTTTCCAGAAATTAGAATTCTAAAATAACTGAAGCATTTTCTACTGAAAAATTTTACAACTTTACGTGAATTTGAATTTTTATTAATATTTTGCAGTTACATATTCGGTGTTAGTACTTTGGTTAATAAAATAGTTTTTCAGAACAGAATGCAGTGTGTTTAAGACCTCAGTTATGAGTCTTGGGAACACAAAAGAACTAATTTTATGTTAGCTAGATAATAAGGTTTCCATTGAGAAGAAACTTCCTTAAGGAAAATAACTAAAGAAAAAACTTTTTTTCATAAAAATCTATAACAAAGACCCTTACAGAGGACAGCAAAAGCAGTAAAAGGCACCAGGACCACACAACACTTAAAGGAACGCAGGTATTGAGTGTGTGAACTATTACTGGAGACACATAGACTATGACACATAGACTATAACTTAAAGAAATTTGTAAGAATAAAAGATACAAAATATCCTTGCTTTTACAAATGTGGTAGACAACTGCAAACAGGAGTCACCGGCAAATCGTTAAAATCTCCAATGAAACCTAATAAAACCAGAGAAGGGTTTGATGCAGCTTTTGTAAGAAAGCCATGCCTTAAAGATCTGCTCGAAGCTTTTGAAGGTGCCAGCAATTATATGAATAAACTTGAACTAAATGATACATATACTTGAATTTCTAAGCATCACACCCAGAGTCCCTTACCATTGCCTTCTAAAGAAGGCAAGCTGGTTTAGAATAATATACAAAGTTAGAAAATAAAGAGTGTGAAAGGAAAGTTACCAGGGTGTGCCATGAGACTCTACAATGGCATTTATGCCCTTCAGCATCTGCCAAAAAAAAATGTTGGAAAGAAGGAAAATATGGAGACAACAAACTTTGCTGAGATGGAAAGTTATTTACAATAGTCAAAACTAACACTGTATAAAAAGCACTGCAGGGGAACATGCAACTTAATGACTGATCACATGACAGAATGTCAGTAGAGATGCAATGCCAACACAAGAAAACAGAAGGTATACACAAAAAGATATTCTTAACTATACAGTTTTGAACTATTATCCTTACCCCTTGCAAAGGGACTCGTTCACAGTTCACTGTTCTGTAGCAGGCAAACAAAGCAATAACGCTATCAGGAAGGAAAAGTAGTAAAAAAAATAAATTCATTATGCTACCATTATTTTTTTATTAGTTCATACCCTGAATACTTATGTGTCTCCAGTTGTCTTAGTTCATAAACTGACCTTACCCCAAAACACTCCAAATAGTAAAGACAAAAAAAAAAAATGCAGAAAGAGGTAGAGTTATAAAGGGTATGGAATAATGCAAGGAAAGACAAACAAGACTAGGATTTTTGACTTGCAAAATAAGCTGCTCAAGAAGGATGCAATAAAGATCTGTAAAATAATAAATGTTGTTGACAAGGTAAGTAGGGAACCATGTTTCATGTTTACTCCTGACAAAAGAACTAGGAATACAAAAAACAATTAACACTTTGAAAGCCTGAAACAAACGGGACATTTTTTTAATACAATGCACAACTAAATCCTGGAAGTTAATGGAAGATGAATTTATTAAACCCAAGACCTGTAACAGATGATTCTCTGGATGCAATACCTGGTTCATAAATACGTTAAACCTGTGAATGGTAGAAGATCACAGGTTAAGTCAAAAGGATTATCACTGTATGTTTTTCTTCTCCTTAATACAAGCTCCTTTTTTTCCCACTGTCCGAGAGAGGTTAGACAGATCTTTGGTTTGACCCAGACATTGTGGATCACTAAAAATGGCCAACAGCTTATACTGGGAACCACTCCACCCCTTTGTTCTTGCCTTGAACTTGGTGCTGGAGTTCATGCCGAACTGCTCACAGTGCTGCTGTTATCCACAAAAGCTACCTTGGAGCTTGTCGAACTACATTGTAAAGGTCTTGCAGCTATGCCTTTGATTGCAATATAGAACTGCTATGGGGAAAAAGTGGATATGGGTTATGGGATTTCATCTCCTTTGCAGAATACTATGAAACCTTTTGGCCCCCTTCCCATGTGCCATCCCCCCAAACCAGCACCTTCTAATAAGAGCTACTGAAGAGAGAAGTGCAGCTCACATAAACGTAAAGTATACCAAAGATTTAATGAAACAAAATACCAACAGGGGGTGGTGGGGGTGATGGGTAGTGCTCAGGAGAGGGACAGAGACTATGAACAGCACACCAAAATCAACAACTGTGAATATATTTTTAAGAAAGTAGTTCAACTCTGTATTAAAACAACAGCAAATGACATTCATTGGAAAAAAATGGCAGTTTCCCCTCCTTTCCCCAAAAATCTTAAAAGACCAAATGATATATGCATCTAAATGATGTTAAGGCTGGAGCATATCAAGGATTTTTTCATATATACTGGAAATTATTAATTCAGTTGTTTAATTACTGATGCAGTTTTCTTCAGAAGTATGAATAACTGCTAAAGTTTTCAAAAAAATTGATGTAATTTGTCTCCTTTTTGCCACGTATCTAGGTGACTGCTACACCCAGAGAGGTTCCAAGATGACAGCAAAAATATCTCAAGGATGAATATTTATACCTTTACCTATTTGTAGGAAGTAGGGACTCATAGCAATTCTTATTATACTTTTTTCTTCCCACAAATGCTTTTGCACACATTATTATGCACTAGCAAAATAAAAGACCTAACTGCTTCGGTTTTCATCTGAATACTACAGTCCATTTTGAAATACTAAAAAAAAGTTGCAAACACATTCAAACAAGAGTAAACAAGGAAAGTGGTGCAGTGAATTAAGGTGTCATGGTCCCTTATATTAGCACTACTCAAATGTACGGCTTTGCAGTACCTCATCTGGGCTGCCAGGCTGTGAATGCATCCATGCAGGATGGAGACACAGGAAGAAGCACTGGAATGAGCAACAGATGAAAACCAAAAGTTAAATGCTTACTTCCAGGGCTTTGTTTCTTGATAAAGTTGCTGAGAGGTCAGCCAAAAGAAATGAAAGAAAAGAAACAAGCAGCAAGCCAGAGGAGGTTTGTATTTGGTAAAGGGGAAACGTGTCAATACAAGAGTTTGGAGGTGACTGTGCAGAAGCAGAAGTGTAAGTGAAATAGCTTATTTTGATGTGACAGCATTTTTGGTAGATTTAAGGCAATAAGGTAAGTGTTGCTAGGAGGTTTCTAATAAGCAATTTAAGAAGTCTCAAGTGCCTGAACAAAAGCTGTGTAATGAAGGGCATCAAGGGGATTCAAAGATGTTAAACAGGAAGGAAAACAAGCACACTATATATAGGAACAAGTAATGAGAAGGGAGAACTAGAAGAAGAGGGAGCATTTGAACACAGTACTGTTCACAGCTTTCTAGGTTACACCTTTTGTTACCCATAGCAGCAAACACAGACCAGAGCAGAACAGAGTAATTCAAAAATTAAGGCAAAGGGGGAAAAAAGAGTGAGTATAGCTAGAAGAAAAGAGGGATTAGATATAGTAATTTTTTTTATTTTGAAGCTTTGGGTACTGAGGTAGCCAGAAATTAGTTTTATCAAGGCTTGATGTTGTTACTAAAAGTTGTCAGAACTACAAAGCTGACAAAAGTTAAGGATATGAACGTTGGGGTAGTAGCTGTAAACATCTTTATGGTGAGGTAAAATGGCATAATAATTAAGCACTATCAGGAGTTTCTAGACGGCAGAGAGATAAATAATTCCATGCTAGAGGACAGAAATAGCCAGAGTACTAAATATTGTGATTAATGAGGCAAATATTTTTAACAGGTTTGAGTTAGTAATTGAAACCTTGCAAAAGAATGTACCCAAGAAACAAAGTTATTTGAAGTCATCCTTGTTTCATCTTCTAATTTTATGCAAGGACCGGAAATTATGCAGTTGTGCAATGTCGAATAAACATTTTTTTATATATTAACTAAGAGATAAAAAATGAAGAGGTTTTTCTGTCCGAAGTTTGTGAAGCAGCTGTTTACAGTGCATTCTGAGGTTGAGAGAGGTTTCCTGGGATAAATCAAAGCTGGTCACATGCTATGTGGTATTTCCACTGTGTCCTTGATTATCTAAGAGCACAGCAAGTAATCAAGAGTATCTTTCCAGCTCAGCAGAAGCTATTTCCACTGACTTTCTCTGAAAAAGAGGCTTCACTTCAGCTGAAGTATTTGCAGTAGCTGGAAAAATTGAAGGCTTTCTATTTTCCCCTAGGGCCTACAGAAGTATTTACTGATTATGGGAACCTGCTTTTCTTCTTCCCCTCCATTTACAAAACACAGGATTTTATATCACTGTTCACAGATTGAATATACACTACCTTCACTGCTAAAATCCTTTTGTAAACACACGCTTCTGTCAAGTGCCTGTGGGTGCAGCTACGAGAGCTGGAGGTGGCTGGCAGCTCTGCAGGAAGTTGGGAGGCACCTGAGGAAAAGCAGCTCTTTTGCAGTGGACTGGTGTTCTGCTTCTGGTGTTTTCCCTGTCCAGGCAATGCTTCCTCAGCTCAGACAGGGTGAGGCACCTCCTTGCCACCACCACATGCTGGTTTCACAAAGGGGCTTCTTCCTTTAGTCCTGAATTTCTCCTGCAGGATCAGACTAGCATAATTTGAAGACCTTCTCCTTCCAGTCATCCCTGTTTTGATACCTGTGCATGTATCTCCTCTGGTATCTTCTCTGTTGGAAGTGAAAAAGGCACCTAGTGACAGATTACAAATGTCCAGAATTAACTGGATGTTAACCATTGTTAAGCATCCAACATTCAGCCTGGAAATGCCTAACCACTAGAAACACAGAGTAGTTGCAAAACATTCCCAGAAACCTGTTCCTACACTTTAATTTTCCAGCATTCAGGAGTTACAACTCTCCAGTCATACTGAATTTCTTCTCCTAATTTTCCCCAGGTATGGAGAAGGGCACGTATTAGAAAATCTCAGTTTATACACACCATCAGAAATACAGTTATTTGAAGTTTTGTGTAGATCAATTTTTCATTTCAGGAAGAAGCATTACATGGGATAGTCCCTCCCCATACTTAATAAACAAAATAAAAAAAAGAAACAAATTAAATTTTCCCATAAAAGCTACTTAATATAAAGAGTGCCATCTGCTGGTACGATTGAAGTGAGGCATTGTTCATAGGCATCGAGGTTCAATAAAGTTTTGCTAGGCCCTGTTAAGGGCACATTTCAACTCTAAGCTATTTCACACTTTCAATTTTACTTATTCATGGTACTGCCTTTTACAGAATAAAAGTGCAGTCAAGCACAGTGGTGTAGACAGCTCTTGTTGTGTGAACATGGTGGGGGAAAGCATCATTTATTAATTCACATTTTTATATTCACAGGGTGTCTTTGTTGATTTGGGATTTCTTTGTCTATTTTTATTTTTTCATCATTAATAGATTTTTAAACAAATATTTTTGAGAACCTGAAAATTAAAAATGTAAGAGATTTTCTAAAACACTGTGGGTGAGACTTTTAAAAGTACCTGCTTTCCACTCTACCTCATGCCAAACATATTTATATAATTGTCAAACAGCTTCAAAAATCCAACTTGCAGGTCTCGGGCTTAGAAGCACATTATTGATAAAATACTGTTGTATACCTTCTTGGTCATGTGAATCTTCTACAAAGGCGTGTGGATCAAGCCTTCCTGACTCATAAAATGTTACTTAAATACCCTTTAAAAGTACTGCCTCCTCCATAACCAGGATAAAAAGTATGTTGCTTGCAGTTGTCCCAGGTCCTGGCCTGTGCCAACAACAAGCTGAACAGTGAGGACAAGTAGAGGGGATGAGGACGGAGGAAAGAGGGAGACAGTGTGCTACCTTACAAAAAACTCATTTGTCTAAAACCGAAGTTAAAGTAACATTGCCCTTTGCTAGCTCAATGACTACTTACTGAAGAAGTCTACTTTGCATTTGGGTGTTACCATTATTAGCAACATTTGCACTTCATGTTGTATTGGTGAAGTAAAAAAAAAAAAAAATCTTAGAAAGTCCACATTCACTGCAAGGATAATAAGATTTTTATTGTTCTGAAACACTGGAGTTCAATTTCTGATTTCCAGCAGGTTCACAACAAAAGATACTTTATAGTCTTCCCTAAAAAATTATCATTCAGATTATGACTAACTCACACTCCCTCCTCTTACTTTTTTTGAGGTCATTACATGACAAAGTGTACCAGACCAATTCCTGAATAGTTAAGCTCCTTCCATATCTCTTTTCTAATGATAACAGCTTTTCCATTTTGCTTTTCTTATAATGTTGTTTCACATCTGACTCTTCGTTTGACTTCCTCCACTTTGTTGTGCAGTTCCTATGAATTATTGAGGCAGTTTCCAGTTAAATCTCACTATCCAAATTAAGCATTCCTATTTTTAACTACCCACTTCGCTATTATCCTCAAAGCATTTACTTCCTCTCTACTGTCCATTCTCTTATTAGTCAGATTAGTAAAAATCCAAGAGGGCTACTTCTCCAGGTACTTAACCAGGCAAATATCTCAAACTCTGGATTGGTGCTTTCGCCAGTCCTGATGATATTATCTTCCCAAATATTTGCTCTCTAGGTCTATGAAATAGAAGAATTCCAGCAAAGATCTTTGAACATCTTCCCCCATCTAGCACAACTCTCTTTGAGCAGCTCAAGCAAGTTTCTTATTCTTACAGTCAAATGGTAGAATGACAGCAAAAGGATTCTTCCCCAGCCTATTTAGAATGACTTTCACACTCTGCCAGCCCCTCACAGCATTATGCTTGGACAGACTTCACACAAGACTGTTTTCCATTTCCATCCACTTTGATGGCCAGTCTGTTAATATTTCTTATGAAAAAAAGTGATCTTTCAGAGCAGCCTTAGGTTCCTATGAAACTTTGACCTTCTTGCTTCCTTTTTGCTTTCCACTTATCTTTGTCTTCTCTTTTTCTTCAGCCACTAGCCCCTGCTGTTACCATTTACTCAGTCTCTTCTTTCATGCTGCTCAATATTCTGTCTCTACAGGTTGCACCTCATCACTCCTTCCACAGAACAAACTCCTTCCACAGAGAAAACTTCTTCCACAGATTTACTTCACATTCTGGTATTTTCCTCTGCCCTGTCATCATTTTAATATATTTCTAGAGGTCTCCTTTTCATCTGGGGATCTGCCAATCAACCCATCTGCAACTACAGTTATGTTCATGCTCTTTCCTTTCATCTTATCTGTCATACTCAAATGCATTTCTATATTCTACCCTCATTTCTAGCAGCATTTATGTCTCTCACACCTCTTTATTTTCCTGAACATTATGAGATGACCCTTCATGCATATGTAAATTCTGTCAGAAACTCACTGAAGGATAACATACACCTTACAGCTTCTGCATCCAGTCATCTTCATCTTTCTGCCATATTTTGGTCTTCTCCACTGGTGCCCAAGATGCTGGTTTTTTCTCCCTTACTCTAGGTTTAAAATCAAACAAACCATCTGCATACCAGGGTCCTCTCCGAAATTCTTCTTTTACTAGACTCATACCAGCCTCTAGTTGCTTTGATTCTGACACCTTCTTACCTACATTAGCCCACCACTTCATTTAGGGTTAACTATGATCAAAGGCCATGATCAAAGACTTCCTCTTTGTGCTGTTTAAACTAAGCCATATGGCTTTGCAACATAGCTTATCTAGTCTTGTTTGAACTGGTTGTGCACTTCTATGCACAGCAATCACTTCCAATCATAGTAAGAAATCCATGTGAATTTTCTGATGCACTTATGCCAAAGCTCACATTACAGTTACCCTGGGCAGAGAAGCTGCCTGGTGCTTAGGAAGCCTGAACCAGAATTTCACAACTCCACCCTCATGCAGCACTAAATACCTGTCAGGAGGTGAGTATGCTTTGCTTTTGGGGTGTTAATTTGGTGGAGTTTTCTTCTTTTTCAAAAGTAAAACACCAAAATAGAGTTCAAGCACAACCAAAAGTACAGGGTGATGCTGATGATAATTTGAGAAAAAAATGCTGAGAGTCCAAAACCTTCATAATGCAACTGCTGATATATACATGATAAATACAGGGAAAGGCTTAATATTATGGACCTCTCAGTCCAGGCAGGGTGAACTACCAATTGTAGATCTCCTCTGACACGGCTAATTATTTTCACTAAATATAGTTCATTAGTGTCTAGACATCACTGATTCACCCTTCACATCTTCTTCTTCTCAAAATAAAAATGTGAACCAAAATCTAAATTTCAACTTAATTCTCCAGAGGTAGAAGGTGAAAATAGTGTATTTCGCTTTATTAAAAAGGCCTACAAGCATTTTGGTTGCAATATAAAAACTCTTTCTGGAAAAAAACAACCGGTATCATGATGGTACCCAACACTGCAATACATTATAATAATTTATAGGAAGGTTATATCTCAAAAAAAACCCCAAGAGTGAGAAATAGAACTGGAAAGACATTCCTTGATGAACTTCAAGTGTTTTTTATATGTGAAACTTAGACTCTTAAATCACTGGATCAGAAATATTTGTCAAGCTGACTGCAGGCTCTATAGTCTTAGTTCTTAGTTCTTTAGTCTTTTTTTAATATGGAGACCGAAGTGCTGTATGCTATACTTCCCTTCTCCCAGAATTTCAGTTAACAATAATGTACATATTTTCTTGATAATCTTTACAATTTCTATCATGAAAATATAATATTCAGAAAATACTAATGCATCAATTCAGCTTCCAGAACTCTAATGGTATGAAAACTAATATATTGTACTGATACAGCTAAAACTTGGACTAAAGAATCAAAATAATATGTTTATAAACACCATATATTAGACTGCCTGGTTTGTTACAAGGTAATAAACAGAAAAGCTTGCATCTAGTCACTCGTGGTTGTTAAATAAGATTCTTTGTGACTTGGAAAAAAACTAGAACACAATGAAGAATTATCAGTGCATTCTCCACGGAAGTCATCTACATGTGTTTATTTAATAAACAGAAGATGGCTTTATTATACACATTTGATTTCCATATGCAATCGTCTCCTTATCTGTCACTTGTATCTAAGCAGGGTGCTTTATACAAATCTGAAAATGAAAAATTCAGAGCAGGGCACAGGAAACTCATTTAATGTCGAGTGCAGTCAAAATCAAGATTTCTTTATTTGTAGTAACAACGCTGTTAAATCAGAAAATTACTCTCCTTTTCTGCATGTCCTTCTTCCTTTACAATTCAGTTGTTTGATCATAAATTGTCGAGTGCAATGACTTGTCTCCTCCACTTTCCACACTGGTCGAGACAGATTAAAAACTCCGGCATACCACCAACCAGTCTCAGCATACCATTAGCATATATATGAGATTTGAGACATTTTCTAATATTCTCCAGCAGAACTCATCTGTCAGCCAGGTGATGAATTATAAAAACTCTTAGCTTGTTTAGAAAAGAGAGGGGGAGAGTGAGAGAGAGAAAGAGAAAGAGAGACAGAAGAGGAAAACACGATCCCACCTTTCTTTTTCATTTTACCCACCTAACTTTGCAGTTAGTCAAATAAATAAACATTATCCAAAATAAAAGAGACATAGTGTGAAAGATTTAAATACATGAGCAGCAGAGCACATTTAAAAGCTCATGGAATTGGATAGAATTATGGAGTGGTCAATGATCTGCATAAATAATTTTTAACAAATTTTTTTCCACCTCATAATAACAAAGATTCATAAGGTGCATTACAAAATTCACACAGTTATCAGAAGCTGATAAACCAGCACAGGGACTGTTTAGGAAATAGTGGGAAAATTAAAATGTAAAATTCATGCAATTCATAGAAGGATTGGGGTGGGGGTTTTTTTCAAATGTTCATGAATTCAACAAGTTTTCCTGCACAATCTGAAAATTCTGTGTATTCAATTAAAAAAAATTAGTCTCCCTTATTTGGATTTCATTAACATGTTCAGGTTTTTTCCCTGATTGAAGGTGGAAAGTGGACAGTGATTTCTTGTGACTTAAATTACAAACCTATCTCCACTATGAGTAGGAAATAGCAAACACATGATGTCACAAAGAATGACTACCCTTTCAAATATGTCAGTAGATAATTACACCTTATGAGTATATTTGAAAACTATCAAATTGTCACATGAATGTTTTACATTAAAGAAGGGCTAAAGTTTATCATAATAATTTACACAATCATCAACTCCCAATACCATTGTAGAACCTGATACTAACTAAAAACAACTTGTATTTCCTGTGGACTTTTGGAATTAGAACTGGGAAAATATTAAAACATATATTTTTCCATAGAAAAGTCTTCTCAGGAACAAAGCTTTTCAAAAGCTCTAGGAAAATTTGGTAAATACTGTAAAAAAAGGAAGAAGGGAGATTTTTTAAAACGCCATTTTTTTCAATGCCAACATTTTTAACATATTCATTTCTTAGTGTGACCACAAAAAATGGTTTATTTCTATATTTCGACGGGGGAAATTGATTCAACTGTTTGTTTTCAAAATAGTGTTTTTGTTTAAAAATTAACCTACCCAGAAAAAAATGAAAAAGAAATTTAGAAGAAATGAAATAAAGCACTTATTTTACATAAGTTGCACTAAAAAGAATAATCATAATATGTTCGTAGTATCTAACAGTGTAAGTATGACAAGTCAAATTCAATTAGAATTTAATTAGAAGCTTTGTTATTAAATGTACGAGTAAAACTATGCATATATTAACTTGCTTTTTATCCATAAATACCTTTGAGATTTAGGGCACTACATATCAGTCTGGTATAAACTATGGAATAAAAACACCATTGTTTTTTTAGGTGGGAGTGTGTATAGAAAAAATGACAGATTTATTTTGGTAAACAATTTGATACAATAGTATGGTATTTTTGTTAATATACAAGAGATATCTATCATAGGATAAAGGTTTTAGCCAATAGAGTGACATTATCTGTACATACACGGACTAAGAAATTAAGAAATTAAGAAATTAATGTATACAGATTATTTGAAGTATAAAATAGCATATTTAAGGAATAGTTATTTGGAACTGATCTTGAATGCCAGGTAATCAATTTTTTTTCTGCTAAGCTATGAAGCTTGTGAGAGCACAAGTTAGGAGCTAATGAGCTGTTTTTTCAGTTGGAGCACTTGTTCCAAGTTCTAGTGATAACCAGAGCTATCAAATCATAACCTGTTTTGGTTTCCATTTGCAGATGTACACAACACCATTATTAATTCTTGCATTTATAAAGCAGAATCAATTTAAGGAACAGATATCTAACTAGTCCTTTCTCTACATGATAGTCATTGGTTGCAATACATTGGCTTTTTTCAGGCATTTAATTTTGAACAATTTTTGTAAATTCAGTTTCAGACCAATACTTCCCCACCAAGTGCTTCCATTTACCACCAAAGAAAAGCAGCAGCATGCTACTAAACCCATTAATAGCCACTACTTGTTTAAGTAATTCTTTACAACATATAAAGATATATATATAAAGATATATAAACATAAACTACGCTTCAATAAGAGCATAATAAGAGATGTAGTGCATAATGCTACTGTATTGCCAGGTTTCACTAAAGCCATAGAAAAGTGTGACTTGAACATCCAGCTATTTCTTTATCCATTTACACACTATATTCAGTGAAAGTACTAGCACAAGAAACATTACACTGAGATACTTCCTCCTGATAATCATTATGTTTTGGAGTTAAAACTTAAGGCCCTTTAAGATTCTGAAAAAATCTCACTCACACTAAAGAAGAGTGTTCTAGGACTAAAAAAGATAGCATTGGAAATCAAAACAGATGTTCTTGCAAGTCTGCAAAGCCAGTGTTGTAGATTTAAGTGATCCAGATAAGTTGCAAGCTGAAACTTTCAGAGATTTGCCAGCAAAACTTAGCAGTAAAAATCTGGCTAATATTAAAAGCAGAAATGCTTTTTCAACATAATCCTAAATGGATTTATTGTATCTCATTTTCTTAAGAAGCTTCAGTGAAGAAGTGGAATGAGAAAAACTAGCATGCTTTTACCATCTTCACTAAGAAAAACAATGTGGAAAAAAAACCCCAAACCTGTAGATCTAAATCAAGTCCTAGAAAGCTCCTATTTATAATTGATTATAATTAGCAATAGAGTAATGAAACCAAATAAGAATATGGAATCCAAACTGACTTAAATTAACTTTGTAAACTCAGACCCATCTGCTGGTCAAAGCTGAAACAAAGATCTCACATTTGCTTTTAAGGAAGTTTGAGTCTGGCTGTGCACCAGGAGTTAGAGCTGAGGACTTTCTTCTTCTAAGACATCACAAAACAGTCTATGCAAAACAGAAATTAGATTTTGCTTACAGCATAGATATTATATATTTAGTAGTTTATCCTTTAAAAAACTTGGTCAGGAAAATTCTTGGTTGATTCTTCACTGATCTGTTCTAGTATTTGCAGCTGTACAAAGAAAGAGGAGAATAAAGGACAAGTAGTTTCTTTGTATGATATAATAAGCAAGATTATTGGCTGAAGAAGTCTCTTATCAATGCAAAATTCATGGACGAAAAAATATCACAGAAATTATGTTATTGGCACATTGATAAATGACATGCCTACTTAACTGGGATCACTGCCAAGGGACAGATCCAGTTTCATGCAGGGTTTCAGTCCCCCTTAACAGCATCAGCAGACAAAGTGGCAAGCAGTTTATTTTGTGGTGTTCACAGATCTCTCCGTATGTGGAACGGTAGGATAAATGTCCTTTAGTCATGCCATTATTGATCACTCTGGCATTAGTCTTACCAAATCAAAGTCATCTTAATATAGACTTTATACATGTTTCAATTGATTTAAAATTCTTAAGCATTTACCTGGATGCTGTTTAAAATAATTTCAATAAGATCAACATACTGGAAATTAATGTCATAATCAAGATATTTGTTAAATATGGATAGGTACATTTCAAATGCAAAGACACTAATACCAGACACTTCCATTGCTGCCACAATGCTTTTATCCCATGTTAAAAATAACTAAGACACAGCAGTGTTTTAGGTGGGCTTCCCGCTAACACCCTGAACCCAAGACCATGTTCTAATACCGGGCAGCTTCAATGACTGCAAAAACAAAATGTGGCTCTCGGTCTAGGTAATCTTCTATTTAGGAAGATTATTGATCCAACTCCTCTCTAAACTATGCCATTTCCCATCTGGAACAGCTTAGAGAAGGAAGAATGCATATTTAAGACCAGTTGTCTTTAAAAGAAATTTATGATGATGATGGAAAACAGGAAGAGACTGTGTTAGTCGTCAAAATCTCTTTAAAGCTACCTTTTCATAGTGAATTATCAAAAACTAACCATTTCAACAGAACTTGCTGAATCAAATTCTCCTTTCACTATGAGCTGTTTTGCTGTTTGTTATTATGTCTTTCATTTTATCTCCTCTTTCCTTCTTTGTTTTTTCGTTTCCTTTGGCCACTTAATAAACAGACCTTTACACAACAAATGGATTCCCCATCTTCACCTCCCAGGTGAATACTGTAACCACTAGGCTGTAAAATTTCTCTCTCTCAAGCTACTCTACACACAGCAGTGCAGTTTTAATAGGAAGGGAGAAAAGTGATTCCAGCTCAGCCCCTCAGCAGGCAGCATTGTAGGAGATACTGATTTGAAGTCTTTCAGGCAGCTGGAGCTGGCTCAGACTTCTCAGTAATGCCAGCAAAATTGAATTTTGCCTTCTGAACACTACCATAAGAGTGAGACATTCTTCCCATGGGTAAGGAAAGTGCAGGGAGGAGGAGTGGCACCCTGACTGAATAAAGCAGTGAGGAGCTCACAGATCCTCTCCTGTCTGCACTGATGTGAGACATCGCAGCACTGACTGGGTATGAATCCCATCCAGAAGCAGAGGCTTCCCCATACACGCTTACCCTTTCTGTACAGCAGCAACTGCAGCCAACCCAGTTACAGTCATGTTGCTGCTCTATACAACTCCTTGCTTTGCCTGTTTCTGGAGATAGCCCTGTTAGCAGTGAAGGGCTTTCAATCCGATCTTCTGATGACTTGAGCATGTCCAGAAACTGCTTTTCTAACACTGAACTTCTCCAGACAAATTGCCAAAAAAGTTATTAGCTGTCCCTGTATTTCCAGGTGAGTCCCATCCCAGCAGTCACTAATCCACTACCATCTCCAAACACTTCCTGGAGTCAGATTTTTAAAGGATTCAGAATTAGATAGAAAATCTACTCTTTTGCTTCTAGATGGTCTAAACTGCTCTGATTGATCAAGCCTGAGACAATTTTGGTTGACTAAAAAAGCCAAGATGTCTGGGAGCCAACATTCAGCAGACGAGATGCGATTTACAATCTCAGATTTAGATCCACAGGCTTAAATTCATTCTGTTTCTTTAGGTGCGTAAGTCCAATCATGTATGGGCAGCATGAAGTTTTATGGAAATCTCATCAGTTGCAGTACTCACATTAAACAGCAGACCTATACTTTCAGGTATAGGTCTAATATGTGCACTTTACATAGCACTAACAGCATGTCACAAGATGCTCACAAAATAAAGTACATTCCTGTATAAGTTTTCTCAGATAAATCTTTTTGACCACACAGCCCGCTCACCAAACATGCATGTGCAACAAAGTATGATTTAGGTTAACATAATGGTGAAATGGAGGCCCAACAACTGAAGTCATATAACCTTCAAAAACAACATAATATAAAATATCCTAACAGACATGAAGATTAAATGCACTGTGTGAAAGCTGTAAAAAAAATCCCAAATCCTGCTCTTGCCTGCTACCTGCTTACATAATACTGACACTTTGTAAAACTATTTCCAAAAGTCAAATTTTAAGAAAAGGTTGATGCATTTTGTACATACTATTACACCCAAAAGACTCACCCTGTACTGAAAGATACAGGAATACCAAGACTTCTAAACAAGCTATAAGGTGAGTAGATTTGATGCTTAGCTTGCTTTTAGTACCAGTCAGGGATTTGCTACTTTTGCAAAAACTTATTTATTATTTTTATTTTTAAAACACTGTAATTTTATTATTCATTATTTTATTATTTGGAAACATATTATTTTTAATGATGGAAAAATAAAAAAACAGGGTACAAAGATGCAAAGGTAACAGTTAATTATCCCCATTTCTTTATATTTTTGTTACATCAGATGCATCTAATAAGAACTACAGAACTATTCAGACCTATTAAGAGCTAAAATACAAAATTTTCTTAGATAAAAAACATTTCTTACAATATGTCTAGATTTTTAAGCTATATGAATTACATCAAATATATTCAAAACATACTGACATCTAGTATGGAAAAGTAAGGTCTACTAAAAAAAAAACAAACCACACTAATTTCTGAGTAGACCTTGAAATAATCGTCAGCTAGGACAGGACTCCATAACCTTCAGATTTCAGGAGAGAACATCCCTGTAATTAAAATGGAACAGAGCTTGGGGAGTCAAGAAATTGCAGGAGAACAAAGACATCAGGCTAAAAGCAGTAAATCAAGTGCTGACTCCAGGGAGGAAGGAGTAGATCAAGTGGGGCTAGAAAATGGGACTAAAATTCATAAAAGTTAGGCAGAGATGTGCAAAGTGGAAAGCACAGCAGCACAGCAGGAGAAGTGAGAGAAGCATCCAGCAGAAAAGGTAACCTTTGAATTCCTTGGTTCTACGAGACTGTCTGGAGAATCAGGAACAGCAAGTACTGCTTTATTTATCTTTTTTAAAAATCCGTGTTCCAAATGTATTAGGGTTTTTGGAAATTCTATCAGAACAATTTTTATGTTATAAACTGAACATTCATGGATACTCACTGAAGATATGTTTCCAAAAAGCCTACATGGCTCAACTCTGAAGGCACATGAGACATTCTACTTTCATGCAGAGGGGACTATATCCCCAGCATTTACAAAAACATTTTACAGTAGGCCAGTTCTGGATTTAAGTTGTTACATTCTTCCATTTGCTATCCTTCCTGGCTTATTTTCCTGTGAAAAAAAGATGACTCAGAAGGGTCTCAACTACATATGTTTAAGGGAGGACTTTGGTCAGAATAAAGAGAGTTTTGATGTTTACATAAGGTAAGAAAAGCAATTTGTGGTTGAATATGGCAGACATATTGTGGGAAAAGGTCCAGTTCCAACTCATGGAATTTGACATACATGCATTTTTTAGGTTAAAACTCTGCTGTAAGATGCGGATCATATGAGTTACACTTGAACTGAGATGAAAACTCAGTGAATCTCTGACAAGTGTCTGCTCTCCAGCACTATGTCCAGGGGTGTCTACAATCAACTCATATCTCCATTTTGAATGACAGTGTTTCCTAAGCACTTAGATAGTCTTGCAAATGCATTACCCATCTCTAAGCTAACACACCTTAATCTGTGATGGGACTGGGAGATGGTTGAAGACACATGTAACTGTCTCGGTTTCATCATGCACATATGGACCTTTCCTCAAGATACTTGGACCATGATGAATTCAGCCTATTCCAGTGCTCAGTCATAGACATGGTAAAATACCTTTCTTTTCCAGAAACAGCCTACCAGACAACTCAGCCAAAAGCTAAGGGACCAAAGTGCTAGACACTCCTGCAGCCTGCAGGAGTCGAAATCCATAGCTCTCACTTTCCCAGAAAGGACCCTTTACCTCTGGAGTATTGATACTGCCTAGGACTGGTCCACCTTTCATCTTACCTGAGGATGTGAGGGCACTGTCAGAAAATAAAAGATGAGCTGAATAATTTCATATGCAACTTCAGCTTATGCAGCTTCAGCTCAGGCACCCAAATTACAGCAACAGTAATGCTCCATGTGCCCTTGTCCCATGTAGACCAAGATCCAGCTTTAAGTATTCTTTACCTTTTGAGCTCTTATCTCTTCACTGCCTAGATAGATAGGGAGTTTAGATAACTAGTTTACATGTTTAAACTATTCTTGTTAGTACCTTAGGTCTGTGTTCCTTCAGGTGCTGTGTGTCTAACACGGGTTGTCTAATCTTGACCACGATTACAGCCTGCTAGGGTCCAAGCCCACTGCAACAGGAGAATACTGGTTAGCATCACAGGCATTGTAAAAAAAAGATAGTATATCAAATATGAATTTGAAAAATTATAAAACACATCTGATGAAAGGGAGGATTAAAATTGTTCAGTGATTACAGTGGTTGCTAGTTCGTTCCCAGCATAGGTTATTACGTCATCCTCAATGTATCCTTTTCATACATAATCAAAAAAACCTTACCACACGCTTGGAACAATAATGCTATCCAGAATGGTAGCAATCTCTTTCTTAGTAAGAGAAGACATAAGTCAACGTCTTTCAAGACTACCACAGACCTCAGCTCTCTTCAGGTCTTTTTGCTATGGTAAGTGCAAAAGAAGAACAAATCATTGCATTAGTAAAGAAAATGTTGATAAAATTCCTTTAAGGAGTTACATCTCCTTCGACATCATCTGCAGTTAGCCATTTGATTCAATCCACTTCCTCATAAGGCACCCTCAAATGGTAAGCATGGTAGAAGAGTGTTTCAGTGACAGCTGAAATAGTCATTGTTCGCTCTTGGCAAGATTCTGTTCATTAGCCAATGTTACAATTTAGCTAGAGAAGTTACTATTAAATAAAGTTACTAAGACCTTTATGAATCTAATAACAGTGAAGTTGAATTTTATATGTAATTAATCATTAAAATCAATTAAATATGTTCTCTCCAAAGACCAAGAGTTCTACCCCTCATATCTGCTTTCTGGTATATTTTACATATGAATGTAGAAGTCAGTGGAAGTAGACCTCATTGGAATCAGGACTACTACTTTTACTCCAGGTAAAATTTGAGAGAATTATGTAGGATGGCCAGGTTCATGACACCCTGTCATATGCTGTCACAGACAATCTTATGGGATCGAGGATATAGTCTGATGAAAGAATATGTTTCTCTGCATTGGGCATATATCAAATCAATATGTATCAATTTATCTTTTGCTCATAGAGCAAAATAATAAATTAAGCAATGAAACCAAGTTTCAGCTGGCAAGTGAAATGGTCGAAAGACTGGCACCAGGCTATACATGGTTGCAATCTGAATCTCCCTCACTCCTCAAACGTGAAACTTTCTTATAAAATTGTTCTACGGCTATGGAAATGTATCCTCATTCTGCCCTCTCCTAGCCCATTAAGGTGACTGATAGACTTTAGATTACAGTGACTTGAAAAAAATTACTTTTTTAGTATTAAAAAAAAAAGAAGACATTCAGAGAAAAGAAAAGAACAAAAACCTACCTTTTCAGTAAAAACAGAAGGCAACAGAAGCTTTGGAAAAAGTGCTTGCCAATAGAAGGATTTCATGCTCTTGTTAATTAAAGGAACAAAGAAAAAACAGTGCAGTAGGCTGTATCCTACATAACAGCTTCTACTAATAAAAAGTAATAGACAATTTCCTGCATTCAATTCTTTTGAATACTATTATACAAGGTAATAGAGTTTTGGAAATGGAAGTCCTAGCAGCCTGTCAGAAAGAGCTTTCTTCCACTTTTTTTTATTAAATGACTAAGTGCAGCAGTCTGTGTCCTATCTCTCCCTCTTGCATCTATTGGATTGTATTATTTTACATTTTGATTGAAATGATGTCACCAGCAGATAAAAGCCTGGCCCAGGCATTGTAATTGAATCAGCCTGAGTTGTTTATTCTAGTGATCTACAGCGATGCTTTCCTTGTCCTAACACAGAATACATAAAAGATCCCCCCTTGTTTAACATGCTACTGATTAGATCTATTTTTTTAGAAGAAGGAGGAATCAAATTGGGGGGTCGAGAGAGTAGGAACTGGAGTTTGGGGGGAAATTGGAAAAAAACAGATGAGAAGAGGCACCATCTGCAAAACTTTCCATGTGTGACTGAAAGTTTAAATAAATAAATTTCACATGGCATCAGTACCAGATGCAAACAGATTTGATTGACAACATTTAAATAACAGTTAATGGGAACGTCTACAATTTTTGGATGGTTTTTCATGCTTAGGTCCTAAATCTGACACTAATTCAAGTTTTTATTTAAAAACAATGCTTATCTTGGAAGAAGAAATACTCTGAATTGCTGGGGGTTTTACTGCTATAAAAATATTTTTTGTATTGGGTAACTAAATTATTAAGATATTCTATTTTCAGTTAAAACATTTTACATTTAAAAAAGAGTTATAACAACCTTTCATTTGGCAAGTTGTGACAAAATTTACTTTCTTTGGTAATTATTTTAAGAGAAAGTCTATCTTTTATGGGAAGTACTGTTTCTTTATTTTTTGTAGTCGCCACACCTTCCTGCGCCCCTGTCTCAAAGCCTCAGTCAAATGAGGGAAAAAATTGCACTATTTTATGTATGTGATGTGTGCATCTTAACACAAAACTTCTTCAACGGCATTTTTTGTGGTGGTGGTGGTTTTCTGTTTGTGGTTTGGTTTTATTTTTTTACTTCTGGGTCTTTCCTTAAAATAAAGTATAATCATATGATGTTTAGTAGTAGTGCCAAGCTGAAAATAAGCCAAGCCCATCAGGCAATTTCCTGAACTGTTTTTCACTTTAAACTTATGTTTTTAATTGTTTACCTCAAATCTGAATCTAGGAGCTTATTTAGTGTGTTATCTGGGATTTCTGTATGAGGAGAAAAAAAAGATATAATTTGAGAAAGTATTTAAGGCATAAATTAATTTTTTGAACACAAATAATTTACTAACAACTACAATTAATAAAATACTGTCACAGAAATGGCTACTAAAGATAGTAGTAAAAAATTTAATTTGGGGAGTTTTTTTAATCCTTTTTTTTTAAATATAGGCAACATTATTTTCCACAAGTGAAAACTTAAGTCAGCAAAAAGTATAATAAAAATGCATCTATCAATCTCTATATATAGCTTAATTTTACTGTTATTTCTTGAGTATTTGCTACAATCTATAAATAAAGAATACATTTTCCATGCCATTTACAGTCTATTTAGCACTCATTAATACATGAATTACAAAATTCACTTCATAATGATTGCTGATACCTAAAAAACAGACCTTAGAGTCCTTAATTTTTTTTGTAAGTCATTTATTGTCCTGAAGGTATCACTATTTAAAAGCATTTGTAAAACATACTTATTAAGATTTCTAGTCAGCAATGAACTCAGAGCTGGGAAGGTACAAGATGCGCTATCTACATTAATAAATGTGCTTGTTTGGAATGTATCGTTAAGAATACATTTTGACTGAAGTTACTCCTTCAATTTGCATTTATTAGAGCCAGTTGGGCAATACTCTTTACAGTTATCTTAGTTTTCAACACTGCTACTCACTTTGAAAGTACTCATTTCATAAAAACTAAACTGAAATAAAGAACAAATTAATTCAGATCTGTGATTAATAATTATAAAACAAACTCATTGCTCTATTTATATACAAATGTGTACCACAGTCAGCCTTGTAACATAGAGAAAAACTATTCTGTGACCACATAGAAAGACCCAGACTCACCAAAGCACCAATCCACATTCAGTCCCCAGAACTGGTTAAATATAATTTGCATCACAGAGGCTACACATTTGGTCTCTGGGGAAAAAAAAAAAAAAAGTAGGCAATGTTGATTTAGCCGCCCTTCAATACTCTCCAGCAGCTGCCTCAGGGAATAGCACTCAGAGGAACATCCCAATATGCCATGCTTTTTCTCACCATCACATTACTTTCTTGTTAAAGCATAAATGGTTGGTACAGGCAAATTGATTTCAACAAAGGAAAACCATTGTGAACATGAACTCCAGCATCCAATCCCCCTAAACAGGAACAGAGATTTATTTATAATTCAAAGATGCAGAATTAATTTTCTAATAGCAATTTTTTCTTATTATTGGAGTTTCCACTGTGAATGCCTCTTATGTTTGGATGTCTGGCAAACATCCTAACACCATCAATGGGATTTCCTATTTTAATGGAAGCTGGTTCAGACACTGCTGGCAGAAAGGTGTAAAGAAAAAAGAAAAGCCTATATTTTCATTTATAGTTTACAGTAATTTCCTTTTATTATTTGTAGTCAGTCTCTTGTGGGAGTCTTTCCCTGTGAGATTTGCAGCCACAAGCATATTTGATATACCAGCCTGGGACTTGTGCAAGCTTATCAAAATCAAACTAAACTTTCAAACCTATTAAAGTTTGCAAAAAGAAATGAAAGTTGACAAAACTTAATACCAACAAGTGAAAAGAGTGACCAGGAAACAAACAGCCAAACACTAGTGCATGTATCAAAAATGCAGAAAAACATAAGAAAGATGATGCATGGCGGTTTACTTGATTTAAATAATGACATATTAAAAAACACTCAGATCCCAGGACTAATGATGTGAGATGAAGAATGATGAAGAAAAGGAACAATGGACTCTACATCCTGCCTTCCTCCAGTGCTCCAAGCACGTGAAAGTCATCAGTATAATCAAAACCAAGATCACATAAGAGAGTAATTTGTTGGGGTTTATGGGTGGGAATGACAAAACTGAGGTGCAGACCAACAAGGGTTTCTCATTAAGTAGTGTGCTTTTAAATCCTGAAAAAAAAATATTTTTTTTTTCCTTCTTTAACTCATTCAGAAACCTGAAATGAGTGCTCAGCTTGTATTGGTAGAAACTACCACATACTAATATTTCAGGTCTGTCTTTAATCACAGAACCAGGCTTGAATATGAAAACAAAAAGAGCAGCAAGATGCTGAAATTTCACATATATCCTGTCTCTAACTAAGGTATAGAATACAGGAAGAAATAGGGTTTTGATGATAAGAAATGGCAGTTTCCTTGATCAATTTTCTTGTTTTGGATATAAATAATATCTCATAACCTAAATCCAACTTCTTCTACAACTCAAGCAAGAGACCAGATTTTCAAAAATGCTGTGCCCCAGCAGACTTCTCTGAAGTCAAGTATTTAGAAAGCTAATTGAGGAATCCAGTAGACTATTATGCTTTTGAAAATTTTGATCCAGACAATGTAAATAACTGCCAAGATAGTCAAGTACATATAGTTCCTCCTGCTTTTTCTCAGAACTGATACTTCAGCTGTGTTTTGTCTTTTAAAAAATAATTAGTCATAGCAGCTATGCAGCTCCTTCATAACATTAAAACAAAACCAGAAAAATGTGCTACATTCTTGCCATTAAGGAACAGTAAGAAAATCAGTAAAAATATAGTTGTTAGTGTCAGACTTTAAGGAGTCATTTTACACTAAAACAAATGCAGATATGAATAATTCTTTGGCTATATATATGCATATATACAAATAAATGCACATATACATTATAAAAGCACAAGGTGCAATTTCCTTCTATAATATTTATGAAAATATCTAAAGACTGATTAATTGCATTGTACAAAATGTGATTCTTTCAGAAAATATATTGCAGCTAAGAGAAAATGTGTCTCTGTAGCATATTTTTTCTTCCAAAGTGTGAATATTAAAAAAAAAAGTTTACATGTCATCCTGTTCCATCTTTGCATGTACTTGCTCTTTATCTCTAAAGCAGCATACGTTCCATATGAGAGAGGGGGTTGCCATGGTATCTGCACTTTAAAAAATTGAATAGCAGATCTAAAAGAAGCATAAAATCGATTTAACAAGTTGTCATGTAAGTTACCCTGGCCCATAAGGATGAAGTCTATGCACCTTTTTCTATATAAAAATGTTTCTTTTTGAAAGAACACTAATTGTAATTTTTTTAGTCACTGAGCTAAATACACTGCTTGTCATTAGGTTAGTCTCATCAACTTACGAATCATTTGGGTGTGCATGTGGATTTTCAAGAATTTTTTTTCCCTTTTCTCTTAAAAATACAACAAAATACAGAACCAGTAAAGAAATAAGTCTAAGCAGTGATCCTAATGCAGAAGATAAAATGCTATTGTATAATCTGAGACAAAAATAAATCTTACTTAAAAATGAATTTATTATCTCCTTTCCCATTCTAGAGAAAAGATATTACAATAAACACCTTGAAAAAGGACATATTTCTTTTTCTTTTTTAACTACTCTGAAGAGAAGGCTTCACAACTCTTAATGTGGAACTTCTTATAGTTGCAGACACAAAATAGTCATTCACATTTCTAGTACCCAGTTTGTAGGGGAGGACAGGGAGTTCTTGCAACTGTAGTGATGTAGTTCCACCAGCAAATTAGAGAAAGTGTGTTTTTCCTCTGTTTTGTGGTCATTTGTTTGTTTGGTTTGGGCGGGGTGTTTTTGTTTATTTGTTTGATTCATTTTGTTTTTTAAACAGAGAGAGAAACATGAACGGAAGAGGAGAGGGGGAAGATGACAGTTTGTTCCAAAACCATATCCTCCCAACTTTCCTGAAGGATAGGTTACCACCAATTCCTTGAGGAACCCCACACAGAATTATTACCTCTGCTGAAACACCCTCCTTGGAGGAGTACAGCCTTTGGAAAAAGGTCAATGTTACCTAGCAACTACTAAAAGCCAGTGCCTTTTAATAAATTAACCCCTTCACATGAGCTTCGGTAAGATCTCACATCACAAAAGGACTTCCTATTTTCTCCACAGAACACACTGGACATTATATTTTCATTTTCAATGGGTTCAGCTGGCAAAAGCTGCCTGATGAAATCATTGCTGGACCAGAAATTCTTTTAAGGATTGGATTTGTTCACTGGAATATATAATCCTAACAATGCTCAAATAGAATTATGCTGATCTCTTGTAAACCCATACAAAAATCAAAGGTTGCTTCACAGAGAGTTTCCAGAATTTTTTATGCCAAGTTGCCACCTCTGTGGTTTGGCTGCAGCTAGGTCCCAGAATGGGAGAATCATAAAACACAGCCACAGTGGATGTGCAAGGCAAAGTCCACAGAGCAGCCACAGACACTGCTCCCACTGCAAGGCGAGTATGAAGTCTTACTGATTTGCTCTCTGCTTTGAATGTAAATTCCATATGGAAATAGGAGATGAACATGAGTGGATTTAAACAAGAGAAGCTCTTTGGCTCAAGTATCCCAAATAGCTGACATTGTGCGGATTATGGCGCTCAAGGCAAATGCCAGAGCTGTCAAGTAGGGGAAACATGAGTCAGTGTTAGGGAATGCAGGCAGAGACTGTGCTAAGAGTAACTAAGAAGTGGACAACCTCTCTACCTGATTATTTTCCCACATCTTTCACTTAAATAGCATTTCTTATTTTATTTTCCATATTACTCTGAATTTCTTTGCATTTTTTTATTACTTTGGACTCAACTGTCTATAGTAACACCCTCATCTTTCTATCAGCTCAGAAAAATTTATTTTGTATCTAGTAATGCATTAGGTATTTCCAATTACTCCATTCAATGCATGTTAGACACAATAAGTTTGTCAGCAAAGGACCGTCCGTTTGGCTTGTGCATGATGTCCTTCTTCAAGTCCCTTAGCTTTCACTGTTTCTTAATATCCTAATTAATTTTAGGTCATCTGCATTCCTCATCTCAATCCTGCTTCTTCTACAGGAATAAGATGTATGGACTACCAGTAGAACCACCATAACTAATGTCAGGATTTTCTTCTTAAGAGGTTTGATAAATTGTCTAAATATGTGCTTTGAGTTACAGGACTCATTAAAAAATAATCCTTTTTTAAGGCTGAGAACTGTAATTAGATCAGGATTCGTGTCTGTCAAGTTGTCTTTTTTATATCACTAGATTAGGAATTTAATACATAATAGACCTCAGGCCTTCTCCAGAGCCACTTTGGGTTGGATCCACAAAGGAGGTAAGGGTAGAATTTATTTCAACTAATCTTTGAGGCCTATAGAGTAGTTACCAACATCTGAACTATACATTTGTTATTTTTTTATGGCCAATGGATGAAAAGGCACTTCTGGGATACAGATCACCTTTCAAAAGGTAGATGCATCAGCTGGGTAAGAGAAGGGCAGCCCTGATGTGCTCATAGGCTGTAAAGGGGCTCTAGATTACTCCACCAGGTCTGGAAGGACAAATCTGAAGTGAGGTGGAATAAGCCCCCTTCCAAGGGCTCAGAAGAAGTGCCTACCTGCAGGTCATTCTCTGGACATTATCCATAACTGCTTTTGTCTTGAGACAACAGCAATGTCTACCGTCTAAGCCTAACAGGAATCAAATATGAGGTTATCTTTTACAGATTTCATTTACTAATTGAGTTCTGCTTTGGTAAGCCTTTGGACATACCAGATCAAGCCTTCTTGAAAGTCATCAACTGAAGTACCGCACAGGCCCTAATCCTGCTACTCATTCTAAAGAAAATATAAAAATATTTCCAAAAGATAAGATTCAGTTAGGTTTTCTATAATGTCTGTCTTACAGAAACCCAGCATGTATACACAAAAATATTTATATACACATACATACACACACACACACCTACATATATATGCCCATATATATTTGAAATAAGCCAATAAAGGAACATTATCGGCACAGGATTAAAGGTTAGAAATAGTAGAATTAAGCTTGCAAATTTAAGTGACGTTGGGATGCTTAAGTACTATTTGGATACATGTCTTCCAATGAAATCCTAGCACAAAAGAATTTGATGACATTTTCATTAACCTGAATTTTTTGAAGTAATTTATCCTTAAATATCTTAGTTGCAATTTGCAATACACTTTGTTATTTTGTCCTGCCTACCTACTTCCCTACAGTTTTGATTTTGCACTACTGTTTTTTTCTCACTCTCCCATCTCAATGTTGTGACTTCTCTCTTATTCTGTGTCCTTCTTCTGGCAGGCCAGACAAACAGAAATAACAAGCAAATTCTGAGAGCAGAAAAGAATAATTAAAAATATGTATCACAAGTGATTCCTTTAAACTAGTTCTTGTGAAAATGCTGATTATGCATAATAAGATCTTTGTGTAGAGGTATAATATCTCATGAATGTCTCCTACACTGGAAAGGAACAAAAGATTACTGAGCTGCTAAAATACCATTGTGAACCTGCTGTTTTGTTCTGAGAGCTTACACCCTAATTATAGCATTTTTCTTTTTTCTTTATTTAAGAGTCTTTTTTTATCGCAGTGCAGACTGGACATAAACATTCCTTTGGATCCTGTGTGTAAATAATGAAAACATAAAAACTATGGATTTTTCCCCTATCAAGGAGGTTAATAGTTTAATTGTATACGGTTATTCTTACATTAAAAGCTGCATACCTGGCAAGCTTTATCGGGTAACAGGGACTTTTAAATGTGCCAATGTTTCTACAGAAGTAACGCGGGTCAATTGCAAAAGGGATAACCATAATGATTAAATCATTAAAATTTTGTCTATGCTTCACAGAGCATAGAGAAAATTAACTTCCCACCAACCTCATTTTTCTGCTGAACATGAAATAATGATTTTCTGCCAGTATAATTACAAAGCTAACATCTGATAGAGTCAGCATCCAGGGGGGATTATCACATGCATGAGTATTAGACCTCATTACCAGCTTGACTGCAAAATTATTACATCTTGTAATTGGATGGTGAGATTTATATACAGATTGGCTGGGTTCTCTGTAAGATTGTAATTACAAGCTTCGTTGGTTCGCTACTTATCACACGGTGCAGGAGGAGGCAAAAACAAGCAGAGGAAAGACCATTTCATTAAGCCATAACCCTATCAAGGGAGGAGCACTGTAACATCCCTGTATTTATTAGGCCAAACAGAGCTGTTTGCAGAAGGGGAGGCCATTTATTACCGCCTGACAAATGGGATTTCATTTATTTAACCTCGGTGATCTATTTCAGTAAAATGTACAAACGAGCCATCCATTTTATGATTCCGGAGTCAACGCCTCAATTATCTAAAGGCTAACTGACTGTTAAAGCACCCATCTGCTAGGATGAATTCATTGATTTAATTTGCTTCATGTTACTGAATGATTCTTAGCAGACAGGGAGGGGATGGAAAGGGAAGGGAAGAAGGGAAGGAAGGAAGGGGGCGGCTGTGGTTTTGGAGAATGCATCGGAGTGATTCAGCACACCAGTCTGGCTGTGTGTCTGCGCGCGCACAGCCCTTTTTTTTTTATTCTTTCAGCACAATAGAAGAAGGAGATCAATAGCAGCTTAAATTTTATGAGACAAGGAGTTAAGTCGTTCAGCTCAAGCCAAAACACCTTTGTTCTACCATAACAAGTAATCTCTGTGGCGGAATTAATATTGACAAGCTGGCTTCTTTGTAGCTAATTTTGTGGGTGCCTGAGCCAATCGGAAGCCTCACAGTAATAGAGTTGTTATTAGAGTTCATTATAAAAGCTGTGGATCAATGGCTACACTGGGAGGGAGAGGACATGGTGCAGCAGAATGCATATGTATGCTCAAGGAAATGAAATCCTTTTAATGTCCTTGTAATAATTTATTCTATAGTTCTCTTTGACTAAAAAAAAAAAAGTCTTTCAAAAACAAAATTAAAAATCTTCCCTTGTGAGGCTTCTAATTTTATTGTAACACTGAAACTGATAGGAAGAAAAGCAGCATTTCAGGGGTAGGGAAATTCAGGGAGACTTTGTTACCCAGTTCTGAGTTTTATTACAAGTAGATTTTGTTTAGAAAATACCTCCACCCCTATATTTATCCGAAGCACACAGGCTGGTTTGTCGAAAGCTTACGCCGCTGTGAACAGAGCGTTGACGTCTTTTAAGGCACTCCTTTTCTCCTTCCTCTCTAAACCATCTGTCTCATTAAATCTGATTTTTAGTTTTTTTCTTTTATGTGGTGTCATTTTGTAAAAAACACCATTACATTCAAGGAGAAAAAGTCACAAATAGCATGCTAAAGCTTTTCTCTCGTGTTTCTGGGAAGGAATGACCTGTATGCTGTGAGTTAGCACTTTCAGCAAGCTGACAAGGAGTTCACTGAACACAGCTCTTTGTAAAAGGTTGCCTCTTTCAGCTGTAAAAGGGTCCTCCTTGATGTAAGTGTTCCCAGAGTAATAATCCATTTCTCTTGTGGCAGGCTCCAACTCATACTATAATCTTTCCCACAAGCTCCAAATCAGTACAAGAAAGCTGTTTACTGGACAATTTTCCCTGCATCTCAATGTCAAATGATACTGCATTAAAATGTGAGAATATCACACTCTAAGAAATGCAGGAGGATCAAAGGGAGCCCTCACGGTGAGTGAGTTGAAACAAATTAGCATCTTTTGGTCATGGTTTCCTAGATATAATAATGGTATTTCAGGGCCATAAGTTGTTTGCTTTGCTTCCTCCCCTTTATTTCACTATAAAAAAATAGCCATTTATTTTTTCCATCTCCCTATGCTTGTTTCTGCCAAAAAAATTGAATCACTTTCAACTGATGCAATTAAACAGGATAAGTCCCTTGTGTAGACACTGTTGTTTCAATTCCAGCAGATATCATTAAGTCAATATAAGAGACTCTTCCACAAAAATAAGACCATCAAGACTGTTCAGTCTGTTAGATTTTTTCTCAATTACCCCATTTTTCACCCAGATTGACAAAAAACAATAATTTCAATTTTCTCATTTCTTTTTTTCTTTTTTTTTCTCCAGGCATCTATCTTAAAACTTAGATTCCTGCTATTTGGTGCAGTAACAGAAAATATTCTGTGAGAGAAAACCTGTGAATTAAAGAAACCTTGACATCATATTTTCCATCCACTTTTTCTTCCACTCACTCCTTCCAGCTGGAAGAAAGTAGAGGCTTAATATCTGGAACCAGTGACAGAATGCATTGAAAATGAGGGAAAAGGTCAAAATACAGGCAATGTAGGAAGCTAAAAATTTTAAGGAAAAAATGCTGTGTAAATTAGAAAGTTTTGAATTCGACAACTAATATCTTTTCTTAAAATGGAAACCCCAGGCACCAGTACAAGCTGGGGGCTGACTTGCTGGAACACAGATCTGCACAGAAGGACCTGGAGGTCAAGCTGTCCATGAGCCAGCAGTTTGACCTTGGGGCAAAGAAGGTCAACAGTACCTTGGAAGGCATTAGGAAGAGCATTGCCAGTGGGTTGAGGGAGATGATCCTGCCCCTCTATTCAGGCCTGGTGAGGCTGCATCTGGAGTGCTGTGTCCAGTTCTGGTGGGTGAAAGAGAAGATTGAGGGACTGGAGCAGCTCTCTTACGATGAAAGGCTGAGGGAGCTGGTGCTGTTCAGCCTCAAGAAGAGATGACTGAGAGGGGACCTCACCAATGTCTACAAGTACCTGAAAGGACCGTGCCAAGAGGATGGACCCAGGCTCTTCTCAGTGGTGCCAAACAAGAGGACAAGAGGTAATAGGCAGAAACTGATGCACAGGAAGTTCCACCTGAATATAAGCAGGAACTTCTTTACTGTGTGGGTGACTGCACCCTGGAACAGGTTGTCTAGAGATGTTTTGGAGTCTCCCTCACTGGAGGCATTCAAGAACCATCTGGACACAATGCTGTGCCATGTGCTCTAGGATGACCCTGCTTGAGCAGGGAGGTTGGACCAGATGACCTCCTGTGGTCCCTTCCAACCTGACCCATTCTGTGATTCTTCGCTTCTGTGATAATAACCTTAAATTTCAAAATTTGAACTGAATATACCTTGATTGGAATTTTGCTTTGAAAAAGACTAAAAGGGAAGTGTGACACATCCCCTTTTTCCCAATTCAAATAAATAATTTTTCCAGCCACCCTCTGTTGGTTTTCTCTTTTCTTCATGACAGTTTATTTTTAATAGCGGAAGAATGCCAACAGAAACTTAACTGTGATTGTTATGGCTTGTCATGCTGTTCTCTGACATTCACGTTCCTCCCAGTATCCTTCTGAGGGATGAGCCTCAGCCTTGATGATTTCACTGGTTTTCGGCATTCATTATTTGTCCACTATGGAAAGTCTGTAAGGAAAGAGAAAAAGATAATTGGTCAATGTGTCTCACAGATCAAAAGGAGTTTTCCTAGAACTTCCAAAATTAGCAAGATCCTGCAACAATAATGAGAACAAATAGCAAAAGACTTTTCAGCCACATAAATGAAAAGTAAAGTCTGATAACAATGATATTGACACAACAATTAAGAGCAATCTGGATCTGGCTCCAAAATTAAATTATTACCATCCTTACTGAAAATGGAGATAAAATACTATCCTTAGAGGTAAGGGCAAGACAGCTACTGGAATTCAAAGCAGAAATTCCCCTAGCAAATTATTACTTATTCAATAAATATATATTCTTGCAGACCATCCTTTTTCCAGCATACTGCTGTAAGTGCTCTGTGGTTAGGCCAGCCATGAACTACACAGAGCTGACATATAGGAAGCCCAGTACAGCAATTGCAAAATTGGTATTATGATTTCTCCCATGCATCTGTCCTCATTAATTAGTTTGTCAGGCCTCCAACCAGACCTTTTTAGTGTTGGCCTGAAGTTCCTTAGGACATGAAACTTTTTCTTCCAACATTTTTTGGGACACTCCATGTCAGTGTAATACAAGCATAAAAATAATAACAAATTATCTTTAGTTTTCCATCCCCTTTCTATCAGATTTCATTTCTCTGAACCACTATTAGTCACTCTTTTTTATATTATTATTATTTTCCTTCTTTACACCATTTAAAGTCTGGAAATTATTCTGTTATTTTTTCTGATCGATGGAGCACCACGAATCCCTGATCACTGACTTTGAAAGTTACTTCTACATATCATATCATTGCAGTCCATTATAATTTCTAGCAACATATCCGGGGATGAAATCACTCCAGCACCAAAATCATTCTCTAATTCTCCTTGATTTCAATGGCGAGAGAGTTCCATGATGCAGATCTGATGCTCTGTCACAGCACTTGATTTTACTGATGTCACTCCAATAATTTCACTGGGACTCTCTAGATTTACACTACACTAGAAGCAAAGAACTATCAATAAAATGGTTATTTGTAGAAGAAACTCTTCCTTTGCCACATCTCCTTAGTGGAGATGAAATAGATTGGGAACTTTTATTTTCTAAGCTCTCGTGTCACTAGCAGAAAGGTAGCAACATTTAAGCTGCTGCTCTGACCAACTGAGTATCCCGTAATACTATTACTACTACAGCAGCAACTTTAGAACAACATACTTTTGAGTCCTTGAATGCAACTTGAATTTCTTTCTTTGGAGTTTTTGCCTGCTTTCTGAAAATATTTTGAACTGCAGGGGAAGCTATTCATTAGAACACACATTTTTCGGCCTTATTGCTCACAATTAACACACTCAATAAACCACTGAATACAGCTGTCTGTTATATATGCAGCTAGAGTAAAAGGCATCTACTTTTCAAGTTTTTAAGCTACTTGTCCTTCCACCTTATACCTCAAAAGTGGCCTGAGGCAGGAATGTATTGCAGTAAAAATACATGCCTTGGAGCATGCTATGTGTGTTGTAATGAGATAACACTGCACCTCTAGTAGTTTACCTGAAGGTCTACATTATCTCATTATAAAGTCTGTTCAGTCAAGTCTTATTGAGTAATTTAGGGTTTTTTTAATTTATAAATATTCACTATGACTCGACTGTACAAATGGAACAAATAGATGTTCAGTGCCAGTTGGCTGGTTGGTGTTATTTCAATACAAGTGCCAGCATTTCCACTAACTTTCATGAGAATAGCATATGCGCCGAGATATTTTTGAAAGAACCGTTTTACTCTTTTACAAATTCATACTCAATCTAATCTACATGCACTAAGATATGAAGCATTTCACAAACTGAATATGTCCACAACTCAGAAAAGACATTTGCCAGGAAAAGAAGGAATCAAACAATGTAGCCATGGTAACCTGTGATTAAAGATCAGATCCAAAAACTGACCACAAAACTGCTACTACCATACACACATTCTCTCTTATCTCATTAGAAATAAATTTTGAAGAAAAGCTGAATTAAAAATCAGTTTTCTTTCTAGTAAATGTGGGTTGAAGGGTTCTTTAAAACAGAACATAGAATAGCATGAGCTGGGCCAAAGACACCACCAAACCAGGATGTCTGTTAACAGCTCTAAGGAAACTTACTGAAAAGGCATGTTTATTGAATGGGTTTAGGAAGATATCAAACTGCAAAGGCGTGTAGAGTACCAGATTGTCTCTCAACAACTCTATAAAAGCAGACACAGCAAAAAACTGTTACTGTGTGAAATAAAACCATATCACAGCTCAGGTCTTTGAAAGATCACCTGGTTCAACCTTTTGTGGAAAAGATGAGATTTGCTAGTACCCTGTCTAATTGTGTCTTGAAAACCTTCAGTGATGGGGACTCTTATCCCATTCTTAGGGAAGCTGTTTCAGTGATTGATCTCACTTTGAAAATTTTCTTTCTCATATCAAGATGAAACCCATCATGGTACAATTTGTACCTGTTGTCCCTTGTTATCTCCATGTGGCTCCTCGTGAAGAGAAAGCCTCCATCCTCCAAAGCCACCCTTTAAGTACTGGAAGATGATGATGAAGTTCCCTGTGAGCCTTTTCTTCTCCAGGTGTTTTCTTCTCTGGTGTTTTACAGCCCTTTGATCATCCTTATGGCCTTCTTTTAGTGATGAGATCGAATATTTTTGTTATCACTTACTATGCTTCATAACTAAAAAAACCAGATATAATATTTGGGAAGGACAGAGTGGTAGTTCAAGAATCACTGCTGTCCCACTTGCTAACTCCACATCTGCCTGGTAATGACTTTGCTAATGGACAGGAAAAGCATCCTAACTAGGACAAGAAAGGAATCAGATAAGGGATTCATGAACTGGTTGGGCATTGGGCACTACCTTGTCTTGTAATAATGACAGTGACACAATCATCAGTCCTCTGATCTACCCCATGCATGTGTTTTAGGCTTTGCTTTAATTACTCTGGGGGAAGAAAAGACTGAAGATGTCATCTGTCAGACTGGCAAAACTTCCTGGTTGCTGAATGAGAAAATACTGCTCTGGATCTATCTATGTATTTTTTAGAATGTGGGGGTTCTTTTTCTACAGTCTAGTAAAACATAAGAAATATTTTATTTCTTAAGGGCACATTCCTTCATCTGATTATGAGGACATGATTAACACACTGATTGAAATGTAGCAGTAATATTAATTAATCATTTACTATCACTTAGGTAAAAAATTGGTATTCTTGCTTGTGCATGTAAAAATAGTATTTTAAATAAAGTCTGTAATACTGGTAATGAATGTTCGAGAGTTCTTAGGAGTGACTTCACATGAACAACTCAACTCACAAGATTAATATGACACTAGAATAATTTTGTGTAACATAAAAAGATCTCTATCTTCATTTGCACAAAACTAAAATGAGCAAATGTCAGGAACACACCAGGACACAAAGAAATTTTTTTTAAGTAAAAACTGGTAAAGTCAGGTTTCTGCTGCTTTTACCACTATTTACAAATCTATAGATTTTTTTAAACAATAGGAGATTATTACTTCAAGCATTATTAAAACAGCACAGAACAAACAAAGGGTTTGCTCATCAGGAGTATTTTCTTTCATTGTCCTTGTTCTATTTCGCCTATTGCAATTTTTCATTAATATAATTTCTCTGCTGACAGTAAATGCCAATAAGACTCATCATGCTAACAATCTCTGAGATCAAGAAAGAAATAAATCGAAACCACTGTTGTTTCTTATTTTAAGAAAAAGGCATTCCTTTAACACATTTTTTTAAGTCAGATATTTCCAGAGAGTAAGTTCCTCAAATACATTTTCTAACATTTGTTTGCCTACTAGCTTTGACAACTGTGATCTCAAAGAAACCATCGGTGTTCAGACACAATCAGAAGCCCTTCAGACTTCTAAACCCCCATGTTTTCCTGAAGATAAACACCATCGTGGAGGGGGCAGGGTAGCTGTAGAGGAGGATAAAATTAGTGATAAATTCTTCCCAAAAAACCGATTTGGAAGACATGCTTAGAATTAGAGTCAGTACTTAAGCAACACCTCTCTCCCCACCAGCTTTCCACAAGCCATAGTAGGGTGTCAAAATTAAGTCCATCTCCTTGTTCAGAGTCTTTGATCTAAGCAACAAAGCAATATTCTTTAGTTTGTTCCTCTGCTTTCTGTGATTTCCTCAGTATCTCATTCAAGGACTGAGCAGCCTAGGACTTTTTAACTTCCAGAAGACAGAAAAGAAAATAGGACTGCAGTTTGGCCAGCTGGCTTCTGCAGTACTGCAGATCATTGGTGGTGACCAAATTGAGCTTTCTATGTCATTGATACCTGTTTTTAGCATAAGAGCACTCTATCTCCTCATGGAAGTATGATTTGTATTCCATTAACAAAATTACCAGTTTCAGTCAAATGAAATGAAATTACAATATAGAACAGAATCTAGTATTTTGGTTGAATAAACTAATCACAATAATTTTCTATTACTTAATTATAGTAGCTACTGGGGGGAAGGGTAAGGGAACCTCTTGCTTCTTTCTCTCAGATAAACACATAAGTCAGCAGCCTGCAGTGCTGCGTTCCCCTGTAGGCATAACAATGTTGAAATCTATTGTGCACAGCAGAGCAGCTTCAACAAGGGACCAGGGAGCACCTTGAAATATCCTACATACCACCAGTGAAGGTGATTTCCTATTACATGCACTTTACACCTCTTTTCCACTCTTTTACCAACTCCTATGCAGAAGGAATATATATGCCCAGCTTTGTAGGGTCCTAAGTCCATGGGCTGCAAAGAAAGAAGTTTTTTTCTCCCTCAACCTTGGGAAAAGAACACTTTCCTTCTGCTAAAAATATCCACCAACCACTTCAGTGTTTTGTTTCCTTCTGTCTGTGAATCATTTCTATGGTGGACTTAACATTTCTAAGAAAATAAATAAATAAATAATGAATTTATATCACATAAGTCATTCTCTCCCTTATCCACACAGAACGAGGCCAGCCTTGAGGAGACAGGATCCTTGCTTGTTAAACACAGAACCCCTGGGGTTTGCTTCTAGTGAAAACCATTCTTAATCATTCCTGTCCCCTTCATTTTGTGAGAAAATGATAGCGAAAAAAAGAAATAACAAAGCATGACAAATGGGAGGCTAGGAAGGGTGCATAAGTAATATAACTCTGCATTCCTGTGAGGCCAGGACTGAGTCCAGCTGAATATGGGGACTGTCAGGGTGGTGTTTCCCCATCCTTATAATGGAAAGTGGGCATCAGCTCCAGGGAAAATAGATATCAGACTATGAAGGGGTAAAGGAATATCTGCCTTATCTTCCTACCTTGTTCCCTCTACACCACGTCCACCCAGCTCCCTTCAGGGCTAGCTCAGCCCATGTCTGAAGAGAAGGCATTTCCCCAGGGACTCTCCAGTGGCTGGTCCTGAGGAGGCCCCAGATGCTTCCTGTCTGGAAGGAGTGGTCCCATCCTACCCCAGGCACCAAAATATCTCACTACAGCTCTGAAAATAACATTTCATATATAATACACATATGGCATAACTCCTCTTATGCTGCAGGACTTTGCCGAATAAAGTTAGTGGAATTACAGTGATGTAAAGTCTGCATAATTAAGGTAAAAATATGACTCCTTTCTGCCCTCCACAGCCTGATCATATGAGAAGCTGAACATTTCCCTCTAAGTGCTTGATGCCCTCTGCTCACATCTATTTGGTTTCAGTGAGAGTTCAGCTAGAAGAGTTAATCTCTTACAACCTACTATTCTGATGCAATATGTTGCTCTCATTCAGGAAATCTGAACTGAGTTTAGAAATTCCCAGGTCCCTCTGACAGTCAATAACTTACTATTTTAGTGCAATGAGCACATTAGCCCTGAACGGCTTGAGACTGCATTCTCCATTGATCAGATAAACAATTCGTGAGATATTTTATTACAAAATGACGCACCAATTTAGCCATCTTTTCATCAATGATGTGCTTAAATTGGATGTGAAATGCCAAGAAAGTTGCCTCCCCAGGGTGCCATCAGTGAGAAATGTAAAGCAGAGGCTTTCAGTTAATATGGTTCATGTAGTGGAGTTTTATCTTTCAGTCAAATCAAATTTAAGTCAGTTGGTAATACACGTTTGACCTCCCATTATCTAAAGCCATAAATTGCATTGCACTGATTTGTTAATCTGGCCTTAAATCATCCAGCAACCTTTATATGTTCAGGAGTTGGGTTTTTTTACGAATCATGGGGGTTTGCTTCTTCATTTTCTTATGAGCCCATAGAGGACAGTTGATTACATCTCTGATTTCTTGTACCTACTCTGTTCATTCAAGAACCCTTATTTCTGTTAAATATAAAACGTGTTATTGTTTCTAAATCCATTTAAGTATAGAATACCACACTCTGGCTATAAATGCTTTATTCCAGTGGATAGAATGGATAGTCTCAATAGCCCACTTTAAGACTGCATCTCTGAATCACAACAGAAATGGAAAATGAATCACACAGTATTTGTGATCTTTTATCAAAAAGTATTTTAGCTTGTGCTAGCATATTTACTAATACAAATTTAATTAATAGAATGGAGGTCCTATTTTATATCACAGCCACCACATTGCACTTTTACCAGAGTTTCATCATGAAATTTCAGGAATGACAAAAACCATCATTGTTGAATACATGGCATAAATAAAAAAGTAACATTGTTCATTTCCCTCACCCCCACTTCTGAAAAAAAAAAAATATATGGAAAACTATGGAATATAAAGGACATGCAGAACTACGTAAAATTAAGTATCTTCAGAGTACTTCCAGAAGAAAAAGTTCCGAAGTCAAAAGTCATGAGATTATGAGAAATGTCTTTTTTTTTTTTTTGTAAATGTTAAGTCTCAATTATTCACTATCATCAGACTTTCTAAGAATTCCCTCAACATCCCTGTGATATAGTGAGCTTTGAGAGCTTTTAAAAACCTGTTGCTAGGACTGTTGATTGCAGTCCACAATCAACACAAGAGTTTGAAGGACCCAGAAAAGTCATGGTTCTGTGTGTTGGGTATTGCGAACAGCCCTAGGGAGAGATGCATTATAATCAATGTCATGAGGGAAAGAGCAGAGACTCATTAAACTCACTTCATGGTGTAGCTACTGTCTTCACTAGATGGGTCCCCTTTCAATCCTGGCTGATCTACACAGGATGCACACTGCTCACATGTAAAATGTTAATTAACAATGACTTGAGAGGTTTAGTCCCTCTGCTTGCAAAAGGAAAAAAAAATCAGTCTTGTTTCCTGACAATGCAATTTTTCCAGCCTTCAGAAATTTCCCAGATAGACTTTTCTCTTGTCTTGATTCACAGGCAAAACATCCCTCTTCCTCAGGTCAGACCCTCTCTTTGCTTTGGTCAGTCCCACAGACCAACGCACAGATGGTAAAGCACACAGAGGCACTGCATTCAAATTTCATGATATTTCAGTACAGAGCACTTAGGATAATTTTTATTATGTCAAGCTTTATCCTTTGGCCTTGCAGGGTGTCTCAGAAGGTTTAAAATCAATTTCTCCCACATCACCACTGTCTTCTACTTCAGCTATCATCTCTGTTACTGTCTATATGGATCCCTCTTGCAAAGAAGCTCACGACACCAGTAGCAAATAAACACACTGACACTACAAGAGATCTGTAATCACGCCTAGGCTTGCATTCACACTTAAGGGACATTCAAATATCTAACCTATTACCCGTGTCTAGTTCATCCTCCCTTTGCTTCTGCCACTGCATGTGGAAACCTTTAGGATGGGATGCTAGAGAAAAGCCCTATTGCAAGAGCTACCTCTAAATACGTGGGCTGTCAGTTGAACATACAGAATCTCAGGCAATTGATCTTGTAATTAAAGACCAAAAGGCAATAATGTTAGCTATTCCAAAAAGTTATATTCCAAAGAGTCGCATTTTAAAAGGGTTATTCCCAGTAGCAATTCACAACAACCCTTTACCTAGTACTTTTAACCTTCGTTCTCAATGCTTAGTACAAAAATCAAATATAAAAAATTAAAATCAAACTAGGAAAATATGGTCTGGCTTGCCTTTTATTTTTGATACAGCTGTAACGAGTTCTCTTTTCATTGCATCTCTCTCTGTCACCAAGACTACCCAAGAAGTAGCAATAAAGGTAGCAATACATTATATAATGTATAGAAGAGTTGTGTGGCTTATAGCTCAATCATGGCTCATCAACAGTTTTGCTAAAACATAGGTGCAATACTAATAAGCATCTAATTTGAAATTTTATTTTAAGAACACATACGAGTAATTAGCAGAAAACAGTTGCTAGGTGTTACATTTCAATAGACTGGGGAGGTTGGGGATGATATCCAGGAGCTTGCTTAGTACTCATAGCAATTTAACATTTGCTGAGTGTCTGTGCAGTGGGGCTAACATCAAACATTAAACAAGAAATCATTGCTGTGACCCCAAAACATCATGAGGTTGCTAAAAAACAACAACAAAAAAACCCATCAACCAAATAAACAAATGAAATCTATAAAGATAGAAAAAATAAGGAAATACTAGGGTCTTTTAATTTGACTTTTTGATTTGGTGCACTCAAACTGTTCTAAACTTCTTTCCAGCACTAGAAAGATTGAAGAGATTCTCACATTTCTGAACGAAAACTAAGAGGATAACATAATCACTCATCTCTGAGAATTAAAGCTTTAAATAAATTCATTGCTAAACTAAATAATTTTCTCATGGTATCATCAACTAATGGACAATTGTGTCTCAGTACAAGCTACAAAACCCAGATCAGGTAAATACTGAAAGCTCAGTTCTCAAACACATACAGCTGCTGGTTACCACTTTATTCTGACTGTCCTTTTTGACCTCAGGCACACTCAGTGTAGAGACAAACCCTATTTCAGGAGAAAGGGACATGCCACCAATGTGTACCCATAGGTCCTAATGTAACCATATTATTCAGTTGACAGCTTCTCTACCAAAGTACTTGAAAGGAATGGTACTGCAGAGCAGCCCATAACATCAGTAGTTACTTAAAATTAAAATCACTTTTGTAACAAATATACTGCTCTTTTAAATTTTATAAACTGAACTCAGATAAAACTCATACAAAGTCTGAACCTTTTACCTAACATCACTCTTTCACAAAACGGTACATTATCTCAACTTCCAGATTTATTAAGAAAATTGAGAATCCATTGTCACAAAATGCATACAAAGCCAAACTAAAAAATCATAATGATGACCTTATTTACACAAACAGGACAGAAAATCACTACTAGAAGACACTGGGAGTGTTTCATAGAAACATAGGATCACTTAGATTGGAAAAGACCAAGTCCAATTTAAAAAAAGAGTTCTTCACCCTCAGATGGACAGCAGTAATTAAAATCTTTGTCTTTTTATTTGAAAATATTATTGTATTTGTCTGTATGGGAAAAAAAATCAGTAAGAACAAAGAGATCTTGTAAAAGATCTTGTAGTATGAGTTTCAAATGTGACAGAAGCAATCTGGTAGATTTATTATAGGTCAGTAGTCAGAGTAGATTTTTTGAAAAAACATCAGAAGTGTTACAAAACTATATCTTTTGTGATGTTCTCAAAATTTGGAACAGTCTGTTTGTGAAAGCCTTGCAGGTTCAGGATTGTCTGGTTTTGTTTCTTCCTTTATTAGGTTTGGCATTTATTATAACCGAAATTGATCTTATTTTTATCTCCACAGTCTGCTTTTGCTGCGTGCTTGCAAATTTCATAGGACTCTCTTTCAACTAAACAATTTGAATTTTCTATTCATACACTCAAGACTTCAATCAGTGAAGCTATCTGAAAAATTATAGCACCGGCAAGAGCAGACAAGAATTCATCTTTTGTAGGTTATAAAAGAGGAAGATATTTATTTTCATTCTTGCAGGAGAGGAAAGCTGTGACAATAAAAGGTAAATGACACCTCCAGATTTCAATTGCACAGTCAAAAGTTGTGTTTGTTTTCAGAAAAGCATGAAAATTGTCACACATTCTTATGGTTTTGCAGTTGTCACTTACATTCACCAATTAAGCCATGTGTTTAGATTTATTTTGTTTAGTATCAAATCAAACTAAAAAAATTACACCTACTTGTGAACAAACTAAAGTATTGGTATTTAAAACTGCAAAGACAGAGTGTTCACATGACCTTAATAATGCTAAGGCATACACAAGGACATACGAAATCAGACTGAGTAGCATCTTAATTCAACCAACATCAGTGATCCAAACTATTGGGCAATGTAGCTCCTAATATTAAACAAGACCTCAGATTATGATCAATAACTCTTCTTGTTTGGATAGATAAATCCAGACAAGCAGTATCCCTGCCCAGCATACACAGAGACACAATCATGTATTAAGTAAAACCTACGGGAAGGTTCTCTGCAATCATCTCCCGGAAAAGGTAGTTATGACCTTAGGTTTTGCATGGTCTCTCATCTTCATAACTTGTAGAGGGCTTTTATACCCAGCAGCCTTCTGGTTACAGGCTTACCTTCTTCTTGTTCTGTGCAACTCATGCTGCCTCCCAAAGAATGAGACACATCTAAAAACCACCATCTTCTGCTTTCACCCCTCAGGAAAAAGCTGACAGCCTGCCAAGCAACAACATGAATGTTGACAGCCCCTTCTGATGTTGCCTCAACTATCTATCTCAGCCACATCTGTAAATAATGGATGGGATACATGGGCTAACAAGAGTGTGTAATAGAGCTGACATAGGTGACAATCCTTGCCTCCCTCCTGGCTCAGATTTCAAACATGGCACATTTCAGTAAAGCTTTGGATACTGTTTGTCACAAGATCCTTCTGGACAAAATGTCCAGCACACAGCTGGATAAACACATCGTGTGGTGGGTGAGCAATTGGCTCATGGGTCGAGCACAGAGGGTAATAGCGAACATCAGACTGGCGACCTGTCACTAGTAGGGGTTCCACAGGCCCTGTGCTCTTCAACGTCTTTGTAAATTACTTGAATGCAGGACTGGAAGGGATACTAAGAAAGTTTGCAGATGACACAAAAGTGGGAGGAGCTGTTGACTCCCTCAAAGGCAGGGAGACCCTGCAGAGAGACCTCAAAAAATTAGAGGACTGGGCAATCACCAACCACATGAAGTTCAACATGGGAAAGTGCTATATTCTGCACTGGGATGGGACAGCCACAGATGTTCGTACAGACTGGGGAATGAGATGCTGGAGAGCAGTGCCACGGAAAGGGACTTGAGGATCCAGGTCGATGGTAGGTTGAGTATGAGTCAGCAGTGCCCCCTGGCAGCCAGGAGGGCCAACCATGTCCTGGGGGGCATCAGGCAAAGCATTGCCAGCCGGTCGAGGGAGGAGATTGTCCCACTCTGGTCTGCACTGGTGCAGCCTCACCATGAATATTATGTGCAGTTTCGGGCACTGCAATATAAGAAGGATATTAGGCTCTTAGAGAGTGTTCAAATGAGGGCAACAAAGATGGTGAAGGGCTTTGAGGGAAAGCCATATGAGGAGCAGCTGAGATCACTTGGTCTGTTCAACCTGGAGGAGACTGAGGGGAGACCTCATTGCAGTCTACAACTTCCTCGTAAGGGGAAGAGGAGGGGCAGGCACTGATCTCTTCTCTGTGGTGACCAGTGACATGACCCGAGGGGCTGGCCTGAAGTTGTGTCAGGGGAGGTTTAGGTTGGATATTAGGAAAAGATTCTTCACTCAGAGAGTGGTCAGGCACTGGAACACACTCCCCAGAGAAGTGGTCACAGCACCTATCCTGCCAAAGTTAAGAAGCATTTGAATGATACTCTCAGTCACATGGTGTGGCTCTTGGGCATGGTCCTGTTCAGAGCTAAGGGCTGGACTTAATTATCCTTGTGGATCCCTTCAGACTCAGCATATTCTGTGATTCTCTGATGGCACAAGGCCTCCAGTTGTCCCCATTCTCACTGAGGTATCTCAGAAGGAACTGGAAAATGTCATCTTCCTGTGGAAGACAGGAAGGATCTTCCTTTTGATACACAATCATGTAATACTTTTTCCCACATCATAACTTCCTTGGAAGATCTGAGGTGCAAAGGTAGCAGAGAGACCTATTCATTCGATTTCACTCCCAAAACCTTCAGCCCCAAGCAGAGACACACATACACACACATATACACACACACACCTCTCTGCCAAGCATCATTGCTGCTTCCTGCCAACAAGAAAAAACCCTTCACGAAATCCTGCTTTGCAGCCTACCTCATTTCTCTCACAGTGCCTGCAGATAAACAGCAGTCCCCAGCAGCATGGCAAGGAGTGGTCTGAGATTACTGAGGAGGTTACCAGAGAAAGAAAGTCAACAGGCAGAAGTCATTGCACAAGAATAGTCTCTTCCAAGAATATAGTGGCTTTAATACACCGTAGCCACATTAGGCACAGGTTTAATAAACTTACTTGACTAATTTTCCCTGAAAACCCTGTGTGAACATGGCCCCTGCCTGCATTACCACACTCATGCTTGTCAATGTGCTCATGGCACCTTGGTATTGCAGCCTTCAGTTGCATCTATTCTGAAATATTTCCTCTGAAATTTGTCTTTTCTCATGTGTCCACACACTGTCTAGGGCAAGCTAACTCTGATCTTTTAAAGAAGTTCTTAAACACTACCTTGACATAAGTGACTAACAGAAACAGTAGTAGTAAGACTATATTTCTAGGGAGCAACAACTAGCTCACCATTATGGTTGGTTTAAAACCCTCAAGGACTATGGGCTGTATGACTCTTCCAGCACGTACTACTTTGCAGATGAATTAAGTTTTGCTCATTGGATGTCTACTCTTCCTTTAGCCACTGAGATCCTGGACAAGTACAGTTTAAACATAAATCTAAATTTTGTTCATTGGTTCTAGTTCATCTCTATTTCCAATGTAATAGAACATAAATCTGATCACACAGCTTGGATAATGTCATTGTTCACTTTATAGCCATGGTTCACCGTCACACTGGACAAGATCACAGAGGGGATAAGGTCACGGAAACTCTCTGTGTGTCTTCTACCCTGTGATGTTATCAGGTACTCAACCCTAAAGCAATAGAAACACACTGATAAAAGAGGGGAAAGGGAACTGTGATAATAAATCAACTCAACTGCAGAGAAAGTGCCAGGGAAAACAATATTGATTTTTTTTTACAAGTCAGCGCACAGATTTGTCAGACAAAAGAATAGAGATGTCAAAACCCACAGAATCAAACACACTAATATTAAGAGAAAAACAACTCCACTACCTACAAAATGCGAGAATGTGTGCATAGTGATATTTATCAGGAAGATGAATGTATTTTATCATACTCAGAAAACTTAAAGAAAATATTTATATGATCTGTATTTAGCAGTCCCATGCTGATTTTACAATAAGACATCTAAGTAGAGTCAAGCAGAAGGGGAGTCCACTGCAAAAGGAAAGTGCCTCTGGCCCAGTGAACAAATGATGCTTCAGTCCTCACCTAAGGGAGGTGACTCACTGGTCACCACCTCCCCAGGTGACAGCAAATTATCTTGCTTCTCTTCAGCAACTTAGAGGAGCTTTCTTTCTGAAATGGCCATGTTATGCTCCTGGATAATAGGGGATTGGTCGGGGGAGGTCAAGCAGGCAAGACTATATTGGAAAGAGAAGACATTTATATTCTATTCCACTGAAGAAGTGAAGTATTAAAATTATATAACCTGTAAAATAAATATACTAGATGACATCATAAACTTTGATCCTTTCACTGAGGAGCATAAAAAAAAAGTAGTTGTATGAAATGCCAAGAATAGAAATAACTAGCAGTTCAGAACAGTGATTCATTTGCTATCTAACACTTATCTGTAATAAATTCAGAGAAACTAAGGTCAAAAGGACAATTACTTCAATGATTGTGTCCTATGGATCAGAAGTCCTTAAATTTCATGCAGTTCCTCTTATTTGTATTCACAAAACCTGTTTGACTAAATGAATTATTTTAGAAATACATTCAACACTGATTTGAAGACTTTTATAAGGTGTAGAAATCATCAGTTCCACTGGGAATCTGTGCTAATATTTCAGTGCCTTCACTGTTACAAATTACAACTAATTTCTTATTAAAATTTGTATGCCTTTAACTTCCTGCCATTAATCTTTTCTCTCTTAAACTACCGAGGCAAGATTTTCTCAACTTGAAGGTATTTGGGCATTATAATCATAGCACTTGTAAATCTTCTTTTTAGAAAAATGTATAGATTGAATTTCTTAACACTTTCATTATAACTCATATTTCTCAGCACAAAAGTTATTTTTGTGGTTTCTTTGCTCAGCCCTTCTAATCCCTTGCAATTCTGGAGCTGCAGGACTCAGGAATTCAGCTCCTTTCATGCTACCGCCAGTAAGGTACCAGCCATGATGATGGCTACATGTCACTGAACGTGTGCAAGGTATGAACTAATACTGAACCACAAATCAAGGCACTGTAAAATCACTATAATTTAGCAACTGTTGATATTCTTTAAATTGGACACGATGTTTTCATTTGCTTCGCCTTGCTTTTATTACCATGCTTTTATTTCCATTAAATGAGAAGCAATGCTAAAAAAGTAGACAGTAAACTTCGTGTTTCATCTTTGCAGGATGGTCACAAAATATTGTTTAGGGAAGAAAGTATTGTAGAAGTAGCAGACCAGTTCTAGGCCTCATTAGAAAGGTAAGCAGCAGTCTTGATTTTCAACACCTACTCTTCACCAGTTGCCAACATGCTAAAAGAATTATTATCTTTCAAATATTCTTGCATTTTATATTTACATTCTTTTCTGTGATGGGATTTTTGTTTTCTTTTCCCATCTTTTCAGTCTCTGAAATGGTTATTCCAAACTCAGAAATATAATGTACAAAAATATTTCAAATTTAATTTATCCCCAGGTATTTGATACTATATCTCTGCATAGTCAACAAACCTATTCAAACAGTGGCTGTAATGAAACTCCTTTTCTGACAGTAGTTTTCCCCTTTGCAAGCTTCCCAAATTTAAAACACACACATGCCATTAGACACACATTAAAACACTTGTCCCTGAGGTTCCCTTCTCACAGGGACACTTCCAATTACTAAAGAAAAGTGAAGTGCATCATAGCCAAAGTTTTCAACACAGTGAAGCAGCTCTCTGTGCTGTGAATTCTTCACATAGCATGGGCAGTCACTGGTCCCACCACTCAATTAGAACCTCTTCATGATGAGGACACAGCATACCATTTGAAACATCGGCTGATTAAAATGCCAGTATTTGAGAAGGCTTACAGCTAATTTTGTTTGCTTGGCACAGAATCACAGAATGAAAACAACTGCCTTTCCCTGATCTCTTCATAAAACAGCAGCTAGTGGTAAACAAAATTTCAGAAGCAGAATGTGTCTTTCCTGTTAATAGTTTTTGAGCCAAGTTGAAGTGAGGGCTATTAAAGTAGCCATCCTACAGCAACTTAAACACACTGAAACTCACTAGAACCTTCAGGAAAAAGGGTGATAGTGCTAAATGTACCATGATCAGGAGAAATAAAAGCCACTGGATTAAGAGAGAAACACTTATGTATAAACACCTACATGTGATAAATGATTACAAGCAGAAAATAACAATTACTGCCAAAAAATATGCTTTTTCCAAAATACACTGTTTTTTTCTTGTTCATCAGGCCTGTCAAATATTAGGGGAAAAAAAAGTTGTTTATTTGAATATTTTATGGGCTATTTACTACCTGGACTTCTGAATTCTAGCCCACAGTTCAAGCCTATGGAGTCTTGCAAAAATTCCGCCAAGATCTCTAACACTGGATTCATTGTACTTATCTATGTATTTTTATGAAAACATCTCATGGAACAATACTTCTTAGACATAAATAAAAGTCATATCTAGTATTTTAGCAAGAAATTGTCCTTCCTATTACTCTTTCCTTAGAAATCTCTTTCCCACTCTCTTATCTAATGATTAAAGTGAATGCTTTCCTTTATTCTACTTTCCTGCAAAAATTAAAAGAATTCTCTTTGAACAAAACCCAAATAAAAAATCCCTAATCAATCTTAAAGAGGTAGAAAAGCCTCAACCATGTAGGTGTGATTCAAGTTTTTTATATGACAACTTCATATGACTTGTCTAACCCAAAACAATTTAAAATTAAATTTATGTTCAAACGACTTGGAAAAAAAATCACACTATACTGGTTTCATCATTTTAATGCTTTATTTTTCAATTTCAAGTGTGTGACTCACAATGTGGGAGGCTATACAGAATATTTCACTGGGGACTAAATCTTTATTCTCTTCCTGAATGTCCTGGTTTTAGCTGGGATAGTGTTAATTTTCTTCCCAGTAGCTGGTGCAGTTCTGTGTTTTGGACTTAGAATTAAAATAATGCTGATAACACAATGATGTTTTAGCTTTGCTAAGAAGTGCTTACACTAATCCAAGACCTTTTCTGCTTCTCACCCCACCTCACCAGCAAGGAGGCTGAGAGGGGCACAGGAAGTTTAAGAGAGACACAGCTGAGACAGTTGACCCCAAAGACAGCTAAGCAAAGGGATATTCCATATCATATGGTGTCATGCTCAGCATATAGAGCTGGGGGGGAGAAGAAGGAAGGGGGGGACACGTTTGGAGGGATGCCATATGTCTTCCCAAGTTACTGTTACATTTGATGGAGCCTGGCTTTCCTGAGGAATACCTGCCTGCCCCATGGGAAGCAGAGAATTAATTCCTTGTTTTGCTCTGCTTACATGCATTCCTCTTGCTTTACCTGTTAAACTGTCCTTATCTCAACCCATGAGTTTTCTCACTTTTCCAGTTCTCTCCCCCTTCCCATGGGGGGGAAGTGAGCAAGTGGCTGCGTGGGGCTTAGTTGCCAGCTGGGGTTAAATCAGGCTGCTCTATATTTCCCAAGCTCAGATTCTGGCAGTAAAACTGAGTGCCTATTCCAACTCATCCAATACTTCCCTCCTTCAGAGTCTCCTGCCTTGCTCGCTTTTCCCTATCTGCTGATATGACATCAGTATTGAGTGGCAAGGACCAAAACATTCATGACAAACTTATTTTGCTCAGCCTGTGCAGCTAAGCTATTTGTCTGTTTTAAAGACAAGTTATTCTTATGAAAATCTAAGAAGAACACAACATGCCTGCTGGCATTTTTCCTTTGCACCATCACATCTTATGTGCATAACAAGGCTCATCCATCATCTGCACTAACCATGGACTGAGGTGAAAGGTCAGGAGTCAGGAATTGGAGAAAGACAACTGTAAGGGGAGAGAAGGCTGATAGGCAAAAGACTGTATCACTGTCATCTACTGGCAGCAGTGATTGACAAAGGCAATACTGTTTGGTAATACATGACAATTATCCATTTAGTTCATGTTTTCCTTTTGCTCTTCCCAGTTGTAAGATGCAATAGCTACTGCTGAAAGTCAGTGAGAGACTTTTATGACTTCTGCCACTGTGTAGTGCACAACATCTGCACAGCCTTTAGAGGTGACCCCTTAGGGAGAGGCTCACAATTTTAGGTTCCAGGCTCAGCCATTCTGCCCTACAGAGGTGAGATTTCTTATTTCTCCAGAGGGTTCAAGAACTGGCTGAAAGAAAATAAATGGTCTTAGCACTGTCAAACATTCCTGATGGAACTGTTCTGGACACTTTCCTCTGCAAGGATGTTCTTTTAAAAAGTCCCATCATCATGTTAGACTTCCTTAAATCCCACAAGCTTTATAAAACAAGTCTCTCTCTCTCTCTAAGCAGGGCTTCTCTTTCAGTTTCAACTATCCATTCTAGAATTTTGCCAAAAGTTTTCCAACTTCTAGGACAATTGCTTTCCATTATTCTAAATCTCTTAATCATAAGATATGACAACCTAACCAATAAAACATATTCCACGTTTTTTCATTTCATTTCATCATAAAATCATTGAGCAAAAGAACAGTGGTATATATGGGATTGTTTTAAGAAGAGAAAGATGCCTCAGCAGAGTCTGCTAAACAAAAGCGTGTACTTCTCTATGAAAAAGATTCTATGTCGCAAAAGCAGAAAACAGTAGTATAAAGAAGAATGACCTTCCTTTCACAGTCAAATGAGCACAGGATAGGAACGTTGATCTCAAAGGGGTATTTTAGGAAAACATATCTTCAAAAAATATAAAGAAATAGGGTATCCTGGATCTAAAGGCAATAACCTCCACTTCTTAAACTACTGATAAAAGGTAAAGACAGAAACAGAACCAGGATCTGTGACTGTCTTTTGAGGAGCCAAGGGTGAATCTTAAATTTAAAATGTTCTCAAAGAAATAATCAGAGAGTTTACGCCCTGAAGGGATCTCTTAACCACTCAGCCTGACTTATTTTAACATGCATTATGTATCTTCCAGCTATCCTATGCTGGACTGAAAAACTTCATCTTGGCTAAAGTAACCTTTGCCCAACAATTGCAGAGTTATTTGCCCTAGGACTTGCCAAGATGCATGAGGTGAAGAACCCTGTCCAACCTGTAGTACATTTCAGGGCTTACCCCCTCTCACTGCATGGAGCAGCTCCCAGGGAGTCACTCTCATTGTGGCTTTCCAGCCAGAATGATGACCTCTTCAACAGCCAGCATTTTTTTCACCTCAGAAATACTTACATGCAGTAATCAAGTTACTGCAACCTTTTGTTTTCCCTTCTCTCAGCTGAACAGCTGGAGGTTTCTACGTCTGCCCTCCAAAAGCCATTACATCATTTTCGCAGCTCATTTACGCCCTGGCCCCACTTTTAAAATATGACCACAGTCAGACTGTGAGGAACAGAACCATATTTAGCTTCTCAATATCTGTCTCACTGACTTGGTTTAAAGAGGTAAAAATCACCTACTTATTGATCCTCTGTGCTCATGCCTAAGGATCACATTAGCCATTTTGTCAGCATAGCACCAAATTCAGTAGTTGAAAAAAATGCTGCAAAAATGCTGTTAGCGTTCCTGTATGACACAGTTTATAGCTAAAAATTTTCACCTATAATATGAATGTCAAAAATATCACATTCCTTTTCCAATATCCCAGCCCAGAATTAACTGGAGACACAGAAGCTAGGAGATGAAAGTATACACAGGAGGGAATGCAAGTCTTTCTTTCAGTCACAGCCTTTCAATGTTTTACATACGTCTTTATTTCCATAAGAAGATAATTATGGTTTCAAGTAGTACTTATTCTAGTAGGACTACCATACAGACTTGAAAGTGGTCAAATCACTAGAAAGATATTAATCTTGGATATATACACCAGAAAAACTCTGTATGAAAGACAAAGAATAACTTAAGGATTTTAGTCTTTAGTGGAATAAGTTCTTTTCCTGTGTCCAGCTCCCGAAAACTTAAATCAGCCAGAAGGTGGCAGAGGAAAGGTTCATGTGAAAAAGCACTTGACTGCTGAAGGAGCCACTCCGTACAACTATTAATCCCTAAGGAGGACAACAGAGCTTACACTAAGAATGAAATATGTGCAATTGAGGGTGCTACCCATTTCATTATTGATTACTGAATGACCCAACACTGCAACCTGCTGCAAGGAAGCAATGATTTTCCTCTCCTCCATTGCCTGCTTCCTTAACACTAAAATTCTGAGGTCTCGGGTTTTAGCATTGTAGTCAGGCTGCTTTTTCTTAAGGATTTCTGGTTCTTTATTTGGTAGGCACATTAGGTCAAGACTATTTAAATAGCAATTCTTGACTATGAAACATTAGTGAGAAAAAAAACCACAACAACAACACCACCACCAACAACCACCACCAAAAAAATGCACCAAAGCAAACCTTCCACCCATTTAGATATATTCTTACTAGAAATTGTATAATACATTTAGGTATTTTTCACTATTAAAATCAGTATCAGTCTCACCACCAAATTCAAACTCCCACGAGCTGAGAATAACAGAACCCTTTCTTCTTCTGAGAAAGGTACTTTATTACTCAGCAGGCACAGCAAAAGTTAATGTCAGCTTAAGGGTGTTTTTTTGTTCCCTTGTTGCTAAACTCAACGTAGTTGTGGGAGCGGTTGAGGTATCCTCAGAGTACGTTTAGCCATTTCTGACTTCTCAGGGAGCTTAAGGCTGCCCAGAGAGTAAGATCTTAGACTGCAGAAACCAAATGTTTAAAATAAGGGCAGAAATATTAGCTTAGGAAATAGCTCAAAGCTTCTTCCTCCTTTTATCCAAAGAAGCTGTCATTTTCTTTTGATCATAACAGAAATTTTAGACTCATTCACACCATTTAATGCTAATCCTTGCAAGATGGTGGATTTCTTAGCTATTCTTCTGACTACATCAGTAAAATTTTCTGTTAAAAGACTATTAAGCTTACAGTCTTGAGTTTCTCTAACTCTATTCTCAATTACCTATTCACCTCTGGTTGTACAGTAGGGTTATCCAGATGACTCAAGATGTTTCAAGCATCCTGTTTTAGCACTTCTGAAAAGTCTCACTAGGCATTTATCCATCTACGAAATATATTTTTTGGTGTTTCAAATCTGTCTTTTAATGAAGTGTACAGGTGACTGGGCTTCATTATGTGTTTAATGAATAGGTACCTTGGAGAAAACAGTAACTTGAAATAATTTGTCAGTAGAGTTACTAGAATCCACTTATAAAAATGGGTTTATCGCATAATTTTATTGATGTAAGTAACACATGGACAATTCAGTTTTAGACTTGCAACATTTGGCTTTGGTAACAGAAAAACCATACTTTTAAGGCGTTAACTTCTGCCTCTTTCTGGCTTTAAAAACGACTCTCTATTTGGAGAAATGACTTCACTGCAAGCACAGAACACGCATCTCAGCTCTGAAGATTCACTTAAAGTGAGAACTGGTGGGGTTTTGAGCCCAAATCACTGTCAACTCTTATGTCAGATATTGCTGATGTGCTTCAAACATGGACTAAAGCCAGAACAAGAAGATGGTCCATGGTCCCAAAAGGATACAATTTAAGACTCAGCAGCAGAAAACAGAGGGATTAGATACACAGAGAAATACAGGAAGAAAATAAAACATTGGTTTGTGTGATATATCAGAGTTAAACCACAAAACAGTGTGGAAAGGTAGATGTGAACTAAGTAAAAGAAATACTTGCTTTTATCAAGGATCTGCAGTGTCCAAACTGCATGCAAGTTATGTATCCTCCACTAATTCAAAGGCGACCATGAGTTCACTGGTTTATCATAAATTTGCTTTCACATGACCACAATTTGGCTTTGCATGGTTACTTCTGATTCCTATTCCAAGAACTTAAAAGTTCATAGATTTGCATACTACTACCTGACTTTGTGTCGGAGTACTTAAAATATGTTGGAAGAGAAACCACCAAGCATTCAGTGGCTAGATTCCATTTAGTGATCTAATTCAGAAGAACCTTTCTGTTTCCTTGGTGTGTGCCTGTGGCCACCTGATATATTTTCAAGCTCGTTTCCAAGCTGTGTTCTCTCTCAATATTTTTCAAAATCTCTAAATCTCCATTTGATGTGGAAAATAATGTCTACATAACCCCTCTGTGCATCCTGTGATATTTTAGTACTGCCCTTGGTTAGAAGTTACCCTGTTTTGTTTTGCAGTGAAGAATAAAGTCAGCAAAGTCCAACAGGATACATCATTAAAATGAAATTATATAGTATCAACTAAATAAACTTTTTTGTCTCAGTATTTGATTACTCTTTTCAATTGACAATATAGTTAGTAAGATCACTCCACATGTAAAGCTGTCTCTATGCAACTGTCAATCATACCCTTCATCCAGTTTTAGATACTATGTTCTTCTAACATTTTGATAAGGCTTAACTTAAAGCTTCTTTATGCTACACTCTGTATCTGACACGTTATTCAATGCACCACTTTTCCTAAAAAAAATCAAAAGAAAAAGAAAACTACCTTGCTATATTTCTGGCAACAATGAAATAGAATCAAAGAATATTTCAAGTTAGAAGGGACCCATAAGGACCATCGATATAGACATTTCTACACATTTTGAGTCTAAATGTCCAGTCTCCTTTGGCAAGGACCATCACGGATTTCTGCATCTGTAACAGAATGCATTATATAGCTTTAAATATTCTGTATCTCATCCTATAATATTCTAAACATTTTTAAATACTCTTATCTGGTAATAAAATCATACATAATAAAACAGTATCAAACTCTACTTTGGTCTACTCTATCTCTCTATTATAAAGTATTAAATATTAAACAATTTAGATAAAAGAAAGATGGAAAAGAGGTACTCTTCTTATCATAACTTAGCATTAATATTTCATTAAAGTCCAGATGTGACATATTATTAAACAGTGACATTTTTCTTCAGGAGTATTTCTTCTTAATGTTGCATTTTTAAATGACAATACTAAAAATGATTTTATTTTTTTTATGAAACATTTAAATTTTGAAAAAAAAAGTTACAGGATTCTGTATTTTTATGAACTGTGGAAGACTGAAACACAGTCAAAATCATATTCTGGGTACTTAACAGATTCCAAACATTTTATTTTTTAATTATTTATTGGAAATTTAGACTCGGATTGAATGACATTCTCTTCTATTTTTCAAGCAGGATATTTTTTTTCCATAGAGGTGTAAAACTTCAAGTGCAAAACTGCTCAAGAACTAAGGAATGAATGGTCATTTTATCTAGTTATCTGAATGAGAAAAAGGCAGAAAGTCATTCATTCAACTGTTGCTTGATTTTTTTTCCAAAATATATGAAAATAAATAATTTCAGTTATCAAGTTTTTACTTCCCTTCAATTGCTTAAAAGTTGCTCCCTGCTTCTCCTCATTGGAGTTATTGCAACCAGATTTTGCACAGGCTTTTGGTGAGTGTGTAAAGGATTTGTATTTATGGCTTAGCCTTCCGAAGGCATAGCTTTTTTTTTCTCTCTTTTTTTTTTTTAAATATATCATCTGTAGGCTGTATTTATATCACCATGAGCTCTTTCCAATCTATCCTTGTTAGTACTAAGGTTGTATTTACATTCTGCTGAAATGTTTTTGTCTAGTTAGCTGCATATGCTTCAGCCAGCACGGCTCTAGCACCTAATTGTTGTGTTATGCTCTCAGGTCAGGAACTATTCAAAACATGAGAATTTTATTAAGCTGTAGCTGCAATTTTATCCACATGTAAAGTACATTATAGTTTATATGTATTTTTCTCATCCTAAGGCTGATTCTTAATAACTTTAGCCTGACAGTTAATGCAGCAATTGCTTGCATCACTTTTAGTGTATTGTATAGGAGAGGCCAGCAACCCTTGCAGCCTGTACTATTTTGCTGAGATAAACGCACAGTGAGAGAGAAATAGCTAGTTCACCCATGCATGCAACACACCACACACACACACAGAGAAAGAGAAGAATTGGCGAGACAGGTACGCATTTCATATAGCACAACATAGACAAGGATGAGATTAGTGATGATATGCTTACGATCCCTGGACAGCGTACATCCTTGTAGTTACGCCTCTAATGATCAGTTGCTTTTGCAAAGAATGTAATGACCTATTAGTCTTACTTGGTGGGAACAAATGAGATTTTTAGGACATCTTGTGAAATCAGTAAATGAAGACACAGCATAAATAAAAAATATTTCAAGCTTCATGATAGAGAATCACAGAATCATCAGCATTTGAAGAGACCTTCAAGATCATTGTAGTGGTTTGAACCTTGTTTTCCCCAGAAGCTAACAGAAGTGGTAGACCCCAAGGGGTGGAAACCCCCAGAAGTTTTGAAGTTCTGCCCAATGGGCGCTCCTGCAGAAATGTAAACATACCACAACCAGACCGGAAAAGAAGTAGTGGTGGTTTTGGGTTGTTGTAGGAGAGGTGGCCATGTTGTAGAGCCACGAGGTAGGGGCTCTGAGCCCCTTGGGGCCTCTGGCCCCCTCCCAGCCTCTGGCTGGGGGGCTGCAGGGACCTGGAACAGCATAAAGCTGGGCTAGGTGCCTGTAGTTATGCCGGGAGATGTTTTCTCCATGGGCACAGAGCAGCAGCCGACGCTGACCAGAGAAACAGTGGCAGAGAGCCAGAGATAAGACCTGAACTGAAGAAGCAGCAGAAGCAACATGCAGCACTGCAGAGGAGACTCCTGGAAGGAGAGTCGAGGAAAGGAGAGCCAGCAGCTTAGAGCTACAGAGTTCTTGGGGGTAAGACTGATACCAGATCCCCAAAACTCCTTTGAGACCTCCTGGAAGGAGGAAGATGATGGACTCTTACTTGAAAGAGCCTTGAAGTGCGACATGTACTGTAGAAAGGAGCTAGAGAGCTCCGAGAGGAATGCAGGGGGAGTTGACCTTGGCTCTCCCCCCCCTCGCACTGCTGCCACGGTGGCAGCCTGAGAGACAGGGCACAGAGGCCCTGCAAGAGATATCAGACCGTCACGAAGACCCCCCTGTGTCTTCGTGATATGACGTGGTGAAACGACCTTTGTCTGGGGTTACGAAGTCCACGGAAGACCCCTCGGTTGTGAGGCGATGGGGTCAAGAGAGAGGCTTGAATACCTCCCTCGTGGATGCTGGCAGAAATCCAGCTATCAGCTGCTGCATGCATGAGAAGAAGCAACCTGCTGCCTTAGAAGATGCTGCTGTTCAGAGACTGGAAGGGATCTGTCCTTCTTTCCCTCCTGGACTTTTATTTGGAGGGGAGAAGAGATCTGATCCATTGTAAATACATATGTCATGGTAGAAATAGTTTGTGATCATGTGTATAATGTGATATGGTATTTATTTGTACAGTCATTGTAATATATTTCCCTTTCCCCCACCTTGAGTCTGGTGTGTTTTGTCTGGAAAAACCCATCTCACATTAGGTTGAGATGTGGGAGGGGGAATGGAGCTAGGGAATTGGATGTTGGGGCTATCTCAAACCATGACAATCATCCAGGCCAACCAACCACTCGGCACTATTTGTTTCTGCTACTATTGTCCACTCCCCTAGCTGTAAACTCTTGACTCACGCTGTCAGGCACTGACACACACACATCACACATACATCCTTGGCACATAAAAGCTCACAGACTTTGAATAAGTCCAGTAGGCCACTAAAGAAAACAAAAAATCCCCTCAAAGACAGGAAAAGAGACATTGGATAGATTGCAAGAGTAACTGATTCGTGTTATCCCTTCATACGAAGTTCTTTCTAGAAGAAGTACTTGTTAGTAGACAAACAAACTCAATGGATTAGGTAGTGACATTTTTCATCTTGTTTCCTTTGTTTATTCAAATGAAAAAAAAAACAAACCAATGTTCATGAAGATAAAAGCACAAACATCATTGGGGAAGGGTGTGATTACCATAAGCACTGCAATTTCAGACCAATTACTTTCTACACAGATAAGGCTGAAAATTAGTTTTAGTTACTTTTGCTCTCTATGGTCACATTATATAAAGCCACAGAAGTTGTTTGCTTACTTATATGCTCATTAATAACAGACATTGATCAGCCTAATTGCAAGTGCACATTTACACATTCCTGCTGAAGCTATTTATCTCCGCTATTTACTTTTCCCATTAAGTTCTTAAGTAACAGTTGTTCTCAAAAATATTTTATAAGGGCCCCCATAAAATTATAATATTTAGAAAGAATGCTGCTTGACATCTCCCATTTAATTGTTTTCAGTAGAAGACAGTAATTAAAGATTGATTCCACAAAACTAAAAATGTGTTATAATCCATAAAAATCATGCATCATAATGTGGACTTGTGATGGAGTTTACTTTTATATTGCCCAAGAAACATTTTTCTATATAAACATAGGAGAATCTATCACTTTCAAAACTCATCATCACATCATTACATTAGAGTGCTCAGTTTTTGTACAAAATGGAGTTAATCAGCATCCTTAATTCATTGTCAAAGGAGCGAGTTTCTTTTCTTCCCTTTAATCCTATTTCCGTGTACATCATGGACAGCAGGGGAACTGTTGCCCTTGTCATTTATGCAAAAATAGACAGAAGTTCACAGGTAAGCTTAACAAAGTCTGTCAGTTTGGTTCACTCCCTGGTTCGTTGGACTGGCCTAATCCCATGGGCAACTTTAACACACACAAAATAATTTATTCCTGAGCTCCAATGTGGAATAAAATGAACTGTTCCCTTGAAAGACAGAGATCCATAAGAGACACAGACAATATGATTATGAACTATGTTACACTACAATGCTGTATCTAAGATGGTCTTTCAGGATTGTTCTTGCACCTTCATGAACCCAAAAATACCCCATAAAAACAGAATATCCCTTTGTTGGCTTGGTGTAAAACCCCAGCCTGTGGGCTGCAAAGCAGCCTTCTGATGAGTTGACTAATACAATTTATTACCAAAAAAACCACCACAACGCAAAAACAAACAAACAAAAAAATTTATAACCATGTCAAATGGTAAACCAAAGCAGTCTGTGGAATGGTGGAGACTGCAGGCTTGATAAACAGCTTCAGGGAGCTGAGCTGAAAATTTGCTACCAGGAAGAAATCATGAATCATGGTAACAATACAGGAGAATGGGCTGTGAAGTTGGACCTGCCAACTCCTAAAGAAGCATCAAGAAATGCAACTTCAAAGTGAAAAATATGGAATCTCTGTAAAAGAGCTCACAAGATGTCAGTGAGCATTCTGAAGAAGCTACACACGTGCCTGCAATATCTGAAGCTGCACAGTATCACTAACCAGGAAGCAGCAAAACATATTTTTGTGTTCCCTGACCCTGGCAATTACATCTTTTGCAGTTTTACTTCAATATTGCTTTCAGTCCATTTACCACTGTAAACATTACCTCACATCTCCTGGAACTCCTGAAATCCAAGACAGAAACACCTTCAAGTCCCCAGAGCAGCTCTCTACCAGTGCAGACTTTTAAACCTGCTGCAGATCACTACTACCTCACATCAGTGCTCTTGGGTAGTTTCTGCCACGGTGAGTCCCTGTCTCCAGCGGAGATCAGTCCCATGTCTTTGGTGTTCTCTGCTTCTGTAACTGCCTGCAAACAATGGTGTCCCTGTCTACACTGAGGGGCAGACAAGCAGTGTGGAAGGCGTGAACAGGGATGGCTCTCTGCAGCAGCACAGGTTACAAGCCAGCTACATCCTCTATAATGGACCATCTGTGGGAACCAGAGATGTCTGAACAGTTTGCTGTAGCTGTGCAAGCCTCAGCATTTTCGACACCACTGATGAGCTTCCCGGGGATGGCACTCTCCTAAAGACTATCATTACACTGAAAACAGAGGCAGTGTATCTGCAGTTTGCAGGGCTTCCCAAATAACTGTCAGAGGCTTATGTGATAAGTTTTAAATTCTAACTCTTTAAGATGAGTATCTAGAGCAGCAGATTATACACGTATATACCTCCTGGCATTGTCCTGCCCTTTATCAATTATTTTCTAATCAAAAGGCTATAGAATTAAGAGATAGAAAAGGTCAATTAAAATTGTACAGTCTATCTTCTGCCTGTTCGAATAATATTAATGTTATTCTCCAAAGAAAACCTCAAGTAACTCAAATTTCTGAGGATTACTTTTTATTTTTCTTATTAAAGGGAGAGTTTTAAAAAGTTTCCAAATTTAAGTAATTGACGAGTCTTCATTAATTTAATCATTTTACTGATTGATAATAGAACTCCTGAAGAATTGGGGTTTGCCTTAAAGTTTATGAATGATCTTTTAAATTTTCTTCAATCTTTTACTTACATTCTTTGCCCATTTCAATTTTTCTTTTCTTGTCTTATTTTATTACTTACTTTCTACAATAATATTAGTTCATTCCTACATTGCATTGAAGTAAACATAAATAAATTACTTCAGACTTTCAAGAAGATATTCCTAAAGTCCTTTTCCTTGTTCAGGACACCCATTTTATTGAAAACTGAGATTACCAACTAGATTTGAAGTCACTGACATTAGAAGTGAATGTCTGCTGCTGAACAGAGGCAACAAGTGCTGTTTCAAACACCTTAGGTACCTGAGACATCAGCATGGTAGATATGGCCCAGGGACTGGAAGAGATCTGTACCTGTCTGGAGACCAGTGCAGCTGTAAAGGCATCAGAACTGGCAATGCTCATGTTTGGGCAGCTGGCTCCTGCCCAATACTTCTTCAAACGAAACATCACCAGCTAGGAGCCTAACCTACTCGTTTCACAGTGGAACAACAACATAATGCAAGTTGCTAAGGTAATATCGTATTAAACACTTAGAAGGATTAAAAAGATATGTGACACCATATTTTGAGTAGGCACTTTGTAATACTGAATACATGTCAAGAGAGAACTGCTTTTATCAGGAAGGCAAGAACAGTATGCTTTAGAAACCTTGGTAATGGCATGGACAAAACAAACACCAGGCTGCACTCCAAACGGAAACTGCACATATAACTCCTAGGTGGCCCATGCAATCTCACACTTTCTTCCCTGGTGAATGGTCACTTGCTGAAACAACAGTTGGGTTAGCACAACTGTAGCCAAAAAGGGACATGTGGGTAGGTTCTAATATATTATCTAGGCTGTCTCAAAACTATTTCTCATTTGTGTATTTGTGGAATAATCAATATTAAAGGTAAAATACATAAGAAATTGTATTATTTCTTACACCATACGATGATTCCAAAGTCAAAAACACCTGTCAAACAGACAACCTGAAATTGAAGCATCAATTTTTGAGCTACATACAAATTGAACACAGTTGCTCAGTAAGAACAAGTCTACTACTGGTACACAAAACAAAATTTTTTCTCATCCATTCAATTACAGATTGGAAAAAAAACAGCCTCCCATATCACTTCCTTGTAGAGTGAGCACTAGGAAAACAAAGGAGAGAAGTGAAATTCAATACACTATAATTTTCAGCCTTCTTCATGAGTTGCAATAGTCAATGCCTGCACCTACATTCTGTCTATTCATAGTCACTTCTTCAAGCCCTGGTTGGAAAGAAGTCAGAACTGGAAATACTGTGTCAGCTCCACACCACTAAAGAAATCCACTACGCATGGAAAATTGTCCAGCAGGATTTTTACTTATTTATTTTTTACCATACTTAGAGGTGTTTCATTCCCCAGGAGCAACACAAAGCCACTGGATCACAGCCATCAATTAATCATGCCACAATATACCCAATACTTTAAGGATAAAAATAGTGCAGGAAAAAAATTTAATCCTTCTCATCTCTGCCGGCCCCGCAAAAAACCCAGAACCCATAGATCATCAGTCCCTCTTAAGACATTATAAAGAAAAATTAAAAAGGCGAAATCTAGCATTTTCCCTTTCCTGTCAAGTTAACGCTGAAACTTTGATACAGTATTTATTTTTTCCTTATTTAATTTCTAGCAAGTGTCTACATTGGAGAAGGAAAGATTTGGAATATATATTCAATAAAAATTAATTCCTCAGGAAAACAGCTTATACCAGATGCCTGCGAGCTGTTAGCCACATGTTGCCAGTTCAGCCTTTTGTTGTCATAAGCTGCACACAGTTCCTCCAAGTATCATTTGTTCCTTCTAATATCACCAACTAATCTGATTGAAAGACCAGACAGTTCCAAATTCCCAGATGAGGACTGCCTGGAGCTGCTAATAATTTTAACACCAGGAAAAAATAAGAAGCTCTCCTTGTGTTAAGAGTGTTTTATTTTCCTTTTAAAAAGTACCTCAGATCCTCATCTTTCCACATACTCATTCAAACCACTTGCAAACATTCTTTCACATTTTCACAGTCGGTTGCCAAAATATGTAAGACCAACAGCATCAAATTACTTCCCCCTCTTTTTGATTTTCAGACTCACACTTTTTTTGGCTAGTCTGATGGCTGAGTAAATTGCAAGGTGCTAAAACAATCGGATAAAACAAAACAGACCATTATCTCCTCTTATTGGCATATCCTGGTCTCCTCATGGAATTTTCATATTTGAATAATGATAGAGTTGACTGTATTCTAGCCATCGCTATTATAAAGCAAATGTACTTACAAGAATGGAATTAAATGGAAAAGAGAAATAGAAAATATCTTGAACAAGCATAAACCTTCAACCAAAGAGGGAGCCTGAGCTGAAACAGCACATCCAAAACGAACTTTCTCATGCAACTTTCTCTAAAGTCCTAACATTTTCACTGAAGCATACACACTTCTCAGCTATACAGTATCTAAAATACACTTACAGAAGGTTTTCAATTTTCAAGTTTCTTTACTGAATTAATTACTTATTAAAATGAAATCCTAACATAAAAGGTGTACTTTTTTTTTCTTCAACAAGCGCTCTTTTTTACCCTTGCTGTATTGCTGGACTGGAATATTTGATACTTCTAATCTGTCTCTGTGGAACCAATGTCAAAGTATAGTGCAGCCTAATTTTAAAAAAGAAAAATTACAGAAAATCTTCCTTCCCAAACTTTAGCAGCTGAGCACTGAGGACCATCATAGGAAGGCAAAATGTTAAAGGTTATTCTTCCCTTGCTATCTCTGAAAATGCAACAACATGTAAAATGTGTTATCTTTCCTATTAATGCAAAGTGAAATGCATTTTTGCATGCTGTCTTATATAGATCTGCAAAACAGGAAATGATTGCTTGATGGGGACAATGGCAATCAGAAGAATCAACTATGTTATTATACAACATGGAAGTTATCTTGTATTTTAGATAGCTGCATTTTTTGGAGTTGAAAGCACATTAATTGACCTGGAGGCCTGTCAGGAATTACATCATACCTAGAGAAATTCAGTAAGATCAAAGATTATTTTCTACAGTACATTTAAATTTCCAGCTACCCTACTTTCATGCTCTTTGTTCAAAGACAAAACTTCACAGACAAATTTGGATCTGCTTCTCCAAATTCTTTCGGTTTATGTTTTTCCACATACCTCTATATTTCTATGTGCAGACAGAACCAAAAGGAAATAATAATTCTGTCGTATTTACCCTTAACCCAGAAATTGACAACACCTAACTTTAAAACAGTTCTAATCCTCCACTATTTGCAGTTCCAAGTCTCTCCTTTATTGTTTGCAAGCAAGTTTACAAATGCTTTTTGTTGTCCTTCAAGGAACATATCACAACTTCCAGTTTGAAGAACGGTCCATCCCCACTTGTAGGAAGTCAGGCAAATGTGGCAGGAGACCCATGCAGATAAACAAGGAGCTCCTGACTAAACTTAAACATAAAAAGGAACTGTGCAAGAGAGGGATGCGGGGTCAGATCATACAGGAGAAATATATAAGTACTGAGTACACGAGGATGTGATTCGGAAAGACAAAGGTCACCTAAGGTCAAATCTACTGAGGGACATGAAGGGCAATAAGAAGGGTTCCACAGGCCTAGCAACAGCAAAAGAAGTAGAAGGGGAAAAAAGTAGGCCTGACACTGAATGAGGCAGGGAACCTGGTAACAATGGACATGGGAAAAGGTACTAATATCACCTCAAACTTCACTGAAATGTGAGGGACAATAAAAAGAGTTTTTTCAAATATATTAATGGCAAAAGACAATCTAGAAATAACATCAGCCCATCCAAGGATGAGGATGGTCACCTCACAAACAGTAATAGAGACATGGCAGTACTGTTTAATGTTTTCTTTGTCTCTGGCTTCAACACGGATGACAGACCAAGGGGGTCTCAGTGCCCTGAGCTGGAGGAACACGACTGCAAGGATGATCAGTTGAACTTGTACAGGATCTGCTGCTCCAGCTGCATCCCTACAAATCTATGGAGCCTGATGGGACTCATCAAGAATCATCAAGGAGCTGACTGATGCCATTGCAAAACCTCTCGATGATTTTTGAGTGGTCTTGGGAATCCAGAGAGATCTCTAAAATATTTTTTTCAAAGGGGCAAAAGGATCTAGCATTCTGTTCTGCCACTCAAAATCACATTAATGTATAAAGATCTGAATAACTAATGGAGTTTTAATAGTAACTATTTAGTGACTTAAGTAGTAACTAACAACCATCAAGCGGTAATGATTTTGTATGTTATACAGTTTGATACCTTTCAATATTTTACGAATGATCTGGAATTAAGTAAAAACTGATTCATTATTGGATTTGTAAATCCACCAAAGTCTGCAGAATATTAAGTAAGGTAGAGAGGGCAATTGTGCAGAGTGATCTGAAAATTAATTTAGTAAATTTAAGCCCATTCTTATAGCACATACCTTAATACAGTCAAATGCATGTTCATGGATATAGAAGCAAGGAATACCCTGCTGATCACCTGACACAAAGACTGTATTCAGGAAAACAGCGACTTCATCCTTTATGACACCTAAATAACTGTCACATAGCTCAGTTCTGCCACAAAAAAGGCTACTGTGAATATAAGCCAACAGAATAGCAGTATGTAAGAATACCAAGATACACTTTACCTCTTTGTGTCCTTGATGAGAACTACAATGAAGATACTATAATTCTAGTCTATGAAATAATATATAGATTATTATATATATACATAGGAAAAGCAAAAGTGATTTAGACTGAACTAAGAATTACATTAAATTAATTCAGAAGCTCCATCGGTTTAGTTTACCGAAAGAAGATTAAGTAGTGATTTCATTAGGGTGAACAACTATATGAACTAAAACAAACTGTTTAAAAGGCTGTTTAGTGCAGAAGAGTAAAAGCAGAACCCATAAGTGATCGTTAACTCTAAATAAATTCAAATAGAATTAAGTCATCATTTTTTAACTACAAGATAAAATATTGAATCACCTCTTATAGATTTGAAATGTAGGTTGCCTGCACTTCTGAAAGAGTATAATAAATTATGAGTTGTTAAGCTCTATACATGTAATGATCTAAGGGTTGTGCTACCTTGCCATCTTGAACTAAATGATCTAATGGTCCTTTCTAACACAAAATCAATTACTTGGCGGAAATATCAAAACAGTCACATTTAATTAAAGTGCAATGTCAAAGCTTAGGTTCATTCTGAAGTCACCTGTGCGACATGGGTTAAATCTGAGGGGAAAAAAAAGCAGGTAATCAGTATCCCCATGTTTCAGTAGCCACATTTTAAGGCATATCTGCTGACAGAAGCTGAATACTGACCAGCCATCTATTGTAGTATAAAACTTTTTCTGTATTTATTCTACCTTTCCTGACTGCTCAGTCAGAATTTGCTAATATACATTTTGCAGTTTTACTGATCTGAAGAACATTTATAGACTCTGATTCCAATCAGAATCCTGCAATTTTAACAAAGACATTAATGCTATTAACTAGTAATAAAAAATCCCATCAATACACTTATTTCAATTTATATGTTTCTTATTCCAATTTAGCAGGTCTAATTACATTTCAGTGAAAGTACCACATAATTACTTTTACGCCCTACCTTGTCTCTACTATACGAAAGTGTCTGTGCAGAGGTAGACACTGTTTTACACTGCACTGAGTTCAGCAGCATGCAGATGGCCACAGTCCCTTCCCCCCTGGCATGGAAGAGCTAAGGGCGCATATTAAAGCTCAGCCCCTCATTCTGCAAACGAGTGGGGACCAGCTGATCACTAAGAGACAAAGAGCAGGACTGAGAGAACAACGGATTTCTGCTTGAAGAATGAATATAAAAACCTGACTAAGCAAAATGAAAAAGTCATCATGACAGTAGCAGATAGGAACATGTTTGTTTTCTCCTCAATAATATTGGAAAGCAAAGCTAGTTTCATTTTGGGACAAAATAAAATATTTCATTTTCTCTGACAAGAAACATTTTATTTTTACCACAACAGTTGTTAAAGCAGCAAAGCAATGGATCAGAGAGCTAGTTAGGCACAAAACCAAGGAGATGACTCTTTTTTCTACAGAAACCCTGGATTTACAAAAGCCAACTCATTACATGCACAAGCCTACTTAATAGCTCTCCACCTGAGGAGATCTGAACTCACGAACCACTCCTTGCAGAATTCCTGCAACACAAAGTCCTTGGTAATTCTGTTGAGATGCTCTGTAACTTTTTCTGTTTAAGCTCTTCCAATCTGAAATATTCATTGGGACAATGAGAGAAAAGCATTCTGTATCTTCCGTTTCTAATGTTCAGAGCTAAGCAGCCTGGTAAAAGCATGTTTCATTTAATGTATGAGATCTAACTGATTGGCTATAGCTTACAGGGGTTTCTAAAGCTATCCAACGACTATTTCCAAATCCCTTTTGCAAAGGCACTTTGAGGTATTTTTCCTGTATCTTCATTTCCCAATAAAAAAATTAAATAACCCACTACCTAACTGTCATGGTTTGAGATAGCCCCAACATCCAATTCCCTAGCTCCAATCCCCCTCCCACATCTCAACCTAATGTGAGATGGGTTTTTCCAGACAAAACACACCAGACTCAAAGTGGGGGAAAGGGAATATATTACAATGACTGTACAAATAAATACCATATCACATTATACACACCATCACAACTATCTCTACCATGACATATAGTATTTACAATGGATCAGATCTCTTCTCCCCTCCAAATAAAAGTCCAGGAGGGAAAGAAGGACAGATCCCTTCCAGTCCTTAAGCAGTAGCATCTTCTGAGGCAGCAGGTTCTCCCCATCTCATGCATGCAGCAGCTGTGGCTGGCTTTCTGCCAGCACTCACGAGGGAGGTATCCAAGCTCCCCTTGACGCAGGCAAAGGGGTCTTCCGTGGGCTTCGTAACCCCAGACAAGGTTGTTTCACCACGTCATATCACGAAGACACAGGGGGGTCTTCGTGACGGTCTGGTATCTCTTGCAGGGCCTCTGTGCCCTGTCTCTCAGGCTGCCACCGTGGCAGCAGTGCGAGGGGGGAGCCAAGGTCAACTCCCCCCGCGTTCCATCTGGCCGTCCTGGTCCAGCTCCAGGACGCTCTGAGCTTCTCAGCTCCTCTCTCTCTCCGGTGCTGCATGTCTAAAACTCTTCTCCTAAATAGGAGTCCATCTCCCTCTTTTCTCAGAGGGATCTCAAAGGAGTTTTGGGGGGCTGGTACAGTCTTACCCCAAACTCTGTCTCTCTGCTGCTGGCTCTCTTTTTTCCTGGTTCTCCTTCCAGGAGTCTCCTCTGCGGTGCTGCATGTTGCTTCTGCTGCTCCTCCAGTTCAGGTCCTTATCTCTGGCTCTCTGCCACCGTTTCTCTGGTCAGTGTCGGCTGCTGCTCTGCGCCCATGGAGAAAACATCTCCCGGCATAACTACAGACATTTAGTCCAGCCTAGCACTGTTCCAGCTCTTTGCAGTCCCCCCCAGCCAGGGGCTGGGAGGGCCCAGAGGGCCCAAGGGGCTCAGAGTCCCTTCCTCGTGGCTCTACAACATGGCCACCTCTCCTCAACAACCAAACTACAACTCATCTCTTCCGGTGAGCTTGTGGGATGTTGACATTTTTGCAGGAGCGCCCATTGGGCAGAACTTCAAAACTTCCAGGAGTTTCCACCCCTTGGGGTCTACCACTTCTCTTAGCCTCTGGGGGAAAACAAAATTCAAACCACTACACTAACACTCTGAGATTTCCTGCGATATCACACAGTGGTAAGTCATTGTTCCATTTCATTTTCAGAAAATGACACTTCAAAATAGTTGTAGAGTCCATAAGACTTGTTTCTAACCAGCAGGTCCATACTTACCCCAACAACACCCTACCCACTACAGCTAATTTCTAACATTTTTGTTGATCAAAACGGCTGGTTGAGTGACCACTAATTCATCTCCTATTGAATGCATAGCAGATAACATCAACTTCTCTGTGGTACATGCTGATATATAAGAAATGCTATCTTTTCCAACACAATATTTCAAATTATTTCCGTTTCTCCACTACTAGCTGAATCATTCAGGTCTTTACCATCATAGCACAGCATTGTTTTTATGAATTATGGGTCTCTCCTGAACACCAAAATAGTGAGGATTTCATTTTGCTCTGCCTATATACATCTGCAGTTGGATTATAGCTTTCTAACTCTGCAGACATGCATATTTTCAGTTCTCTGAGCTAAACAAAAAGATGCTAGCAGACAGCAAACCAAGCTTTACTTTGTCCATCTTTAGCTGGAATACTGTTGATTAGACCCTGAGTTCCTCTTCAACTCAAGGAGGGGCTTTACTATCTTCACAACCCTGTGGTGGAATAGCTGTACCCACACTTCACTGCAAACAGCCTAATCTCCCAATAGAAACTATTATTAAATTAAACAAGGGCTAGCCCAAATGGATTTGATTATGGTGACCTTTTTAGTGACAGCATGTTCAGGGAGCACTTTCTCAGAGGAGTGAAAGAACAGATGGGCAGTCAAGGCAAGTAACTCTGTTCACTTTACTGCATGGGATATTCCCCCCCCCCCCATGCTCACCAGCAGTACTGAAAATATTCCTCTTTTTACATAAATACTTATTAAGGATGTATGAATTCAAAAAACATTATATTGTGTGAGGGATTTTTTTCCACCCTTACTGAGAACAGCAACTGCATCCACTCTATGGATCACTTCCCCAAGCCCCGCAGAGCAACAGGCATATCACAACCTGCTGCTTGACACAAATTATGAAAGAATTGAGGGAATGTAGCTATTTGTGCAACTTCCTTTCTTTTTCCAGGATGAAACCCTCAAATATTTCTTCAAATTCCCTCATTCTTTCAGCAATTGCCCTCTCCTGTTGAAAAGGGTTTGCCATTATTTTACCGTAACAAAGAGGAGAGGTGAGGAGGGGAGGAAGAGGAAGAGGAAAGGGGAAGAGGAAAGGGGAAGAGGAAAGGGGAAGAGGAAGAGGAAGAGGAAGAGGAAGAGGAAGAGGAAGAGGAAGAGGAAGAGGAAGAGGAAGAGGAAGAGGAAGAGGAAGAGGAAGAGGAAGAGGGGAGGAGAGGAGAATGGCTCTTCAGCCACATCATATGGGCAAACAAGTTCAAATTTTTTTATTTTATTTTCTGTTCAAAAATGAAACTCAGCTACTTCATTCTTACACCATCCCTATCTCCTTTTTTCTTCCTTTCAAATGCTTTTTCTCATTTGATAATATTCTTTTTAATTTGAAAAACGAGCATTCCATACTATATTCACAATGATTGTACATGATGAATTCGCAAAGTGGTATAATGAGGTTCTGATTTGTTCTCTGTTCCTTTCACAATAATTCATAATATTCCATCTGATTTTTGACTGCCAGTCAGCGCTGCTCTCCTCTTTCCATAAGGCTATCTATTACCATTTAGAACGAGATTTAGGGTTGTAATCGTCAACTCACAACCCATCCAAGAATATGTAAAATTAGGACCATTCTTTCCTTGCCCCCCCCCCCCAAGGGCATTATTATCTATTAATCTACATTGAATTTAATCAGCTGTTTTATCATAGCATTCTTGGATTGCTTTGCAGCTCTTTATCATCAGTAGATGGTATCATCAGCAAACTTTGTTGCCTAAGTATTCTTCCTTTTTCTGATCATTTATGAATATGCTAACGAGCATATTGCAGCACAGAATAGTAGACTACGTTGGCGAATTCCTTCCACTGTGATAGATTATGTTTTACCCATGCCATCCTTTATCCTAGTTTGTAATCCACTATTAGTCCATATGAGAATCTTCCCTGTTATCCCATGGTCTCTTAATTCTTAGATTTTCGCAAGAAACCTTGATATATTGTTTTGGGAAATACATTTACTAAATCCAGAAAACACTGACAGACTTGATTTTTTTTTTTTTTGTTAAACAGAAGATGAAGGCTTATCACAAGGATATGTTTTCTACTTGTCCATCTAATACTGATATTCTTAAAAAAAGTTTGTTCTAGGTCATCTAACACTGAATTTACTGGCATATAGTAATGTTTGAGCTGTTTCATCTCCAAGTTTCTTTAGAGCTCCTGTGTGCATGTCATCTCTGTCTGTAGATTTCTTCTTGTCCTTTTGGTCCATTTGCTCAGAGACCTCATCCATCAATAACTAGATTTGAGAAAGATACATCAAGAAATAGATGTGATAAAGATCCTCCAACATTTTCCCCCCTCAAAAAGCTTTACCGTTTGAAAAATCTCCCCCCGTTCTTCTTAAATGTACATACATTCAAAAGAATTACAAAAAGTTTAATTTTTCAGCTATATTGTCTCCTTTTTCATAAGTTAATCACCTCTTGGACTTACAGTTCTCCAGAACGCTTACTTTTTGAACACACACAGAAAAATGATTTGTTATTCATGTCTATGCTTTCAATTCTTTCCTGAACACATTTTTTTCTTTTTTTTTTTTTTTTACACAGGTTCTTTACCCACGGCATCCTTCTTTTGGTATTCAATAACTTCCCTCCGCAACACATACAGGCAATATGCATTTGCTCCAAGTTATCAATATGTTTTGAGTTTTTAAATACATTACCATGTAGTCATATATGTATTAAACAAAAAATCTCGTAGAGCAAGACCGACACAACTTGTCCCTACCTCATTTAATAGTACAACAGCATACACAATATGTAGTATCTTTACCAAGGGACATTATGAAGTTTCAAGGCACAATTAGTAACATATAGGACAATGATTATGTCATCTTTGAGAACAGCAAATAAGTTGGGGTCAATTCAACCTAATCAAGTAGTTCAATAAACAAACATTTAAAAAAAAAAAAAAAAAAAAAAAGAGTGCGTGCCAGATGAGTGACCAAGTCTTCTGGTCACAACTCCAAGAAGGGATGGTTAGGTAAAGGCAATTAGATTTCAACAAAGGATGATGGTTATCCCTGAAGTGTACTAGGGTAAGGATACAAGGTTATGAAACACTGGGATCTCCATTATCCTTTAGTGGACACCTGGTAAATGTACATGCAATGGGCTCGTAAAGGCTCAGAATTCAACTGATGATGTTAGAGCCAACTTGTCATTTGTAACAGAGGGAAAGAGAGTAGCCTCTCTAAGAAACTTTCAGTTGTATTGCACAACAAGAGAAGGTGGAAAACTGCTAGCTGAGCATATCTGCCCACAAAAGAAAAAGACAAGGTGAAATCAAAGGACTATACTAAATTTTGAAGATGAAACAGAATAGAGAGGGAGGTTTGATGCCCCAGAGAAGAAAAAAAAGTAAAAAATAAGGGTAGCAAGAAGGACGAAAATGGATGCTAGCTCTGAAATAAGACAACAAGAATATCAGGCACTGGAAACTGAAGGAGAACCAAGGAAGTACACAGAAACACTGAAAAAAAATAGAAGGGAGAGTTCCAGACAGAAACAAAAATGGCACTCATAAGAAAAGGCTGGAGATTCACAGCATCATGTCTATGTGATCACAGCTCCTTACTAGTTACTGACAGTCTACTCATGAAAGGGGATCAAAAAATCCAAAATGGAATCATGTCTGTTAGGTGCAACTGGTAGGTGGACCTAGAACTGAGAAACATCACAAGAAAGCTGAAAAACAATTACAACCCCCCAAAACCAATACTGCTCAATTCCCACCAGAAAAAAAAAATATCAAGGACTAACTGTTTCAGGGAATACTTGCAAATGAGTAGATATTTGTATGAACTTCAAGAACATCAAGTCACCAGAGAAGGAGTAAAATGACTAATAAGAGAATAGACTAGCCAATACCTAAATGATGAGTGGTGTAAGAAGTCTCTGTAGTATTTGCCTGTTGAGGTACATTTATTGAAGGAAGTCATTTTTCAAGAGGTAAATTTGACTTGAACGCCCGAGAGAATAGCTACCTAGGATCAAAGCTGACATAACAGATAAGAACAGCTTTAAACTGAAAAATTATAGATCTCCAAACACAAGTGGAAAGACAAAACATAGAGTAAATAAGAATCCAGACATGGATGAAAAATACCTGCGGTAGCAGGAGAACATATGGTAAATAAAAAGAATTAAGACTGTGAACAGCAATCAGGTAACAGAAGATGACATGCCTGAGTCTGCTCCATATAAGCAACAGAGTAGGAAACAACTCTGATGTGTAAACAACTCTCAAGAGCTTTCTCAATACAATGGAAGATCTTGAATTACATTTATAGGATGTGAAAATTAATGTTAAGGAGAAAACAGAAGTTTGATAACAATAAAATTCAAAACTGGAGTATAGATAGGGAAGAACAAATACCACTCAGGAAAGATAATTCTAAAGATGACAGCACTGGGATATGCAACAACTTATAACGCATACTTTTTTTTATAAAAGCCCATGTTTAAAGAGTTTCCGCTGGAATCAAGATGAAAGTTTATGAGATCCATGGTCAGATATAAACTGGGATATTGATCACTGCAACATCATTGGAAAGAGAAATACTATTGGCTATTGTGACAATATCTATTGTCACAGGACACAAACTTCCTGACAAAGATTACAACTAACTATAGTAACAACAGCTAGTGATATAGGTGCAAGCATGTTACGGCCAACAAACCTGCATAGCAAATATCCAGAGCTAACAAAAACTTGCATCATTTAAATTTTATTCTGCCATGTAATGAAGACTTAAATAGTTTAACATTGAAAGCTGAGTCAATATAAATTAAATCAAAGAACTGGAATAATGTTTTCATAACTCAATTATCAACGTCATAAGCATAAACTTCAAGGGATCCAAATGAAGGAATTCAGAGACTAGAATGTCTTTACGTCAAAGACAGTAGCACATCTAGGAAACTGAATTCCAGACATCTGGAGCAGACTCCAGATCTGATTCAATTAAGAAATGTCACAAAGTAGGCTACTAGCTACAAGTGAAGAGCAAAAAAGTGCAGCAAGGATTATGAGGGTCATTTAACCTCAACAACAACATGGAAATTGAATGGAACTTACCAAGTTTTTTCCTGGCACAGTACAACAAAACAGAGCCAAAAATAAAAAATTAACTAATTAATTAATAAAGGTAGATTTGGTGAGTTTGAACAAAGAACGATGGTCTAAACTGGGCCAGAAGCTGTATTAGGACTTTTGCATCTGTTTTCAAACAGACTTTGATGACTAAGTATGAAAATCAGCATGGATAACAAGAGGAATACAGAACAGAAACTATCACAAATGAGGTAAAAGTACCAAAAATTCAAATCACTATGTACTCTTAAATGAGAAAGAGTAAAACTTCTTTCCAGTGTTACCAGCAAATATGATAATAAGGAGACTGCAACCTCTCCCCTCGCTTCCTCATCAGAGGACAATATTGTTGACAATGCACAAGAAAAAGTTGGAAAAAGACTCAAGAGGTTGATCTTTGACTTTCAAGGCAGCACAGTTTCTCAGATCCTTGTCTTTGCATGAAGATAGTTCTGGCAGCTTTTTTTGCCATTCCATAAACTCAAAGAGGAATGGGACATGCCAGCCCACGCTAGCTTCGTCTTTCCATCACCACATGAAAAGAGGGGCGTGAAAATCCTGGGGATCTTGAGAATTCAGCAGCTTTCAGTGTCACCTTTCACTCATGCTTTGATCCATGCATGCTTCAAATTTAAGTCAGATAGCTGAGAAATTAATTTACTACAATCTGCACTATCACTTAGCAGTGATCTTCAGGTAGCTCTTTAAAAGTAGTATGTTTGATTTTTATGTATGATGGGTATGTTACAAATTACTTACAATGATTTTTTTTGTTTTAGATCTTGATTCTGCCAAGAAGACAAACCAGGTAAAACAGGCACATCAGTCAGTGATAAATATTTATTTGAGTTACATTTTATCCTGAAAGAGAGAATGACCATTTCTGCAGTCAGTTTTCAGAGTGACGTTTTTATCTGTGTCACCAGTTAGAGTAACACAAACCTCTGATTTGCATAGGACAGCAGTGGTGCACGCTCACCACTGGAGAATGACCACAACAAACCAACCTTTGTTTAAGTAACAAGCTTTATTTTGAGCCAGACAAGGGAGAAGACCTATAAGAAGCAAATCCTGATAGGTGGGATAATGATTTTTATCATGCCAATGTTCTCCCTTACACTACTGGCTCAGGAGTCAAACTGCCCCCCACACAGGGAAGTACCAGGACATTCACACATAGGCCTGAAGGTATTCATCACTTCTGATGAGGCATAACTGGCTCAACTATGCTGAAGTGAGAGGCAGCTGTTATATCTTAGAAGGGGTCATAAACCATCAAAGACCTTCGAAGCGGTCCCAGACCCATTTCTGGGGCCTATCAACAGAGGACTGCGCATGATCTACAGTGTTGCAACACCCAGTGTAAAACTTCCCCCAGGAGAGGTACCTGGGCATTCACACCTGAACTGAATGTATATTGAACCCATTGAATTCTGTGTTTTGGGGCTTCCCCAACCCCTGATGGATCAAGACTGCAACTATCATTTTGACCAACCAGGTCTCGTCGCTGGGTTCATGGGTGGTGACAACTTTCCTCTCCACTATCTAATCTTATCCTTTATTTATCTTTCTTTCTTTTCCTTATATACTTTCTTAAGTGATATATTTATACGTTTATATTGCTATATTACTATAGTTCATAATAACCGAAACAGCTACATACCTCGTTTCCATTACAACCAGACTGTGCTAAAATAAACTGTATATATATATATATATATATGTGTATACACACACACACACACACACACACACACACACACACACCCCAGTCATTCAGTGTCGTTTCACTCTAATCCACCCCAAGGGACCTATTAACAAGAACCTCAGTTACTCTCACCTTCGGGGTGGGTCGTAACAATAGTGGGCAACGTTGCCTAGAAAAAAAAAAGATTACTTTATTGACTACTACATTTGATATGATTTTAACTAAACAGATCAGCAGTTTCAGACTAGAATTAGAATTACTGTATTGCCCTAAGCCTAGTACAGGAGTGAATTTACAGACGCTGACATTTTGCCTAGCTTTCAAGGATGCAAGTTAAACAAACAGCCCAAGTAAAGCCTATAACTCAATAACTATTATTTAGACTAGCAACTATTAGAAGCAAACTTATCAAGAGACACCTTATTTAAATCAATGCACATGTAAACTCAGAAAAATAACATGTTGGTGGAAACAGGTTGCATAAAATGGCTCAAGAATTTACTTGAATATCCAGATACCTTTTCGCCCCCACTGTGAGAATTATTTTATTTTGCTTCCCCAGGTAGAAACAGCAAAAGCCTGCATAAACCCTTGCCATCCCTGCACGCACACCCTCGCCTCCTGCAGTCTAAAATCCTCTGGTGTGGCAGCTGTATATCTTTAGAGGCAGGAGAGCAAGCTTCACAGAATTTAATTACAGGTGGGAAACTGGAATAACTTGGTAGGACAGGAAGCTATGTCACTCTCCAGTGACAGAACAGCAGAAGACAAAATGACTTCAAATATCAATACAAATTTCACTTCAGTTGCCAACACAGAGTTCACACGCTACAACGCCACGAGTAATCACCCCATCCCAGGTCTGGCTGTTGATTACAGCAGGTAATTCTGCAGTTACCCCGGGAGGAGGTACCTCGGGCTCAGCCAATTTGGCAGTATCTACCTTATCTTAACTGTCTCTAAACTGTAAGTGTCTCATTCCACGCTGAGATTCCCATTTCTTTCTCACTGGACTGCATTGAATTAGCTACCTCTTGCAGATGGTCATTTTATTGAAGACCAATAACAAAAAACACCTTAATGACATCCACCTCCTAGGTGTTACTTGTCCAAACTAACCAAATTTGCCTCTCCACAGAATGGCAATTTGACTTTCCTCTTAATGCTAGAGCATGCAGACAATTATTTCCTGCTACCTGTGCAACTTGTTTCTATTTTGTGCCATTATCTTCCCAGTTTTGCTGTGCTTCTCAGAACAGAGTAACCTGATCTTTTCTCTTCCTTTCTATGCCCTTCTTTCACCTGCAGTAAATGAAGAACAATTTCAAAAAGCTGCTATCTTACTGTTTCTTATCTTTCATGCAGAATGGAAAATTATGCATGTCCTTACTACTCAAGTATTTATGGAATATCTGCCCCCCTTTGGCAGATTCTACATGGCATCATTCTGCAATTCACTAGCAAAAAGTCCCATGCAGCTGATCATCCTGGTTTGGTAGTTTGTCATAAACTCTCATTATTATAGTGGTCTTTGGTTTCCCCCCACCCCATCACTAAGAAAATCTGAGTGGGCTTAAATGGGAGTTTTTAATATTTGTACTGTTTCCCCCAGCCCGGTACGTGGGAGTTTGGCACGTGGGTGCTCTGCATGGCCCCTGCCTGGCCCTGGGCGCTCGGCGTGGCCCGGCCCCAGGCACTGAAAGGAGAGACAGAGGGGGAGTTTCGCCAGCACGGACTGTGCCCTCGTGGGAGATGAGAGGGGGAGCCCCAGAGCACACAGAGGAGAAAGACAACTCTAAACCTGGGCAGAGGGAGCTCGTAAAGGAGCTGTAAGGCCATCCCTCTAAGAGAAGGTCACTCTAATTAAACCTACGTCCTGAGGACCTCGCTGCCACCTCGCTGCCATCTGCCCTGGCAGACGAACCTTAGGATTAAAGGGCGGGTTCAGTTCCGCGCACACTGCGTCTCACCTAAAAAATCCATTGCGCAGGCTCGAAGGCCTTACCCACATTTGCAAAGCCCCGTAGCGACATCTTCTACAAATGCAGTCACACAAGGATCAAAAGACAAAGGCATATACACCTGCCTCCAAAGGTGCAGTCAAATTAACTCTAGCATGCTGGAACATCAGAACCATGCTCGATTTGGCAGATAGCGGATGTCCTGAGTGTCGTTCTGCCCTAATTGCCCATGAACTGGCATGTCTCAACATCGACATTGCTGCTCACAGTGAAGTTCGCCTTCATGAGGAAGGCAGCCTCAGAGAACATGGTGCCGGTTACGCACTCTTTTGGTCAGGTAAACCCAGAACCAAAAGGCATCTCTCAGGAGTCGGCTTCATGATTAAAAACTCTATTGTTCCTAAACTCGAAAATCTGCCGACAGGTCATTCTGACCGCATTATCTCCTTACGCCTTCCACTACACAACAAGCAACACGTTGTCCTCTTTAGTATATATGCCCCAACTCTCCAAGCTGACCCTGTTGAAAAAGATAAATTTTACACTGACCTGCACTGCCTTACCCAAAAGGTTCCTGCAGATGATAAGATCATTATCCTCGGTGATTTCAATGCCAGAGTAGGAAAGAATTTCGAAGCCTGGAAAGGAATGTTAGGCAAGCATGGTGTTGGAAGCTGCAACGATAATGGTCGACTTCTGCTAGAATTCTGTGCAGAACAACAGCTCACCATCACTAACACTATCTTTCAACAGAAAAATAGTCTGAAGACAACCTGGATGCACCCCAGATCCAAGCATTGGCACCTCATCGATTATGTCTTGGTGTGACGGAGAGATGTCCGCGATGTCCACCATACCCGCGTGATGCCCAGTGCAGAATGCCAAACACACCATCGACTGGTGCGCTGTAAATTTAATCTTAAATTCAAACCTAAAAGGGGCAGTATCCCAAGGAGAAGACTCCAAGTTAACAATCTCCAATCAGCCAGTGAGAAACAAATTCCAGGCTAATCTTCAAACTAGGCTCGAAAACCATTCCATGGATTCTACAGATACCTCTCCTAAAACACTTTGGCACCATATTAAAAACAGCATCCTGCAGTCCTCTGAAGAATTTTTAGGGTTCTCCCTCAAGAAGAACAAGGACTGGTTCGATGAAAACAATCAAGAGATCCAGGAATTGTTGAGGAAGAAGAGAACCGCCCACCAAGCACACCTTGCACTGCCTTCCTGTCACGCAAGAAAAACAGCCTTTCGTCTTGCATGCAGCAAGCTCCAACAGAAACTCCGTGACATCCAGAACAAGTGGTGGATCAATCTAGCTGAAAAAACACAAATATGAGCAGGCACAGGTGATCACAGAGGATTCTACGAAGCCCTGAAAACAGCATATGGGCCTACATACCAAGCTCAAAGTCCTCTACTCAGCGCTGATGGTCAAACACTTCTGACAGATAAAACCTCCATTCTGAATCGTTGGTCTGAACACTTTTAGACTCTCTTCAGTACCAGTCATGTAGTTCAGGACTCAGCTATTCAGTCTATCACACAACAACCAGTGAAGTATGAATTGGATACTGCCCCCACTTTAGGAGAAACCCTTGAGGCCATACAGCAGGTGAAAATCGGTAAGGCAGCTGGGGTTGATGGAATTCCACCCGAAGTCTGGAAATATGGGGGCCTTGCAGTCCATGCTAAATTTCACGAGTTTGTGGTGCGCTGTTGGGCGAACTACCATCAGACCTTTGTGATGCAGTCATCATCACCTTATATAAGAAGAAAGGAATTAAATCAGACTGTTAAATTACCATGGTATCACTCTGTTCTCCATTGCTGGCAAAATCCTGGCAAGAATACTCTTGAACAGACTAATACCCGCTATAGCAGAAGGAATCCTTCCTGAAAGTCAGTGCGGTTTCAGAGCCAATAGGAGTACCACAGACATGGTGTTTGTTCTCAGACAACTGCAAGAGAAGTGTAGGGAACAGAACAAAGGTCTCTATATAACCTTTGTCGACCTCACCAAGGCTTTCAATACTGTGAGCGGAAAAGGTCTATGGCAGATTTTGGAATGCTTAGGTTGTCCCCTCAAGCTCCTTAAAATGATCATCTCACTCCATGAGGATCAACACAGCCAAGTCAGATATGGCAATGCACTTTCTGAGCCCTTTCTAATAACCAATGGTGTGAAACAAGGCTGCGTTCTTGCACCAACCCTATTCACAATCTTTTTCAGCATGATGCTCCAAAGGGCCACGGCAGACCTCAATGATCAGAATGGTATCTACATTCGATACCATACTGATGGAAGCCTTTTCAACCTAAGGCAATTGAAGGCCCACACCAAGACTTAAAACCATCTTGTCCGGGAGCTGCTTTATGCTGATGACACCGCCCTTGCCACCCACACAGAAGCAGCTCTGCAGCGTTTAACATCCTGCTTTGCAGACGCTGCTGAGCTCTTTGGGTTGGAAGTCAGCTTAAAGAAGACAGAAGTTCTCCATCAACTGGTACCTCAGGAAGTCTTCCATCATCCCCATATCACCATTGGCGTATCAGTGCTCAAATCAGTCCAGCAGTTTAATTACCTAGGTAGCATCATCTCCTCAGATGGTAAGATTGACAGAGAGATAGACAACAGGTTAGCAAAGGCATACAGTGCCTTCGGAAAGCTTCATAAAAGAGTTTGGCGAAATAAACACTTGAAGAAAAGTACAAAGATCAGTTTTTACAGAGTCATTGTGCTGTCTACTCTCTTAAAGGGGTCTGAATCATGGGTCATCTGCCGCCACCACCTGCGACTCTTAGAACACTTCCATCAACGCTGCCTCCGTACAATCCTAAACATCCACTGGTCAGATTATGTGACTAATACGTCTGTTCTAGAACAAGCAGCAGTCACAAGTATTGAGGCCATGTTACTGAGAACGCAGCTGCGCTGGACAGGGCACGTCTCAAGGATGAAGGACCACCGCCTCCCTAAGATCTTGCTTTATGGTGAACTTGCTACTGGCTGCCACATGAGAGGAGCCCCAAAGAGAAGATACAAGGACTCCCTGAAACAACATCTCAGCCTTGGCCATATTGATCAACATAACTGGTCTACTCTGGCCTCGAGTCGGGAGGTCTGGAGACACACCATCTATAATGCTGCTGATGCTTTTGAGAAAGCACGCAGGATGACTCTCGAGGAGAAAAGACAACGCAGAAAGAATCGTGCCTTGCAGAATTTACCACCTAAGGAGTCTTTCTGCTGTGCCTTTTGCAACCGGACGTGCCTGTCTCGTATTGGCCTTTTTAGCCACCAGCGTGCTTGTAACAAACGTGGGTAAAGCCCTTCCCAAATCTAGCCATGATGATGATTCCTGTTTCCCCAGACAAAACTGGGGAATTATTAATTTCTCCATCACGTCACATCACCTCTCTTCTGTTTCCACTAAATCATTATTTTGAACACGTATTAAGACTTCACATTTTCTTTTGCTTATTCCTTTTTATCATGGTCATACAAGAGTTCCATCAGACTGAGCCAACCATCTACACAATCTTGAATAACCCTATACCTTCTAGTTCTTGTCCTAGTCCAAGACTGCTATATATGAGATTAGGCTTTCTTTATCATCCTTCGGTTTTATAGAAAACTATCTTATTACTACATTTAGTGAAGTAGTAAGTTCAATGGTAACACATTTTCCATTTTTCCTTAGGAGTGTTCTATCCTATGGTCATGAAATTGTCCATTCTGTGACCATAGGCTTATCCCCAGGATATCTGTGTTTGCGTGAACTTTAATTGGAAAACCTAATTCACTCACTCTACTCTTAAATGCCAAGAGTCACTTTTGATCCATTCAGGAGCATTTCTAGCACACATAGCTACATAGGTGGGTCACACTGTATGGTCTCAATGAATCTCAGAAATCTTTAAGTATTGTATCTGACTTGGGATCTAAAGAGACAACACATGCCCTGGACTGTAATTTGAACAGATTGCCTCCCAAAACTGAGAACATATCTCACAGAATGGTTTGGGTTGGAAGGGACCTTAAAGATCACCGAGTTCCAACCCTCCTGCCATAGTCCCATCCAACCCAGCCTTGAACACTTTCAGAGATGAGGGATCCACAGCTTCTCTGAGCAACCTGCCAAATACAGACAGTGTCTTAAGTCACAGAGATTCCTTATAGTCCTAAAAAGTGAAAATACTCCTTAGACTTACCCAACACTCAGTGACGCATTTTCTTCTATTTTTATGAAGCTCAGATTTTCTGTATAAGCCATTGATCTTGTAAGTCTTTTTGTTTGTTTCAAGACCATACAAGCTCAAGCATGCAAGAATCCGTTTTGAAACCCGAGGAGGCCAACACAGCTGTTTTTAACCGTGGCAATGTCAAGTCACATTCAAATGGATTTCCTCCTCCATGCACAAAAGCAGCTATTTTTAAAAACTGTAAAACTGCACACATCTGGGAACTCTTACAGTAGTAGTAATCCCTATATAGTATATGTTGACATCACTAGCAGGAATTCCCTCTTCCTTGACCACAGGCCAAAAGAAGACAACTTCTTTTTGAAGTAGCTCTGGTTTATTTGGGCTTAATTTCAGGCTTTTTGCCATATCCTTATCACAGATTATTACTAATGTTTCAGTTCCGGATGTTTCTACTATGAAACACAATCATCATACCATGCTACAAATACAGAGACATATGCCACACTGTATTCTTTATTATCCTACCTGTTTCAGCTCTTGCTAAAGAAACAAACTGCAATGAGTAGTCAGAGACAGTGAACATTCACACTTCTTGATAGATTTTCAATAACCTCCAATAACTCTCTCTTCTATGATGGGGTTACTTGGTCAGATGGTTACCAAGCAGTTCAGTGTTCTTCAGAAAACAGTTTATGCTACTCCCATCCATTACATCTATTTTGGTTTTTTTGTTCTTTTAAAAAATTCTAGCAATGCTCTAGAACAAGAGTTTCTCATTCCCCTTTATGCTTTTTTTCTAGTCCCACTTCTAACAGGTCCACGGTTTCATGCTACGCAGCAACATCCCCCTTTGTTGAGTATTTGCTGGTTTTGAGGGTTATTTGGCAAAACTGTCACGGAGTTGTTTCAGTTTCAAGGAATTCTGCTAATTTCATCCCATTAAGAAAGTTTCAAGACAAGACTCAACAAATCCCTCCTCTTCAGTGAGTTCCTACTCATTATATCTAGTTGCCATTATGGTTTCTATCCCTGGAGCCAGGAAACAGTTCACTAAAAAAAACAACTGTGAAAGTTTACTGCTTTCTTGCAATTTGCCTCACCTAGCCCACACCTGTATGAGGAACTTAGATGGATAAAATTTGAGGATGTTTTCCCTGACACTTATTAAATGTTATTTATCATATAGGAATCCAAGCCAACTATTATTTCAACCCTTTTATCTTTTCTTTCCAGCTTTCTTTGTCAAATTTCAGAGGTCAAATACCCCTGCTCAGTCACCTCACTTTTGGATAAATGCACATTATCAACCACAACCCAGTTGATTTTAATGAGTTGGAAGGATTTACCTTGTGCCAAGAAGAAGTAAGGACCAGCTGCTCCCCTAAGGGAGGGAAAGCCACAGGCCGAGGATGACTCAGTGCAGGCAGTGCCTGTGCTGACCAAGGCACAGTCCCACATCTGAACACAGTACATAGATCACACTACTTACTGGTAGTCTGGTAACAGGGCTCTCCAATAGTCCCAGAGAAGGCAAAATGATGAGCTAGGTCCAGAGATCACATAGGCTCCCAAGCCAGGAACAAAAGGAGAAGGAAATAAGGTTACAACACAGGTCCAAAATCAACCTAGAAAACAAAGACAAAGCAGAAGACAGGTAATAAAGTACATCTAAAGAACACAAGCTACCTATAACCCAGGTCTGAGGTCTCTCCAGGAGTTAGGGGCACACCAGAAGTCCTAAGCTGGAGCTGAAATGGCGCTTCTGGGTCTATGGGCAGGGTTGTGGACAAAGGCCCCATGTGAGGCTGGTTAGAGCAGTTAAAGCCTATTGGTGCTCTCAGAGACCTGATATTTTGCAATTTCTATTTATTACCTACATGTTTACTCCTTGGATTTTATTTTTACAATATCTTTTAACAGTTTTCCTCGACTAGAGTCACCATGCCAGTGCACTTCACAGTCAAACCTCTGTTACTGCTCTCCAGCTGGCCAGACCAGAACTAAAATTTTAGGGTTGCTCTTGCAGTTTATTTGCTGCTTCTATTTTATATCTTTCAATTTCTCCAACAACTGAATGACTTTTCATATCTGAAAAGTCATGACTCGTGATTGTCAGCTCTATCCAAAGTTATAGGCCTGTTTTTTGTGTCCAGATAATTTTCTTTTTTGTTTTGTTTTCCACATAAAGACCAAATACCTGAATTTGGGGCGTTTCCCTTGATTTTTCATTACTACAAAAACATCAGCAATAGTACTTGGTCATGCTTTTCTTGGGCCTGTTTCAGAAGGGCACCTCACAGACTTTTACAAGATCTGGGTAGCCCAGTACCTTTCAAAGGTTATGATCTGCTCGGCTGGACAAGCTATTTGATAGGAAAACACCTAATTTCTCCAGCTCCAGTCTTTACATTCCCTTGTTCTGACTTTTTTTCAAAATGGGATATTTAGACAAATGAACTACGATGGTTTTCCTCAATCTTTTACTAGGTTGATCTTTTTCTGAACTTTTCATGGCCTGCAAATCCAGTAACACGGATATTACAGGTGTCTTTTGTAACCTGGGCACAGCACTTGCCCAGTCTCACATCCTAAGAACTAGTTTCTTCTAAGGTCTGTAGCTCCTTCATTTGCTTAGTGGTGTGACTTGATTGCTCTCTAAGTTCAAATTGAAGCTCCCTTCTGGTTAATGGCACTACATTTGCCATTTGCTATCACGATTTGCTCCAGCTTGGTCCCACAGAAATAGAGATCACAAGTTTGTTCCTTGGAAACTGAATCTGTTTCAAGCACCTGCAGAGGAACTTTTCACTAAGAAGCTGAAACAATTTCTTTGTTTAATTAGGAATAAATATGTAAAGTAAAATGGCATGAATTAAAATCTTTTATCACAGGTGTAAGTCTCTTACAGACCTTTGCTGCAAATATTTATGCAAAACTAGTGCTCCCTTTCTAGTTTATGGCAATTGCCCAACTTCTCTTTCACCTCTTTTTCTTTGCCTCACTCTCAGACAATTCAGCAAGCCAAGTATCTTGGCCAACTTTTTCTTGGCCTTTGACTTGCACTTAAATTTCAGGTTTAGGGGTGCCATTGCATAAGAATAAGCCATTGATATGTCTCCTACATTCACGTTTGGAAACAAAAATGTCAGTAAAGCTCCACCTGATGCACTACAGTCCTTTAGTAGCAAATAAAGACAGCAATTACCTAACTTACTTTACGTTGTGAATCTATTCATAAGGCCCAGACTAACATTTTAATATTTCCATAACTGATGTTCATAGTATGAAAACACAGAACCACAGAGTGGCTTGCATTGGAAGTGACCTTAAAGAGCATCTAGTTCCAATTCCTATTCCCAATAGGGGCCGCTATTGGGAATAGTCCCAATTCCTATTCCCAAACGAGGCTGCTCAAAGCCTCAACTGACCTGGCCCCGAAGACTCCAAAGCATAGGGCATCCACAGCTTCTTTGGACAACTTGTTCCAGTGCCTCATCACACTCACAGTAAAGAATTTCTTCCTCATATCTAATGTAAAACTCTTCCCCCTTGTCCTATCACTATTTCACTGTGTAAGAAGTCACCCTCCCTCTTTTTTTAAGCCCCTTTTAGTGGTGTGTACTACACTTCAAGGTGAAAAACTGAGCTGCGTTTGAAACTCCTGAATATCACTATTCCAGGTAACTCGTGCCTTTATAACGCTCCTTTTCAAAGGTACCCGAGAACCTTCATGTCTCCTCCCTCCCCACACAAATCTCGAGGACAAGTCCACAAAAAAAAAAAAAATATCTCAGTTACCTTCTCAGGGCTACAAAGCCGCCTTTAGTGCTGCCTGGCGGGCGGCGTTGAAAGCCCAAGATTTTTACTCGTGGATTTATTCACGGCGGGCGGGTGGGCTCCAGGGTCAGCGCAAGCTTCCCTCGCTCCCCTCTCCGCTTACCCCGGGCACTGCCGCGGGCAGGCGGCGCCGGCGGGAGCCGCTCCCGGCCCCGCTCCCGGCCCCGCTCCCGGCCCCGCTCCCGGCCCCGCTCCCGGCCCCGCTCCCGGCCCCGCTCCCGGCCCCGCGGCGGCCAGCGGAGGGCGCCCGCCCCGCTTCCCGCCCGCCAGCCGAGACCGGGACCCGCGGGCGGCGGCGTGGACGGTGGATGGGTGGTTATGTAGGTGCGTGGGCATCCTCCGCCCGGCCCCCCGGCCGAGGCGCTGCCGCCGGGGGGAGAAAGGGCAGAAGGAAGTGCCGTGTCACCTCCCCGGGGCGCTGGGGAGAGGGGCTCGGAGCTCGGCTGCCTGGGGCTTCCCGAGAGGCAACGAGCAGCCTCCGGCTGCTCGGAAGAGGCGAGCATCGTCCGTGGCGTCGGGATAACGCTTCTTCCCCCCCCCCCCCTTTTTTTTTTTAATAACCAAAAATACCCTCTCCACTTTATTTGGTAATTTAACGGCATATGATTTAAATCAATATAAAATTCAAATACTTTTGTGCCACCTGTTGGATTTTGCTACTAATTACATGTAGCTGGAAGCACACTGCTGTGTGCGGCCTGGGAAGTGTTGCCTTTACGAAAATACTACTTTGTTTGCTGTTTAGAAATATTTTCTCTCTGGGCAGGCATATAGAGCTGGTTTTTTCCTCATAAAAATCTAACCTATAAATTATAGACTACATTCAATGGAGGTTCAGTGTAATGTGGGGCTGGAGTCAGAGTTCCTGTGATAATGCAGTAATAATTATTTGGGAAGGTTATTAATAGAGGAACTCCAACCTGAAGGCCTCAGAGGCAGAAATGGCTGATTCTAGGCACACAAAGCCATAAATGCACCTGACAGTATCCGTGGTTCAGAAAAGGGAGGAGTGCTGCAGGCCTGTGCTTTCTTTACGCTTGTGAATACACAAACAAATACCAGCACTACTGCTCAGACTATCAATCATGGGCGGTCATACAACACAAAGCATGCCAAGTATTATACAGCTGAGACTCTCTCAAAAAATAATTTTGTCTGATCCTTCTTCAATAGCTGTCAAGCCACAACGTCACAATACATTTTATTGTATAAGAATAACATGATTTTATTTCACATTGCAATGGCTAGATTTGTTTATTTTTGAGTAATATTTCTTAGAATGACCAGGTATAAATGAACTGCAAATCAAACCACATTCCTGTAAGAATCTAAAAATTAACCAATGATTTTATCTGGATTTCACTAGAACAGGAGATTATTGACCTGTAGGTTATCAGCTATCTTACTTGTTATTCCTTATCTGTATGTAATCACATCACAGATACCTTACTGTTCTTTGAAATCAGGAGGTGTAGAAGCAAGTAGAGAAATGCAAGTACCTGGAGAAGGAGTGGCCACTCTTACTCCTTCCCAACTGTAGCTACTAAACTGAATGTGGGAGATCTCCATGATGACACTTTCATACAGTGACAGCTGAAGGGCCCATTGCTGCTTCTCGTGAAATAGAGGGTTACAGCCATCTCTTCATCGGATGGGAAAGTACACTGGAACCAAGAAATGTTCTTCTATGGCAACACCAGAAATAAGTAAAGCCCCAAAATTGCTTTAATTTGCCTCCATTTCCATTTTCTTATTTTATTTTCCCATTTTTAAGTAGAACATACGCAGGACTAGTAATGTATAACATTGGGGGTTGGTATTGTTTTCTATTTTGCATACAAACACAGACATCTTTTTTGGTATGTGTTTCCATTGTGTGTTCTACTTCTCTGTTAAAATGCAGAAGTTTAGAAAGGTATGAAGTACATTTTATGACAATATACACAATTTCTAAACTGTTTGTGCTTTTTAACTCAAACCTGGCAAAGATTAAAGTACAAAATTAAACTACAGACTTAATTAACTGTATCAGTCAAATAGTATATACAATACAGTATTTCAGTGGTGACATCTGTCAGTCTGATTCACAGAAGGCTTTAGTGAAAAATTTTGCTGAGACTTCTATTAGCAAACAGTATCTTTAAACTGACTCAATTGGCCACAGTTTTATTGACTTTGGATTTTGCGATAGTCCTGCTTCAAAATCTTCTCTGGTTTTATGAAAACAATTTTCTGCTGTTTGAACAGTCATAAATGCCCATAAAATGTACAAGATGACAGAAAAACACACCAAGTAAAATTAAAGTGTTTACACACCAGTACTTAGCTCTTGGCAAGTGCTTAAGTGACTTCACAAGATGCAAATCAGTGCACATTACATATTACACATTGTCTTTTTAGACCACTCTTGTAGGCAACATGAGCACGTCCTGGGGCCCCGACATGATGGCTGTTTTTTTGTTCAATTTCTACAGATTCATAAATAGCATCTGAGGCTTTAGTTCCTAATGTGGTAAAAAAAAATGATGGCTTGGACTAAACTGAAACCCAGTTATTTAAAAAGTGCACAGCTGAGTTCTCCGCTTTCATTCCCGTCAACTTCCCTCTCATGTGGATTGTATTAATTATTTCATATCAATTTATTTCTATATGTTAAAATAAGCCAAGAAGTGGGGAATAGAGACTTACACCATTCGAGATCTTCCCTACAAGAGAAAAAAAAAGGCATTTAAAAGAAGCAGTTGCAGTTTCCATTTAGCTAGTACTTTTAAAGCCAATTGTAAATAAGTTGATGAAATCTTTTGTGCAGTGGAATTTAAGATTTAAGGACTCTTTTTTAGAACGGAGGAGTCAGTAAAAGTTTAGTCATTGTAAGCCAAAATCCAAAGAGAAGTATGTTAATTAAGGAGGAAATAGTGATTTTTCTAATCCCCTTTCTTAAAAAACCTAGGTAAACTTCTTTGATACAAACAAGGTTAGGAGAAAACATTTGGCTTGGTATTGATAGCAATCCTCTCTTGATAAAAAAACTATAAAAGAACCAAAAGTGGCACCCCACAGTAATGTTAGAGACCTCCAGAATTCATGATACATATGATGTCTCAGCTGCATGATGTCACAAGGAATGAAAATGCAAACATTCACTCGGAGAGAGGAAGGCTGGGAGGAAGGATAGGAGGGAGAAAGGGAACGAGGGAAAGAGACCTTGACTCTCTGACTGATCTCTTTGCAATTTGAACTGAAGAACAAGGTAGCCCTTTCCAGTGACAGACATGCCTGAAGGCAAGCCCAGAGAAGGAAACCCTGCACAAAAAGAGGAGGAAGGGAAGAAAGAAGAAGGAAGATTAACTGGTTCTCCTTCAACCAGGAAAACTAGATGGATTAATCTAGGAAGTCGTCTTAGTTATGAAGTGCCCTTAGCCTCTTTTTCCTGGCAAAGAGCTTAATACTACCTAGGTTGTGACTTTCATCAAAAGACATCCTTTTCAATTCTTCCATGATTTTCATTGCAGTGCTATGATTTGTCAGCTCATAACATAAAGTTTTAACGCCTTTATTTTACAGGCCACTCAGAAGGGAGTCAAGTTCCTTTTTTCCATTTCTCTGCATTGCAAAAGCCCTGTTTTTCTCTTTTCCCTTTCCATATATTCCATCGATTGTTCCAGGAACACCAGTTTTGTTATATGATATGCATGACACCTTATTCAATCTATGCCCTTCCTTAATTCTAAAGTAGATATAAAAAAATAGGCTAATTATGAGGCAGAGGACTTGCAAACATAAAAATCTAATATTTATTTCTTGGAATAGCAAGAGTTACAACTACAATTCAGGTTTCATTTTGCCTGGAAAACAAAGGTTCTGCAATGACTCCAAACAGGCTATAAAATATTTTCTGCAGATGTGGAAATACACTAGTGTGGGCAGAGTTTGGAGAAATATACACAGACCATGTAGAAATGTATGGTATATAGTTTTCCTGGTTCATAAGGTATACATTTTAGGTGACAGTCTCTGTGTTTCAATAACTGTGGGAGGAAACCTAACTTTAAAAAGTGCATCCATCTTCCTAGACAAAAGAAAAGATCAGCTTCCCAGAAATTTTTGTCACGGAGTCAGTTCTTACACAATGACATGTAATTCTAAATAAATCATTTTTTGAGTTACAAATTGTGAATGAATGTTATTTATCTGGGGGGAGGTGTGGCAGTGGGGTGGGGGAAAGGATGACCTAAGAATAATTATCTACAATATTCAAGAGAGAGTCGGAGTTGTCACTCCCCTTTTGGAGTGCCAGCACGAAAGTTGTTGACAGCTTTTAAAATCTCTTCTTTGATTTTCAAGTAATGTGTGTATGGTTAAAAGCCAGCTAGAGAACAGTGGTGTGATTTGGTGATACAAGGCAAATGGCACAATTTAAATTGTCACTAAAAATCTATTCTCTTTGCTTAGATAAGGCCTTCCTTTCTTTTAGTCATGCTTGGATGTCCTATTCAACATAGCTACCAAACTGATATTAACAAGAATTAATGTGCGAAAATAATGCCCTCACTTTGCATTTGGTAACACAGTTTCTTCAAGGTAAGGGATTTTTCAGCTGTTTAAAAAGTGCAATACATTCAAGTAAAAGTTGTTCTCTCTAGCCAAAAAATATGACCCCATTCCCCCATCACTGCCCTAAGTACCTGTAAGCCGAAGGTTGTATTCTTCCCTCCAGTTCACACTAGCAGAATTTATCTACAAGTGTCAGCAGGAAACAATCAATTTATCTGACAAATCATAAAACAATATTTTATGTTGTAAAGAAACTTTGGACTCTGCCAATGTGCCAGTCAATAGGTAAGTACGATGAGTCACCAAACAAATATTTCAGAGCATGGGGAAAAAATAAATCTAGGTTCAGCCCACATGCCAGTCAATCAGAGATTGCCTGAAGAATCATGGAACACATATGGAGACAAGTAAAAAATTTCTGGGCTCTACCAGGATGCTGGGCCAATCAATCATGGTGCAGCTGATGAATCATGAAACACACTCTACCGCATGTCACAACACATACGTGGTTGGCACAGTTCTCATCATCCCGAGTTTGTCTTGCAGTTAAATTGACTGAAGGTGAGTTATAGTTCTGTTGTTTCCTCCACCTACTGACCTCTGCAACCAGCCACTCTTAAATCCTTTTGCCTTGCACTTCGTTAAAAGTGGAGATTCAAGACAAAGATTCAACAGGAGAGCAAACATAGTTCCGATTTTAGACGAGTTGTTAACATGCTGCTGAAAGCTCTTGAACATGTATTTTGACAACAGAACAAACACCTACAAGAGTGGTATTCTCTTCAAATTTTGCTGTATTGTTTACATGGAAATTTCATATAATACATAATAAATATGTAATATATTACAAAATATTATTTTTAAAAAAGATAAAGTAAATCTGGAATTTTTAGTCACTGTCCTATTGGCAGTCTTTTTACCTAAGGAGTTCCCAGCTTTACTGCCATTCATTACACCAGGGGAAGGTGGAGGGCACCGTGGGACTGTTATTATGTTTGTTCTCCTGTCTCAGCCAAAATTGTTCAGCACAAAATATTTCTCCAATAGAGCAACTCAACTTTTTACAACTTACGTCAAAGTCATCTGGGTGAAGTTAATATTGTTTGCCAGTCTATTCTCCTTTGTCTTGTGATTAGCCTCCATTACAAATATTCTAATAGTATGCTGCAAAGCATTTTCCCTGATTACACAAATACTCATATTGTGTGACATTTTTCTACTTAAGATTTTTGAGTTTAAAAATGTATATTTGAAAAAGCAACTTTTTTCCAAATCGTAACTCTTACATAGTTTGAGTACTCATTGTATCCCTCTACCTAATATTATTTCAGAGTGCATTTTTCTAGACCAAAGCAGAACTTACTACAGCAGTAGGAATGACATTTGCATAAATGACAGTAGCAGTCACTTTTTCAAAAAAATTAGGAGCAAAGAAAAAGTCTGTACTCACACATTTTTCCATAGTTAGCAAGGCCACGTGATGAAACAATGAAGGGTTCTTGCAGGTACTCCATCAGTAGGTGTTCCATTTCTATATTAAAAAGTCACTTTACTGAAAGAGCAGCTGGGATCCTGATTCCCCACGAGTGTGCTATCCAGTTCTTTATGGACTCTTTAACATCATCATCATTTCAATAAACAGATTTCTCAAACTTTCCTAGTGACTCTTCAGCGTCAGTGCAGCACAGCAGAGAGAATCATACTGTACAAATGTCTTAATACAGCATTCAGAAACATCTGAAGCTGTAGGAAATTTAAATAAAACATCTTGTTCTGCCACATGTAACATTATAATCAACTGGATCGAAAGAAGTCTGGTTCCCTATGCCAGCAGAGAGATAAACCATTACTGATTTCATAGGAGTAGGTAAAGAGAAAAGAATGTTTTGAATTAAAACTGAATTATCAATGTCAACTAAGGAAAAATTTGATTTGACATTTTATGTAACTTCTGTTACTTCTTAGTATCCATTAGTAATTTATTTTCCTTTTTTTCTGCTCGTTCTTAGCATCCCTATTCTTATTCAGAAACTAAAAATCATGGTGGCAGCAGGGCAACAAACAGTTTAAGTTGCAAAATGAAACTGTTTACTAAAGATTGCACTGCAAGTTGGTAAATACAGTCGGTTTCCTTTGATGTCAAGGTGATGGTAAGCATGTTGCAAGACTACATCTATGAATAATATAATACCATTGGAGGAAATGCCAGGAAAGCATCATAAATTCTGAAAAAAATATGCATGTGTATATATTTATTTTCACGTATATTCTGAACACCAGTGTATTTATGTCAGACAATTTGTTAAGGAATCAAAAGATGGCTGATATCTTTCATCATTCTTTACAGTAAGTAACTCTTGTCACCATTAAGGGCTCCCAAAAACTTATCCCTTCTCAAGTTAAAAATATGCTGAGGGATAAACAATGATGGTGCATAAATAATGATGGAAAGCCTACATAAAAATACTACTTTTGAATCTTCAGTTTTAACAAAATTTCAGTTTTCACTCTTTGGTAAACTGCATTAAAAAATACACTCCTCCCATCCTCTGGTGAGAATATCAGCCAATAAGTAGATAATATGAATCACTGGAGTTATGTCCATTAACATTATCAAAGAATACAACCCTTTACGTTCATTATTTTAAAAAACAATTACTTTTCCTACTGTGGTCAGTAAATGTCCATCTCTTTATTTCAAGGTGAGTTGTACCACATTGTCAGCCTCGTTTAATTATGCTTCACTGAATTAGGCTGAAGAGGATGCAAAAAAAATCACTGTATAATATTTATGAAATAAAGACCTAGTCCAGTTCTCTCCAGGATAAAAATATGCTTTAAAGACATCTGCCAACTCAGAAATACATTGATTTGCCAGCCAGTGCTTGTTACAGCCAGCAATGAGAAATGAACAACAAAACTTGGAAAAGTGAATCCTTCCCAAAACCAAATTTTGCAAGGCTCATTGTATACAGATGCTGTTTTATTCCAGCAAATGTGTGCCAGATATGCACAGCTGTCTTTCTGTCACTTTTGATCCACCTCAGTATGTCTTCCCCGCTAGTTCTATCTGTACTTTGCTGAAGGTGTTAGAAGGGAAAAAGTTCATTTCTCATTTCAAAACTTTCACTTCTCTACAGTATCCATCTCCCTCATATTTCTGTGGGACTTTCATGTCCCTATGGTGTGGAAGCCACATATGGATGAGAAGGTGTTCAAACACCAATTGCACATGAAAGCTCATATCTGAGCTGCCAATGACATTAAATAAAAGCCTAAAACAACAACAAGGTGGAGGTGCTTGTCCCTCCTCTAAAAAAGCCAAACACTGATACTTTTCACTCTAACTACCTGAAGCTTATGATTTAAAGGCTTGTTTTCTCTGCTGATAGCCCCAAGCTGTGCCCAGTTTCTCTACAGACAAAAGGATATGAGAGATGGTGACAAGCACACACCCCTTTTATGATTCAGAGAAACAGTGCTCTTCTTGTTCCCTAGGCACCAGCCAGTTGAAACCTGAGCCACGGTTTTACAGCTTAGCACTTACCAGCTGGCTCTCACGTGAAAGGCTTTTAAAATATGTACATATGTACACGCACACACATGCACAGAGTAAGATATTTTTGATTCTGGTGATAGTTACAGAAATATAGAAAAAATGAGCTTTAAATCATGTTTCTTGTTGCAACTGAGGCTCTTTGTATCTTCTCCTGTGCACCTTGGACAGGGGGAACAGATTGTGCCTCTCCTCTTTTCATCAATCTTTTATGTATTTGAAGGCTAATGTCATATCCCCCTTCAGATGTTTCTTCCTTAGGATAAATTACTCCAGGTTGTTCAACTTCTCCTTATAGCTGATATTTCCAAGTAGCCCAGGCTGGATATTTTCCTCTTGCTATTACTTGGAGCATGTTGATGGAACAGAAGGTTTACTTACATATCTTGGCATGGCATTTCCATGTTTTATCATCTCGGTGAGGTGTTTGCTTTTCTTTGCGAGAACCTGGCATTGCTTCCTAACCATTTCACCCTATTTTCTGCTCCCCAGCCAGTCCAGTTCAACACTGGGTAGAGTGGATGAATTCTTTAAGTACCTCAATATTCAGCCCAGATTGAAGGAGGGGAGTCTGATACACTGAGTTTTCTCTGCTTTGTGGATTTATTTGGGCAAAAGAATGTAATAGAGTTCCTCTAACTTGGTAGATATTTGTACCTGAACTAGTCATCCGGTAGCCCTTTGTAGGTAATGGCAATAAAAGGAAACAAGCAATTCTGTGGGACGGTTAATCTTGCTCTGCTATACACATCTCAAGTAGGTCAAATGAATCACCCACTATCTGATTCAAAAGTCAGGAATGTGAACAAGGAAAACTGGGAAACAAAGGAGAACAGGTTTATCAGAACAGATTAAGAAAATAATAGTAAGAAAAAAGTATTAAGGAAAAGATGAGGGAAGAAAGTGGATACAAATCATGAAGGCTTCACTGGTCTTTTAGGAATAGTTGCTAAGATCAAGCAAACAGTGGGTGTATATGAGTACTGAGTGGAGAAAATACAAAGTGAAAATAAGCTACAAAATACGTAATAACAGATTCTATATGTATTGAGAACTTCTCAACTAAGCAACTTCACTACTCACATGGGGAATTCTCAACAGCAGTTGAGAAGTAGTACTTTCTGTTAAGGAATATATCATGCCTACTGGAAGAGGAAGTTGGTCATGGAAGATGCAGTAAAAAGCAATAAAGAATGTAGGAATGCATGTAGGAAGCAAAATATTCATTTTTCTGGGTTAAATACTGATGTGTGAGAAAGAGTCAAAGATAGAGATTGGAGGAGAAAGTGGAGTGAGTCAGCTGGAGAGGTATCAGAAAAAAAGGAAAAGAAAAGCAAAGAGGAAGAGGAGGAGAGATGTGGAGGTGGACAGGCAAACACAAAGCCATGGGCTGAATTGTATGTTAAAGAAAAGCCAAATAAGGCTGGATTATTTTTATCTACCTTCAGGAAAAAAACATACTGGAGAAGCATTATACATAATTACACTGAAAATATGTTTTTGCAAGTCACTTTTATTCTTAATGTGAAAAAAACCAAGAAGCAGATGTATTACAGGAACACTTTTGTACTTATTCATCTTGAAATGTCACAAAACAGCATTTTACATTATGATGCATTTTTTTGCAAGATGTCTTAAGCAAATATTTTAAGTGTTTCTTACTCACACTAGTCCTTAAGTAGATTAAAACAGGAGAAAAATATATGAAACCATTGTAAAAATTGTTTCAAGTTCTACGTTTTCATTACTTTAAACACCTTACCTGGAGGTTTTTTTTTTTTTATTCTTCTCATGCACACAAGAAATTGGCCCAAGAAAAGAAACATTCCTGGATAATGGGAAGCAACATGTGTGTGTTTCTAAAAACAGAGAAACTCTTTGAACATCTTCCAAAAAATCTAAGTGTATGCACACATTCTTCCAGCTAAAAGGAGTGCTAACACTCTCTATCTTCTTACACATCGCTTTATTTTATCTATGTATTTTTACAACTACTGCTTATATGCTGCAGTTGATCCATTAAGAATAGTTTGGGCTGGGTGCTCTTCATCCCTGCCCCCATCTTTGGTGGATCTTAAGGAGGAATTGTGTCTTGGGGGAGAGGGAAGAAATTTTTTTCAGGTAATTCTGTCAGATGGGAAAAGGCCACCACTCATTAAATATACTGCCTCCTACCCTGCCTTATGGTTCAGCCCATTAAGGTGGAAAGGAACAAGGATGAGAGCAGTACTTTCCACCCTGCTCCTCACCCTTGGTATTGCTCACATTTCAAGAAGGTGGAAGGAATTGCTTAAAGAACAAGGAGACAAGAATTACAAAAAGAAAAAAAATAGAAAAAAGAAAAAAAAAAAAAGAACTAGAAAGCAACTACTGCTGTGCTTTCTCCTTTGGTTCTGCAGTCATTTCACACTCAAAGTCTCACAGTCAGTGAACATGAATGACTCTTGGAAACATAATTAATGCCAGGTGTTACCTTCTGACAGTAAGTTGTACATCGTTTCTCATATCAAACGATTTAAATTATCCTCATATTATGTGGCAAAATGTAACATTGGGGCACAGTTTAAGGAAAGTAATTTTGTGGCATCTGAAGTAACTTCTTCTCAGAACCAAGCTCAGAAATATCCAAAGAAAGGGGAGTTCCTTCATCCTAAATAAAGTACGAAATGGAACAAGAACCAAATTCAGAAGTTCTAAGAGTGGACAGTAAGGGCCCAGATGATGACACCTATGCTCACATGGCACCAAAACTTAATCTCGTGGTCAAAATCAGTGTCTCACCACAGGATATTTAGGATACTAATATTCCTTATGAACACAAAGAATCAAGAAGGTAGTGAAACATTTTTAGGAAACCAAATAATTTATTCATGGGACAGAGCTTTAGCAACACCACGGTGTGCTTTTCTCTTCATGCCAATTATTATTTCAGCCAGAAGCGTCTTACAAATGAGAAAGGCAGACAAAGACCTGAAATGGCTCACTTTCACTTCCTCATTTTTACCTCCTCATTTTAACCACATTTTTAAAGCTTCAAGAATTGGCAATGCATAAAAAATTATGCTAATGGAAAGAAACATGGTACATATCATGCACATTGACAGTCATGGTTGACAATTAGGGAGGTACTGAGGAAAGGTGAGAAGGAATTTGGAGGGTGAATGAGCATCATTTCACAAACAAATTAAGTCAGTGATGTCAAAGAGGTCAACCATACGGTTTTGTTTATTGTAGGGCAAAAATCTTAATTTTTTATTTAAAAGACACGTGTAATTGCACAGAAAGTGTCAGAATACAGAATTAAATACCACTTGTACCATGTGTGAAACCAGTCTGTCTTTGGAAACTGCAGTAGATCTGCAAGATATATAGAAAATCCCTTTTTTTGTCTTCAATGGTACTTGACACTAATCTGGTATATAGAAATAGACCTAAGCCTACAAAGTCATCCATCTTATTAGCTGAGTTCTGTATGGTGGGTTGCTCCGCATTTTGATTTTCAGAAACACCCACATGTCTATTTTTCCTCTAAGTAGAGGATGAGAGAACAAATGGGCCATGCGTCATTGGAGGGGTCAATTTGATTGTGTTCTAATGTCCTGAAATAAATCACCTTATAAAGCAGAGGCTCCTCACAGAGAACTTTCTGTCAGCTTTTCTAGTTAGAAGAGGTTCTAACAGACACTTCAGGCTTTCAGATGGTCTCATTAAGAGAAAAATCAGTTTGATGATATTCAGTCACGATCTAATTTACTATTTTGTTTGTTTATTACAAATTGTTAATATTATTTTTCTTTAATTTACTTGAATGAACTCAGAAATATAATTCAAGGCTATATGGTTTTATACATTTACTACAAGTGTGAATGAAGCCTCATGTACTCATTCAGAAAATATTGATATAAGAGCATGTATGAGCAAGTACATAATTTATGTACAATTTCTGTTTGGGAGATGAATCCTGTAGAAAATGTAGTGTCCTTCTAACGTTGGTACGCAACTCTCACACTTTCTAGTGTTTTGGTCATAGCCTAGAACAAAAGTATCTGTCATTGCTGTTAGTGTGGGAATTGACGGACAAGGTATTGCTAAGACCAAAAAAAAAGCGGGTATGCAAGAGACAATGAAACACAAGGAACACTTTTGTATGTACTCTTTGGCTTCAGTGCATAGCCAAAGCAGTTACTTGAGAATGCCTTCAGAGGTAAACTGTAAAAGGTTTCAGTAGCTGGTGCTAAGCCTAATGTCACCTACACTGAAAGACAGTATGTTTATATTAGATATTAGGAAGAAATTCTTTACTGTGAGGGTGGTGAAGCACTGGGACAGGTTTCTCAGAGAAGTTGTGGATGTCCCATACCTGAAAATGTTCAAGGATAAGGGTGGATGGGGCTTTGAGCAACGTGATCTGGTGGAAGGTGTCACTGACCATGGCAGGGAGGTTGGAACTAGGTGATCTTTAAGGTCCCTTCCAATCCAAACCATTCCATGATTAGCAATAATAATGAAAAGTAGCACAGCTCACTCTTAATACAGTTTTTGTAAGACCTTATCTCATGATAATTTAGTTAAATTGAGTTTCATTGGTGCACGTTACTAAGATATATTGTGAATTAGGATTCAAAATGTTTTAATAATTAAGACTTGATATGAATTAAGACTCACTATGTTTTGGTTGATTTGAGATTTTGACTTACTGCTCCATTATGGTTCTGCCAGGGCATTTGAATAAACTGTGTAAGCTCACTATGTCCTTGTTGAAGCAAAGGTTAGTAACCAGAATATTTTACCTTCACAGCAAGTCGTACTGTGTATTTCTTCATCTTGTCGTATCAAATATTTGGGAAGCTAAACGTTTCTCAGTATAATTACACAGTTATACATTATGGGATCCATGTTTTGGTCCCAAAGTTAAGTACTGCAGCATCTGCTCATTGATTTAAAGAAGAATAAGTCATTCTTATATTCTTCGATATATTTTTCATGTTTGTAAGTAGTTTCAGAAGTGCTTAATCTCTAGATCAGGTCTTGACATACTTATCTGTTAACTTTTCCCAGTTTCATTATTTTTTGTTTTTTTAATTCAAGTGCTAAATAATAATATCTGAGGACTCCACCTCCATATCCTTGTTTTTGCTGCTTTTCCTCTTTGACAAGCTTCTTTAATATTAGATTCCAGCCATGCAGTAATGTGGAGGTACGAGCTTGTCATTAGATCTCTGATGAGCTTTGCCCATTAGATCTCTGATCTGCCTGTTTCCACTTACTGGTCAAATACACCATTTACCCCCAGTAATAATATTTGTTGAAGGCCTGCCCATGATATCAGGTATTCCGTCCAGGTGGAAAGGGCTTAATGAAAGAGAAGAGCATGAGCATCAGCTTTCCTTCGTTCCCAGTCTCACCTGCCCACTGGTGTGGAGAGCTGGCAGTAGCTCTTTCACTGATTTTCATCTGTGCTACAAGCCTGCTATCAGGTCACCCAGTTTGAAATGGACCAGGTAGCATCAGCCCATTCCAGAAACAATCTGATGTACCAAACAGGCACTGACAAGTTGGATTCCAGTTTTGAGAACTTTTCTGGTTGCCATTACTGGCTGGTTACTTAAACTTTTTTCCAAACATGAACATGCTTTGAAGCAAAAAACTAAACATTGTAGCCCTTGCTTCCTTGAGAATAGAATAATTTTTATAGTGAAAAATTACCAGAATCATTTAGATTAAAGACACATCAGATCAGACCAGTGTTCACTTTAATCCAGTAGATGCTGACAATAGCCAATGGTGTATTGCTAGTCAAGAGCGCAAGTACAGGACAAGAAAAGTGGGATTTAACAGTCTGTTCCATAAAACTGTCCAAACACCATTCAAACCATATGAACTTTTAGCACTCACAATGTTCAGTATCAGAGAATTCCACACTTTAATTTCGCATTTCAAAAACAAAAATCTGTTGTCATCTGCTTTGCACTTATCAGTTAGTAGTTTTCACTCTTGTGAAGAGGTCTTGTAGAGAATTAAAACAGAAAACAAGCAGTTCCCCTTCTACCCTCTTAATGGCACTCATGATTTAGATGTCTGTTGTGTATCCGCTCAGCCATCTCTCCAGTCTGTTTTGTGGTTCCTGTGTAGCCCAGAAAGCATCCCAGAGTTTCAATTGTCCTTGTTGCCCTTGTCTGAGACTCTTATTTTTGAGATGCAGCAACTAGAAGTACACAGTGTGTTCAAGCTCTACATGCCTCAGGGATTCATCACCATCAGGCGGTGGCAAAGTAATGTTAGTCTTCTCTTCTGTTTTATATTGCTTTCCACAAACTCCCTAACATTCAATTTCTTCTTCTTTCTCTTTTTATTTTTTTTGTCTCCTACTGAATGACTCTGCTGCCTCCATGTTTTCACAGAGCTGTTCGTCAGATCCCTAAGATCTTGTTTCTGAGTAGTAATGGTCAGCTCATGGTACATGGAAAGTTAGGATTTTTGTCCCACGTTACATTATTTTGTGTACATCTATGGTAATTACATCTCCATTTGTCTAGTAATCCAGTGCTGTGGGATACTTCTGCACCTCTTTTACAGCTAACTTTCCATTTCACTAGCATAAATTATCAGCAACAGTCACAAAAGTGTGACCTTTTCAAGACCATTTATAAATAAATTGAACAGCATAAACCATACCTCAGTTGCAACTGAGTTCATTCAAGTGTTCATTCAAGTCATCAAGTGTTCCACAGAAAGCATGAAATTCTTTAAAGTCTGTCTTTGTTTCTTGCTTCACTGTGGGTGTCTTTGTCTTTTTACTTCCCAGACCACAGTGTGATGCCTGTAGGAGCCACAAAATAATGAAGATTGTGCCTCTCAGCGTCTACTTACACACCTGATGGTCTGCCTCCGTAAGTTAGAACTAATACATGCACGGGAAGAATAAGGATAAACAAAGTTGAGTAACCAGCGTGGGAGTTAGAGAGGTAATGACTTAGAGGCCTGGGAGACAAATAGAGAAAAACCTGAACATAGCCTGGAACTGCATGGATCATCAGAGAGAGCTTCAATACCAGAAAATGGAAAAGTGGGGAATCAAAAACAAGCTGAAAGCATATAAAGAGGTAGAGGGATTGTCCAGAAAGATATTCAGTACCAAGAGACAGAAAGCAAACTCACCCTCCAGAAGTAGAAGAATATACAGATAAGGAAAGGAGCAATTCATTTGAAGGACAACCAGTCTTTGCACTCAAAACTGTAAAGGATGTAATTTTTTTTTTTTTTTTTTTCAAAAATGTGAGAGAAATAAAGTAGAGTCGTACAGGTATAAAATCACCAGTTCTATTTACCGCTATAGCCTAAGACAGAAATCTCACATCTGCTGACACTGGTTTTGGTAGAAACTATAGAACAAATGTGTGTGGAGCTTAGCAGTGCTGTAAGGGTTGAGAAAATCTGCAAGTAAACAGCCTATAAAAGAAAATTGTTACAATCTTTCCTAAATGGCCTCTAAAGGGAATTGCCCATGCTGCCTGCTGTATAGACAGAGCTTGTTAGACAACATTCTCAGCAAGACCCCATGGATAGAAGATCTAATTGACACTCAAAAAAACCCTGTTGCCGCAGTTCTGAGCGCGACAGTTGTTCACAAAGCACTGAAGTCTGTGCATTCGGCAAAACCTCCCTCTGTCCTGTAAAACTGCTTGTTCAAACGTTGTGATTGTGAGAAAGTCAAGGGCTGATTTTAAAACTCTTGTTCCTGTTACAGGGCTGTCTCCAAACTGCAGATGAGAAAGTCATTCAAGAGACAGTAAACTTCAAGTCGGAGCATGTTTCACATTCTGTTTTTTGTTTTTCATTAGCTAAATTGATATTTCTTGGCTAGTATTTTTATCCGATTAATTACCAATGAGCACCAGAGCGATAACTCTGAAACCTTTGCATCGTTCACTGTACAGAGAGAGTAGTGCCAGAAAAAAAACAGAATTTCCAATTATGAGCTGCCAAATTCCTTTAGCCTTGTTACAGAAGATCCACTCAGAATGACAAATTAATTCATTTTCCTTGCCAATCTAGTCATTGTCATCTCCACTGAGACTGTCAATAAATGCCAATTGTGATGCTGAAAATTGTGTGATGTTTTATGAGATATTTGGCTTGCTTGCTGGTGGCAAGGGAAAGGAAGTAGGTTTGACACATTCACCTGGAATTTGTGCCTTACAGAACTGGTAAAATCTTACACCCAAGGAAGATTTTCATGGCAGAATGGTGAACAATTACCCCCAAAAATATTTTTGAGAATAGAAAATAACTGTCCAAGAAGCAAAAAGATGTCTTTTAGTGTCAGAACTATCAGGATAAAATTATAAAATCACTGACAAAAAATATGGTGTGTACTAAATTTGGCAAAGAAAGTCAGAAAACAAAATTCTCTAACTGCATGTTTTAAAAAAATAGTCAACAAAAAAACAAGAGACAATAAGAAGAAGGGGAATAGGGATGGGGTGACAATGAGATGGAGATTAAAGATAGCTAAGATATGGCCCCCAAACTAAATCAATAGTCTACACTAGTTTCTCAAAAACTATGAAGATGAACAATATAGGAGGATGGTAAATGAGAATGGGGTTTGTGGAAGTAGAAATTAATTCATCTCGAGTGGAAGAAAAACTGTAAGATTTAAATGGGGGCAAGAGTGGGGAATAAAAAAAAATAACTTGATAATCTCCATCCCAATATTCTGATAAAATTAATACTCACAATGGCATTTACAATGTTGCAGTAGTTTTGGCATAATACTATGTGATTGAATTACAATGCATGCACTGTGTGCAATGTCCATGTTTGAGGATGAAGGGGAAAATAGTGCTCAGATAAGTCTGTGTCTTGTCATACATTATATCATTATACAGAAGACATTAGAACAGAGTTTGAAGTAATAAGTAATTAATGAAATGGAAATAAATAGAAAAGCAGATAGAGTGCAATATGGATTTAGCACATGTAGCCTGTATCACACAAACACATAGTCTTTATACAGAAACGTGATCCTTTAAAAAAGAGAATGGGAATGAAATATACTAAGGTTACTCAAATTGCTATAAAGTGGTTGGTACGGCTCAAGATGGAAAGTTGTTGCTTAAGTGGAAAAAGAGAATGATGACCAGAGAAACTATAAATGAGAAAAGGTGTTGGTAAAAGGAAGGCATCAATGAGTAGTACTAAAAGAGGATGTATGTGGCTAGAGTGAGGATTAGCGTAAGGCTTTCTCATGGATTGGTTCTAGGACAGTTTTCTATTTATTCAGCATTTTTGTTAATTTTGTTGTCACAAGAAGAAGAAGTGAGTTAATTAGATGTACTGATGACAAAATATGGGGAAGAAGTGTAAATAAAGAGAAGAATAGGGACTTTCTGTAGGAAGTATTTTAATACAATCAGATGAAACTCAATAGTGGAGAGTCACAGCAAGTCACTTAGTAACTAAGGCAAAGCATTTCTGCTAGGATCTGGTCATTTAGAGAGAAGGAGAAATGCCTGGGCTTATGAGGCAATCACAGTGACCTCCTAGGAACGTGAGGCAGTTGAATAAAAGTGAAATGCACCCACCGGATCTTCTGGTACTAATGCTGTTGATAAAGACAATGGGAAGCAAATGTTTGTCAAAGCAGAGATGTTTCAGACAAAAGTGACTAGAATTTTTCAGTAAATTAGGTTTTGCTAGGGAATTTCCACCCATCTTAAGCAGTGCCACAGACCTGGATTGTCAACAGCATTCTCTCTTGGATAATCTCTTAGCCTCTTCACGATACTTATAAATGACTTCAGATAAATTGCACATCCAAGCTGTACCCAGTGGCGAGCTGATGGCATCATTTCACTTCCCAGAGCACTCTCGGTAGCTCCTTTTTTGATTGTGTTTGCTGCCATAGTTGTTAAGAGTTTTGCTAGCAAGCACAGGTTGACAGCTCTACAGCAGGGCAATTCCTGCAGTCCTTTCTTACTGCTTTTTTGAGGTTTTGTACCATGAGCTGCTTTGAACAGCTGGGCCTGTTTGGAAAGAGCAAAATGTCTAAGCATTCCTTTGCATTTCCAAATGTTTGTAATCAAGTATTAATGTGGAGGTGACTCAGAGGTGGACAGGACTTCCAACATTAAATTTTCAAAATTGTAGCTCAACTTAGTAAGTCCATGGGCTTCCTTCCTTTTGACATGGGCGTTTCCATAGCGGCTCTTAAACTATCTGGATCGGTCTCTCAGAAGACAACAGGTCTTGATAGAGGCAGTTTCAGGCCCTACTGGCTTCATTTTTCTTGCATTTAGCACTCTTGCTATCTGCTTAAAGATAAGCAGTCTCTGAATATTGTCTTAGAGTAAAAGCAATCAAAACTCAGGATTGCACTTCCACAAGAAAGGTCTTCCCCACCCCAGGTACTTTATACAAGACTGACAGTACTTTACAGTTCAGGGTTCAAATGAAAAATACCTGGTGTTAGGGGTAAGGGAGAGATTATCTGTTCCTAAAGGAAAAATTAAAACATTTCGCTTTCTGATCTCTTGAACAATGCAGAATGCACAGCCATCCTAACTCCTGGGAACTATTCGTACTTTCCTAGAACCTGAGGGCAGCTTCTCAGGCAATCCCCAAGGCTGGGTGAGCCATGGAAGTTCCCTGGAAACACAAGGATTGCTCTCCCACGTCAAAGTCCTTGGCTAAGTTCCCAAGAGCTGTGGTACAGCATCTTTACTGCCCCAGCAGACACTCTAATTCACAGCAAACTCTAAAGCTTTCTGCCTTCCCTCCAAGGGGTTTAACAGTACAGTCTGGAAGTGGTGGCTTATCTCAAGGGAGTGATCACCTTGGACCCGCAAGCTGTTTGTTCGATCAGTGTCTAAGAAGTCAGGCATCAGTTTAACGAGACTTTGCCTTCATCCTCATGAAAGCATTTCAACATGATGTTTTGCCAAAGCCTTGTTTGATTTTGTTGAATTGGTTTTAAAATACTTTATCCAAAAATTCCTAGGATTTTTATTGCCTGTAGGCAATAACTCTTCACAAAAGCATAGATAACACTGATAATATAGAGAGCTCGTTATGAGCTACTCATAGAAACAACTGCGTAACAGTACCTATGAAATGATGTGGCGCAAGTTGTCAGAGTTGGTCTGTATAGGTCACAGGGAAAACCTTATTCTTAAAATAAACAGTAAATATTTTTTTTCCCTGAATAAATCAGGTAGCCCACCTACGCTCATTTGTAAAGTTTTGTAACTTATTGCCATCACAATGCTTAGCGGTTTGGGTTCAGTGCAGATCCTTGAGCTTATCTCTAACCTCTTTTTGTCTCTCATTTCTGCTAATGTGAAGATTAGTTTTGTGAACATTGAGATGGATCATGTCTGCAGAACTGCTGGCTTCTTGTCGCCAATTCCTTGCTTCACAAAGGATGAATTTTGGAAATTTCATTGGCCTTTTTCCATTTTAAGTTCCCTCACTCACAGCCTATCTTCCTAAAAGATATTTCATGCTCTGTCAGGATCCTGGACAACAGAGCTGGTTTTCTCTCACACTGAAGAGGATCTGCTTGGCTGGCACTGCTCACTGCCTAGCAGTGGGAGGCAATATTGTGTGTCTCACGTATGGTGCTGTCTCTAATTAGCCAAATGTCTGTGGTTGCAAAGATAAATGTGGGTGCTGGGAGCCTCGGATTTGTGATATAGGTTTCTGTGCCATCTTAGTTTGGGCTTAAGTAAAATGGTTCTCCAATTTCTCATTCTCAGTGGAGTTTCAGTGCTTGTCAAGGAAGAAGAGTGTTTTATCAGCTGTGGTAGTATGTCAGGCACTATTTCTGACAAAAGTTTCTCACTCTTTCCTCAACGAGGGAGGGAAAAGCTTTACCTTTATAATCACATCTATAATTCCCCATATCAAGATAATTATATATGCAAAATATCCTTGTCTTGGAGACAGGTATACTTTGTTGTTGAACTCTCTCCATGCTAATATTACAAATTTGTTCAAGTTTTAAGGGCTATTTGCCTGTTAAGGTCTCACTTTTTCTGTCCAAAATCCTCATTAACCAACCATTGTTACCTTATTTCATGCGAGAGAGAACTGTTTGTTTCAGCAAACTGAACCAATCTACAGGCCTGCTCAGCCAAGAACACACAACCTTACAGACTTCTCTGTGGATCACCATACACCTCTCTATGTAACAAAAGGTCATATCTAAGTACACACATGTATTATCAGGCTGCAGAAAAGTGAATCAAGACCATCATGCAGAACAAACTCATGCATCAGTCAAATAATTAACATTCAGCAATGAGGTGTATTTTCCCATCACTTGATTACAGAAAGACTGGCATCCCTTGGCACAAATGCATTTATCCTGCAGGATAACTTTTCCTTCATTTGGAATTCTGTAGTCATTCCTTCAGCTACTAATCTACTCAATGCATTTCTTGTTTATTACACCTTTGCCTGCACCTTCAGGTAGCTTCCTCTTTTTTTCTGTCCATCCCACTGCTTTGGGTGTTCATTGAGGCAGTGGAGTCAGAGAACAGCCAAAGGCTTACCACTGATGCCTCTGTATCAAGGCTCAGTGTAAATGGTGGCAGCTGAGCTGTGACCATATTTCCCCATTTCATAGATCATATAGGACAAAGAGGGTGGTCTGTAATGGACTGGAGAGCATTACAGCATTTTAAATGTCATGCATTAAATATTTCCTTGTATACATCTTTAGTATTCAGCACTCTTGCTGAGGTGTTCTTGAAAGTCTGTAGCACAGCTTTTTATGGATTGGAAAATTAAAACTGAACCACAACATCATACAGTGGACAATGCCAAAAAACTTGATTAGAAGGGCTATAAATGGAAGAGTAAAGAATTCATAATATTCCATTGAAGAGACCATATGTCCTTCCAACAGTTAGTCATCTTTAATAAAACAATTTAAAGCAAGGCTTGTTCTCAGTGTTAGTCTGTATTCCAGATTTAGTAAGAACCTTCATTCTGAGAAACAGTATTTTTTAAAACATCCAGAAGAGGAAGGAAAATAACACAGTGCCATTGTAAAAACTACCAATAACAGGAGCCAACAAAAAATTCTTAATTATTAATTTTATCCTAGAAAGAGAGGACTGAGCAAAGATATTGTATGTGTGGCTGTGCATGCCATATCAACAAATCATTCTAACTTTTTCATTTCAAAATACAAAATTAATCAACCCAAAATCTTTTTTACAGAAGTGTTTTAATTGCAACATTTTTCCCTTGGACTTGGGATTAAATTTTTAATCCAAATGAGAGAGAGACAAGCAGAAGCTATTCCCGAAGTGGCTGTTGAACTGGGACATGGAAGCCACAGGTGCAAGTTCCTGTCTGTATCACACAGAAGGAATTTCACTGCAGAGCAAGTATTTCATTTCACATGAGTGCCTCCAGTATTGCTATTCTGAGAATAGCTTTTTTTTATGTTTTACATCAAGGAAAAAAGGTGTTTCAAAGTCTCTTGTACTTTTCCGATATGAAATGAAAACAAATTTCAAAATCTCCCACTTCTTTTTTGCCCCTAAACTTGAATTCTCATTTTTCAACTAGATGTTGAAATCACATGGTCCATCTTATTTTTTACTGCCAATCTTATACATGTCATAAACAGAGTCTCCAGCTACAGAATGAATTATTTATATGAAGGGAGTGAATCCCAGAACGTTGCAAGTTTCCTGCATGAATACTTTTGTGCCTCTCGTTTGTCACACGCTTCATCCCATATTTGGCTCTTGTCAGATTGAGAGCAAAGGCCCTGAGTAGCTGCCCCAATAGGAATGCCTGCTCTTCCTCTTTTTTCCCAGATCCCAGAGGAGGTAAAAATACGACACTGCTATACTGGGAGTGCTTTAATACCTCCTTTATGTTTGCCCTGTACCTGTGCTTGAAGGGAAGCAGGGAAGATGGAAAGATTTGTTCTTTCTTAATGCCTTTCTCATGGATAAAATAAGTTCTGGCACATCATCCACATCTGACTGAACATCATGCTATGGTTTATACAGGTGCTATGTAAACACAGAGACAGCAAGTGGAATAGCTTTTACGATTTCCACAATTTCCACAAATTATTAAATGGGGAGAAGTTTTTTTCCTAGTCCTATAAAATGATCTGATTTAGTGCTCAGAGTGCTCATGGATGGGAGTGGCTGCCAGGATTCCCCGAGGTGTCAGTACTTCATAGCATATATATCTGAATTATCCCTTTTGAACTGCAGGATTCTCCTCCAAAACTGCAAATCTGGAAGAGTCTGTAGAGAACAGGAAAACCTATGAGCTATGAAAAAAATCCCTAATGAAAATCAGTGGACCTTCAGAAAACAATCTTGGGAGATAAATAACAATTATGGAGGATAACTCCTTTCAGCAACACCAGGAACAAAGCAAAATTAATTACACACAGAAAAGAAATAAATCTGACTTTAATTAGATCAGAAGTGCATGTGTCTGTAATAATGCTGCTGCCTCTTAAGTACTACCCCTGCTCCTCCCCAGCTCCAGGATGTGGCTCCAGGTTTTAGATGTGTTTCACCAGGAGTTTCACAACCTGTTGCCTGCAATGGCCCTGGTGCATCTCCAGAAGGCTTTGAGTGCTTTTTCTGCCTTAACTGACAGGAGCAAAGCCTTCTGGGATAATTAGTGCTGCTTCAATTGGACAGGTAGCGGATGGGAAATAAACAGGTTCAAGAGCTCAGGGGACATCCGCGTTGCTGTAGGCAGGGAGGCAGTGGAAAATAAATATAGCTAAGCAGTTGGAAAAATATTTATTTATTTATGCTCCTTTCCTTTTGAGATGTGAGATGAGGACCAGCCCCAATATGAACTCATTTTTTTTCTAAGCAGTTGCCAGCTCTCCAACCCTCAAAAATCACATCCCACATAAGTCTATGGCTAGTTACAGTGATGACCCATTTGGAAATGCTTTTCCTTATTGTTAGCTGTGAAAGGAGATAATTTGTTACATAAATAATGAATTAGATGTGTATTAATTTAGAACTGCTTGTCTGAATGGTTTGCAAAGCAGCTGTGTGATTTTAGGCAGTCATATGCTGTCAATTAACAACTTATTCTAAGCCAAATCTGTGTAAGCTTATTATGTGTATCACACAGTGTGGAATTTCTTCATAGGTTTTACTAATTCTGACTGTATACTATTGGCTGCATAGTAGTTTAAAACTGCTAAAGATTAGTAAAAATCCCAGTGAAATTACTGACGGGCAAAGGGAACTTCCAGCTGCATTCCAGCTATTAAGCTGCCAGTGATACTTTTCATGTTGTTGAGAAGCTGGGAGACCTCATTAAAATCCCCAGTGTTAGTGTATGTCAAACTTAATGCAAGTCCAGGAAGGCAACATTAAAGCTGAATATTAATAATACATTGCCAATATTCTATTGAATTAAGGGAAGGACCTTTTCAGTTCATAGACAAAGCAGCATGTCTTATACTTACAGGTCTGATTGCTACCTGACTTCCCAAAACCAATATGCCCCAAAATTTCAAATGACTGATATTGTGTCCATACTGAATTTGGGAATATCTGAGACAACCTGATCTCATTGGAAGATAACGAGACCTTTAATAAATCTTGAGGGGCTGCCTCTGAACAGTACAATTATTAAAATCTTCTCTTAACAACGAGAGTTTTCTCCAATCAGTACTTCTAAGAGGATAATCCTAAAGATGATAGCATGACTGAGCTATGCCCTTTTATACTTGCCATTAGTATTTACAATATACACCACTGTATGGTTTGAATTGAAGTATACAAGCACCACCATGTCCAGTTTTCTGCAAAAGTTTTACTTCTCTAAGAACGTGGTCATTGCTAAGAAAAAAAGAAAAGCACACAAAATCCCGGGCATTTTTTGCCACACAAATTTAGCCATAATCTCCCAAGCATATGGAGCTTTAAGCATTTTCACAAGAAGAATTGCTCATACTGTGTATCGAGTCCTTAATAAAATCACTTACTTTGAAACTTGTTCCACTAAAAAAATGGTGTAGAAGCTTGACTATGAGTCAGGCAAAGCTCAAGAGTATCAATAGTATGTATTTCTGTGGCTCGCAGTGTGATGGCTCCCCAGCTTCTCATTCACATTATCTGAGCACCTGACCCACAGCTAAGTATGAGAATAAACAACTCTGTGTCATTTCTGGGAAATGTGTCCTACTGTAAAGAATTTTTAGAAGTTTCCTTATTAGCAATGTTATCTAGTAGTGCTTTGGGATATCTGCTTCTCCCTGATGTGCAAGGAAGCTCTGCCTTCCATTCAACACAGTGTGAATATACTCAATCCTGACTCCTTTACTCTTCTTCATCTTGATTCTCCTTGCTTTCTCCATTTCCTCTCTTCTCCATCTGATGTTTTTCTTCCACTACCTATCCAGCTCCATCTTTCTCTCCAATCTATCTGCTCCTTCAGAGACAAATAATTTTTTCCAGATCTCGAATTTAGTATTTCTCCTGTCCAGACACATGGCAAAACCAAAATTCCTTTCAAACTAATATAAAAAAAAAAGTAGACTAGAAAAGCCTGCAGAAAAGTTTAATCAAAATGTCTTTGGGGTACAGATGCCTGCAGACAAATTTAGTCAGCAAACGATAAGTTTCAGTGTCAGCACTCTCTGATCCCTCCCTCACTAAAGTCAGCTGTAGTTAAGTGGGTAAAATTGCTGGTAACATGATGCAAGAGTAAATAGAACTGCCATAAAACTGAAAGGCAACAATTTCTAAGTCTTAATATTTTCTTGTGTAGAAAATATTTCACACGCAGTTTCCCTTGGAATGAGATAACATTGACACCAAGAGCTTAGACCAATATAGTGATTTCTACATAGAGTGTGAACGTCCAATTACATCAAACAGATTTCAGTTCAAGATTTCAATTACTATTATCTAATGTACTAGAGTCAAACCAGGAGGAAACTTTCCTAACAGCAGATTATTTCATGAATTTGCATAACAAAACTTTCTAAACCTCCTGATGAACCATTTGACCATTCAAAAAGTACAGAGAAAAGGTAGTATGCCAAATTATTAGCTTGAATCTGGTTCATTTAATAGTAAGCAAAAGAAGTAGCATCATATTAAATCATGAAATATCCACATATTTCATTTATGTTAGGAAAAATCACAAAGATTCATTTTGACTTTTTCAGGTCAAAGTTCTTAACTAAAATGAACTGCTCTTACATTGCATTTTTTCCTTTCTGCTTCCTTCTTTTTCCCAGTTTACCTTTTCTGCCTCTGCATTCCTCTGCCTGCATAATATAACTACTTCCTCTACTTCTTCACTCAAACTGGCAAATTCTGATTCCTCAGCTAAGTTTCTGTAGTAAGCCAACCAGACAGTAAAATTAATAACATTTTCATAGCATTTCTTTTTAATTCATTCTATTGCCTAATTTGCTTATATGATTGTGTAGCTGAAGAAAAGGGATAAAATGTCAGACTATTGTATAGATCCAAACCAGCCCCTTTGAACTCTGATTTTACAGCAGAAGCATCAAAGAAGAATTGCTACTCCAAGGCTTTTTATCAATAGGAACTGTAAGAAAGAAATGATAAAAGAACATATTCACAGTCTTACCTCAATTTCCCATTCTAACTTCAGGAAGTTCCTATTGACTTTGATGCTATAGGATTAAGCCTTTGGGCCCAGATCCTCAAAGGTACTTAAATGTTGCAAAGCTAACTTTCTTCCCCTCTGTGACCTCATGGATTTCTCAACCCAAATACAACTTCCCAGGCAATGAATCATGAGAATGATTTTTTTTTTTTTTTTTTTTTTTTTTTTTTAGTAAAAAAAAAATAAAATCATAATTCAGTAGAGCAAGGATCTGCCTAAATCAGCCATGTCTGAAGAACAGAGAAGTGGAACTAGACATTGTCAACTGCCTCTGCACAGGCTCAGAGTGACCTAAATATCATTCATCTCTACATTCTGATTTTTTTGGTGTGCAAGGGCTGTACCTGTATGACAATGGCTAACACATGCCCAATTTGACTCCTAAGGAAATGGTAAGTAAAAAGGTAGAATGGAATGGTGCTGCATCCAGTTGGCGGCCAGTCACTAGTGGTGTTCCCCAGGGATAGTGTTGGGCCCAGTCCTGTTTAATACCTTTATTGATGATCTGGACGAGGGGATTGAGTTCACCATCAGCAAATTTGCAGATGACACCAAGGTGGGGGGCAGTGTTGATCTGCTGGACAGAAGGAGGGCTCTGCAGAGGGACCTGGACAGGCTGGATAAGTGGGCTGAATCCAATGGTACCATGTTTAACAAGACCTGAGGTTTTCTAATCAACAGGAAGCTGAACATGAGGCAGCAGTGTGCCCAGGTGGTCAAGAAGGGCAGTGTATCAGGAAGGCCTGTATCAGGAACAGTGTGGCCAGCAGGTCCAGGGCAGTGATTCTGCCCCTGTACTCAGCACTAGTTAGGCTGCATCTTGAGTGCTGTGTCCAGTTCTGGGCACCTCAATTCAGGAAGGACACTGAGGTGCTGGAGAGTGTCCAAAGAAGGGCAACAAGGCTGGTGAAGGGACTGGAGCAGAGGCCCTATGAGGAGAGGCTGAGGGAGCGGGGGCTGTTTAGCCTGGGGAAGAAAAGGCTCAGGGGAGACCTCATCACTCTCTACGACTACCTGAAAGGAGGTTGGAGTGAGGTGGGAGTCAGTCTCTTTTCCCAGGCAACCAGCAGTAGGACAAGAGGGCCCGGTCTTAAGCTGTGCCAGGGGAGGTTTAGGTTAGACATTAGAAAGAAATTCTTTATGGAGAGAGTGATGAGATATTGGAATGGACTGCCCAGGGAGGTGGTGGATTCACCGTCCCTGCAGGTATTTAAGATGAGACTGGATGTGGCACTTAGTGCCATGGTCTAGTTGACATGGTGGTGCTAGGTCATGGGTTGGACTTGATCTCAGAGGTCTTTTCTAACCTGGTTGATTCTGTGATTCTGTGTGTGATTCTGTGAATTGGATGGGAAGGAATAGAATAGAATAGAATAGAATAGAATAGAATAGAATAGAATAGAATAGAATAGAATAGAATAATAGAATATTTTCAGCTGGAAGGGACCTACAATGATCACCGACTCAAACTTCCAGGGCTAGTTCACCTGGGTGATCTGATGCAGGTATGTCACTTTTAGAGCTAACTTGCTCAGAGGCATTGCACATCTGTTCACAGAGCTGAACTATTCATTGTGGACCAACCAGGTCTCCTGTTGAGGCCCGTCCCCTGTCTAAAAATTATTACATGTAGATTGCAAGAGAAAAGACAGACCATGATTAGAGACCTCACTTGACATGTAGGAAGGTGACACTCAAGCCCTTGACTTGGCAATTAGACTTAGTACTAATCTAAAACCCAGTTGCAGGCTGAGGTGGTGATCTCAGCTACTGTTAACTCTCAGGTTGTCAGTGGTCAGCCAGCTACAAGATTTAAACACCCATCCTGTCCAGTGGTAGCTTGGCAGAGATTTTGAGCACTTCAATGGTGGTGGTTTGGGGGGTGCGTGGGCCTCCATTTCACTAACCTGGAGAACCTGTTTTGTGTTTCCAGCCTACTATGATACTTCAAGGACAGGACATTCTTGCTTTGAGTGTGGATGTGCCTCCTCATGATGGGGGATGGGGACTGTTGAGGAATGAGGAATGTGAGTTACCATCATTGGGTGGCTCTAACCTCCTTGCTGGGGAAGGGCAGGACATCAACCCTCAGCCCCCACTACCCCCTGCCCTTGCAGAGTGCTTGCTTCTCCTTCCCTCTGCTGTGTGAGACATGAAATAGTGGAGCCAAGTAGTATTGCAGCTGCAGGGGAATGAAAGATTTCCAGATGTATCTAACCTGCCTCTGATTCCCTCCCCAGCTGCATTTGTCAGACCCACCATCTTTCACTGTACTCCATCACCTCTCACTCTTCTCTGTTGCTCCATTTTTATGGAAATTCATTTATAAAAGAAAGACAGTTATATTCATAATGTAGAGCATGCTGGAATACTTAATCTTTCACTTCATTTTTTTTCAAGTGTGCCTTACTCAGACGTGGACTGATAAGCTGACAAGTGCTAAAACAATCTGTGAAATGATGCATGGACTTTTAAGAAAATTAATAAGTGCCTTGGAGCAAAGATATATATAATCACAGGAAAACCTGACTCTTTTCATAGGAGATATATCCTTGAAATACTGTTTTATCTGGTTAATTAGAGTTAAGGAGTGGAAACGTTGGCTTTCCCGAGATTAAAGAGAAAACTTAAAATATTCAGATGGGAATTTGTTTTATATAATATACTACATACACACTTAAATATGAAAGTTTGATCCTTTAATATTTAACCAATGGACAGTCCACCGAGACATCTCTTTCATTTCCACTGAGGTCCTGGTACAAGCACCAGCTAGTTTTAATAGACATCACACATTTTTAAAAAAATAGGCGCAGTTAAGACACAGTTCAGCTAAGAGCCATGGGGCACAATATGTTGCATGGGTCAAAAGCGCACATCCTAAAGGAACTAGTGAACTAGAACAGTGTCTTTGTTATTAATCCGGAAATTGCATTTTTAGAACATATATTGCTGACTATATGTCTCCTTTTTTTTTCTTCCAGTAATTTCTTTTTTCACATGAACAGAGCAAACATCTCTCTTTGTTCCTTATAAAGATCTTTTAACTTTCCTGTTCCATCTAGACAGTAACAATCCCTTATGCATCTTAACATTTATGTTTATGCAGGCTATAAATGTTCATACTCATACCAGACATCTTTAATACACACTTCCATCTGTCAGCGACCTGCCCGTGACCTTCTTCAGAAATGCAAGGTAACCTGGCTAGCTCTAGTTCTGGTCCTTCTGAAAAAGGATTGTCAGGTCAAATTGTGACAGTTTAAGTGTGATGTCTGATATTGACTGCTGTCCAGCAGGGACTGTAAGCACTGCGTCTCCTACTTCATTCAGGACCTTACTATTGACTTGCACTATCATCTTAAGGTTAGTCTTTTATCTCCTGTGCTTACAGGCAAAGAAATATGTGGCACTGGAGCAAACTGCTGTACTGCAGCCTAGGGACACTGCTCGCGGGAAGCTAGTGGCTGTAAGACTTCAATGCCCACAAATAAGATGACCACTTCCCAGTGTGTCAAATAGGTGTAATTACTATTACAGCAGGTTTCTGTAGCTCAATTTTAAGTAAAATAACTTTTCCAATATGTCTGTTTCTCTGTGTGTCTGTGTGCATGTGTATGCTTTGAACAGCATGGGACAATTTCTTTTAATGAACTCCTTCTACAGTGAGGCAAGAAAGTAAGCAAGATACCAAAAATCAAGCAAACAAAGAAACAAAAAAAAATAAAACCCCTCACTGTTTCTAATTGTATGTTAGTGTTAAAATATTATTATTTCGCCTTTTTCTTCCCCTTTCCACTCTCCAGGCTTGTCAAACCACTTTCCTAACACCCGTATTTGTGCTTGCCAATCCTTTTCCACAGCAATGCGTCTTCATGGTTATTTCACTACCGACTCTAATTTTTTTACAAAAAATGAAATGTGGGACATTAGGAGCTTTGAAGCAGTCCTTTTGATATAGTAGGAACCTGGAAGTACTTGCAGGTGCAGAGGATCCCTGCTGGTTACTGGCCAGGGTCACTAGCAAAGGGACAGGGAACAGAAATATCTTTACATTCCTATCTTTCTCCTTTTGAATTTAGTGGCTTCTCTACATAAATAAATGAGTTGGAGTTAAAAACTGAGCACTTCAAGAATTACAACATGCAGTTTGGTCTGATCTTTCACCTAATTTTGTTTAACAGTGGAATATCAGATTCTTGAAAATATGCAAATTATTTCTAATTTGTAAATGCCTTGCGAATAGACACCATTCAAAAAATAGTTTGTAAATCAGCTGCACTACTATGTCTATTACATTTAGTTGTAGTTATTGTAATTTAGACTGCAGATACAGGTTCAGTTTAAGTGTGTGGTATTGCACCACCTGCCATATTTTATCCCAGAATAAAAGCATATAATTTCATTCTTCTTGCCCATTTCCCAGGTACAGTTTCTCACCTGGATCATTCCATAGCTTAAAACTTTTCTCTTCTGCTTCTCTTCACATAAAACTCTAGGCAAGCCTTGAAGAAACCTTTGCTGACACAAACGTATCGGCTATAATTTTTTTTTCAAGTCTGGATTTTAGAAAAATAAAAGTTGCAAACTCCTACCTCATTCCATACATGAAAACTTTGTTCAGTGTTGGCTTAGAATAGCTCAGTCTTGTTCAAAGAGATTAGCAACAATGGGTTTTCAGTTTTTACAATGTTAATCCATGATTAATCTAAACATATTTTAATACTCCTTGAAGCACAGTATTATTTTCCTAATACGAAATTTGCCACATTGATCCCATCCTTGCTTATTTTTCCCACAACAATTCAATTTATACAGGACTGTAGCTAAAATCTTTACATTTAAATCTGAAATTAATTATTATTATTATTACTCTGAATGTAGCTATAAGAGTTGATAAAATAGAAAGATAGACCTGTTTCCTGCCCTTCAAACATGGCCATCATCCAGAAAAACTACTGAAAGATTAAGTGTTGATGTGATAAATTTCTACTTACTTGGGATTCGTGAGTATTTACAGATGCTGTACACATGCCACCTTGGCGTTAGTGAGAAGAAAAACAGTTAATAAGATTTCATAAGATGCTAGTTAAAAATTTTGCTCACTAATATGCCATTTGTCAAAAAGGAGAAAAAGATTTCAGAATGATAAGGAGATTTTCTTGGATTTTGAATTGTACCAGGATATTTCCAGGATATTACTGTTTGTTAATATTTTTTCATTTCTTTGAGGTGATTAATGAAGCCTATTTGCTATTTTTGAGTAGACCTCACTATATCTGAAGCAGTAATGGACAATCAAAGGAGTGTGATAGTCACAAAATATGCCTTCAGATTCAGATAGTATCTCTAGAAATAAAATGGTTTCCCACACTTTTTTAAACAATTAAGACCTATATTAAATAACAACAGTAGATTAATGCTAAGGGTTGATTCATGGCTCCCATTGTTTAAAATTAAAAACTTCAAATGGATTTGTTAAGTGTCTCTGATGGCTGATGCCTCATAATATCTGCAACATTCACCCAAACCACTGTGAAGGTCAGGACACAGGCATTATTTAGTGTCTGCTTTTAACCTTCAGGTTTTGAGCAAAGTCAACATCACAAAAAGAGCTGAAAGTTTCAGTGATTTTGCTTTGCATTACATTTTCAATGGCCCTGAGTAAAAACTAATCATATTCTTATCTGTTAATTTTCCTACTTCGAGACTGCACTCCTTTGCCGTAAGTAATCTTTATTACGGCTAAGGGCTTTATACTCCCCAACAACATTTTGGGAACCCAAAACATATTTTTTAACCTTTCTGTGTAAATGTAATACCCATCTTACCCACCACTGCTCCTCCAGTGACTATACAGGTTGTTTTAGCAGGCAGGATGTGTTGGAAAACTGAGTATAGCCATGCTACCTGTAGCCCCGGATGGCTCTACATTGCCGTAGTCAGATGGACAGGAAGGAGCTCCTGGCTTTGGGCTGACTGTGAGCTGGCAGCTGCCCAGTCTGCCCTTCCATTTCCCTGTGACAAAAAAGTGGCACACTCCATCTAATCTGTCACCAACTTTCTCTCTGTCAGAGTCTGGCATCCATGGGGCTAGCATTCCTCTCCTTTGCCCGTGGAGGACATAAGAGTTGTCATACCACAAAAAAACATCCAGTGACACTTAAGACAGGCCATCTGATAGGTAAAAATAAAATGCCACCTACCAGGAGAAATGCCCCATCTCCCACCTGTGAGGGCTACTAGCTTTTCCAGTGACTTTCTACACTGAGGTGAACAGGGATACCTCTGTGGTTGCCCACTGCTTTGGGCAGCCATTGTGAGCTGATGGAGGACACCTCTGTGATTGTCCATTGTGTATGGGCAAAGTTAGGGCCCATTCTGCAATTTATTTAGTCTCTAGCAACATCTGCTCGTATCCAGAGAGAGGAATAACCCTTGAGAAGCTGCAATATCCTCCCCCAAGACTAGTAGAAGTTATGAGGAGGCTCTGGGCTCTTCATTCCCTGTAGGGCCTGGAAAGGTGGGGATGCAAACTAAACAGCAACAAGCCAGGAAGGGCCCAGGAAGACGGATCTTCTCTTTGCGTACCCAGAGAGGCCATGCTTGCTCCCAGTTATGCCAGAAAACAAATCAACGTTACAATACTTAGAAGAATTCCAGCTGAGCCTTTTTAGACCTGATCAAATTTAATTTCAGGTATAAGAGGTTCAGATGTTTTAGAAATAAAATACATTATTTACAACTAGAAGTATTTATTATTCAAGGCATTCTATCAATGCTAAAAGAATATTTAATGGCTAATGTATTAAATCCATATTTTATGAATAGTCAGATAATTTTGATTTCTTTTTCTCCTTTTGTCAACTAAAGCCATGTTGAGAAATAGCTGAAGTTCATGTCACAAATGAGGGGTTTTTTTCACAGCTCAGAAACACACCAAAATAAAAATGAATAAATAATGTTTTCCATACCTTAACACTATTATTCTTAAAACTCAATGTAGTGTGTGTGCAAATTAAAGGTAAAAATATGTTTAATATTTGATTACCACATTCAAAGTTCACATCTTGTATGGCCATTGAGAATGTAAAAATCTATCCCACTCTTTTATCAGCTGTAAATGTGAGCAGAACAGACAATATCATGAATTTCAGAAAAATGTTAATAAACATTTGAATTATCAGGTCTTTACTGTTCTGAAAAGAAGCAGTAGCAACTATTTCACATATCAAAAGAAATTTGTAGGAGATTATGTCACAGAAGTGCAAAATAGAAATAGAGTACAATAATCCTAGATGATATGCAGGATATGAAGTAAGAAGTTGCAAGGTCCTCTCCTCTTACAGCTGCTGTGCAGACATGAACTAATGAGACTCTGAAAACCAGTGGAATGAGTGACAGAAGGGCGATGCCTAAAGGTGTCATCCATAGTTTGCAGAACACCAGACTGCGTGCAGCAGAAAGCAGTAATTCCTTCCATAAAAATGGTAAGTATCCTTAGGACCTACGCATAGCATCAAAGAAGCAGTCAGGTTTGGAGCTGGTTTGTATAAACACTCTAAAGAGACCCTACAGATTTACCTTTCTCATGTAACTTTCTCCATATTTCAAAAAAAGGCAAAGATAAATTTTATGAACGGTGAATCTTATTTTCTGCAAATAATCTATATATTGTGTTTCTGGTGTTCAACACAAATGTTAGAATATCAATAAAATGCAAATTCATTTACAAAATGCTCTATGCAATGTGGAGAACAATTCATAGAATGATAGAATGGTTTGGGTTGGAATGGACCTAAAAGATCATCTAGTTCCAACTGCCCTGCCATGGGCACGAACGCCTTGCACTAGACTGGGTTACTCAAAGCCTCATCCAACCTGGTGCTGAACACCAGGTAAAGAGTCAGATAAAGGGGCATCCACAACCTCTCTGGGCAATTCATTCCAGTGCCTCACAACCCTTATAGTAAAGAATTTCTTCCTAACACCTAATGCAAACCTGTCCTCTTTCAGTTTGAAGCCATTCCCCCTTGACCTACGAAATGGGTCAAGGCCTCCATACCCTTATGAAAAGTACCTCTCCAGCCTTCAGGTAGGCCCCCTTTAGGTACTGGAAGGTTCTCTGAGGTTTCCTTGGAACTTTCTCCTGACTGAACAGGGCAAACTTTCTCAGCCAGTAAGAACAGGAAGAACATCAAACACTTTTAAAAGAGTGGCTGCAATATTTTCCTGTATCTACATACTGCAGAATCTTTTTTATTTTTTTTTCTTTTTATGCTCTCTTACAACATTTCTTATTTTTTTATTTGATTGATTGTGCTCAGCACTTTCACTTTTCACCTTTCTTCCTTTTCAGTTTAATGTCTGAAAAATTTGCAACTGCAGTCTCTTTAGAATATCTTTTCTTCTGAAACAGACAGGATGCAGCATGTCCTGTGAAGGGGAACTAAAGTTTATTAAATATATTGTATATATATATATATATGTATATATACAATATAAGAACAGGGTCTCTTTCCTGTTGCAACAAATAGTGCTAAATGCTGAATTATTCCAGGAATCATTTTATTAAAAGGTCTCATCCTGATTGAGAGCAATCGTGCAAGTAGTTAGTAAGTGTGTATTCTATTTATTCTGTGAGTACCATTTACTATGTTTTGTTAAGGAGAGGACTACCAGGAGGAAGGAAAGCAATTTGTCCCAGTCCTTGTACTCTGGAGACCCTCTGGAGGAAGGAAAACAGCACCCTTCTGGACACAACCAGCATGAAATGCTTCTAGGACACAAGCAGGAGGAGGGACATGACATGGAGGTCTGCAGAGGGAGAAAGGATTTAGCACAAGGAGGGAGCCTGTGTCCAGAAGGAAGCAGATCTCCCTCTGACGTGATGGAAAGAAAAAGACTTTCCTAAGCAAAGAATTTCAGCAAACTAAAGGTCATTGACTGTTTCTGGTCTGAAAGGCAAATGAGGGGAAGACCTTGCCCCATAAGGATACAATGGGCAGGAAAGAGGATTTCAGAGATTTTTTTTCAGAACTTATTTAATATGGGTTACCTGACAGACCCATGATCTCCCTATATAGAGAATTATCTTATTCTAGTTAAGCATTTTGTTCTCTGATAAAATCTGTCTTTAGAACCAGGAGATATTTAGTGCCCCTTTACAGACTCATTGAGAAAAAGCAGAGATTTTCTACACTCTGGCCAGTGCAAGGTTAGGCACCTGTAATTCTGTGTTTATTCTCTGAAAATGGTTTGCCTGCAATTAAACATGGATATTACTTTGCACTTTACACAATTGTCAAAAAAAAAAAAAAGTGGATGGCAACTACTGAACTAGCTCAGTTGGTTAGAGCTTCATGCTAATAATGCCAAGGATGTGGGTTCAATCCCAGTACGAGCCATTCACGCAAGAGTTGGACCTGATGATCACTGTGGGTCCCTTCTAACTCAGAATATTCTGTGACATCTGACATATCTGTGGCAACTTGTATGGCTTGAGCTATAGCACAGTTTGTGGTGGGAAAAGGTAATGTGAGTGATATACTCAAGTCTGATAGGTTATGTTATTTAGAAGAGGGTACAGTTCTGATAATCTTATGTATGTTACAGCCATAAAAGAATGGCTGTTACTCTTTGAGACTATCACAGCTCTTTTCTTGTCTACTCACCTGCATAAAGAGAGAGAAATTTATCAGATGTTATTTGCATCAAACCTCCAACTTACAAAATGTTAACTTGCTTCAGACCTCAAAATACTGATGAAACTCGAGGTTAAACTGGAGAAAGATAAAGGATCCCACCTTCTCCCTAAGCCCACTTTGTGAGTGACTAGTTCCAGGCATGTCACAAAACCCTGTTCATGGGGAAGAAGCAGCCTTGGGCAAACACAGTCATATTTGTGGCTCTAGTTTATTTCTTCTTATATTAAAATACATCACATTACTTGGTTGCTCCAAAGTTAACCAAGTTATCCAAGTTATCCAGTTCAAACTGAGTAATTGACCAAGCCACAAGTCTCAGTATCATCTGCAAATTTTATATATACATCTCATATGCTTTTTTTTAGTATATTTTCTTCCAGAAAATTGATTGAATTGCATGGGCCACGCAGAGCTGAAGAATCAACCTGCAGTGAATAGTCCTACATAATTCTATACATATATATCAAAAGGAAAACTTTTAATGTGGAGGAATACATGGTCACAATGTCGTAGTAACATTTCTTACTGAAAACATTGTGCTACATCAGTGTAGTTGCTTTTATCAGTTGGATTTTTTTCCCTCTTCAGAAAAAAACAGAACTCAAACATCTTCTGGAAAATTTACATCCACCAACAGCATTTCTAGCAACTCTACTTCTGTCCTTTGACTCCATGTGCACAAGGTTCAGCATATCATCACCAGGATGATCAGTCTGATCCCTGGCTTCAGTGACTCTTTATTAGGGCAGTTTGGGACTAAATGCATCGTCCTTGTGGCCACCATAGCTTCAGAAATCTCTCAGATGTCTCCCCATCACACCACTGTGCACCTGGAGAGCACTCTGCCTTGTGTGTATGTTGGACAACCAGCATGAAGGGTGTGTGGTAGGTTTTAGTGCACACTGCAGTACATTCACGGCTTTCATTCTGCATCTGCTCAGTGAACTCTCCGTAATATCTTTGGGATAAGAAAGGCTGTGAAGGGGAAGGCAATTGGCAGTGGATTAGTCATGAAACTGCTGTGTAGGGACTATGAAAATTTGGATGTCACTGATTCACATTCCCAGATTATTGAGTACATATTGTCATATTTTTTTCCAGGATGAACAACCAATTGATTAGCTAATATTAGCTGGTTTCCTATTTTTAAGCTGTTGTAACTCTTTTTCAGACCCTGGTATATCCCTTTCATCCTCTCCGTTTTCCTTAAAACAATTGTCACTGCAATGATATCAAGAGTTTGTAGTTTGTAATTTTCTTATTTATATTTGTTGTTATTCATATTCATTCTGATTGCTTATTTTACTTTTTTAATTTTCTCTACCCATATATATTGTACTGTTTTATAATATAGAGTTCTTTTTTTTCTTATGAAACATAGTGTTCTTAAGCAAATTTTATTGTCTGTCTAACAATTTGTAAATAACTCTTGTTTAGATATCTAGATATTATGTCCTGGTACCAATACTGGATGGTTTTATTTTGAGTTCAAACTAACTAAACCATATAAGAATTACTCTTATTACAGGAGGTACCATATTAGTGGTTACTTGAGTTTATTAATTGCCTTTCCGCGTAAAGTAATTGCAGAAAACCTTTCTGAAGTCTCCCAAGAAAAAAATAATAAGTCAATATTTACTGCTACATGCTGTTTCTAATACAGGCTGCTCAGTACAGAAACAGTATGTAACAGGTGATAGAATGTCATTTGATTCTGCATTTCTGAGGTTTTTCAAGCTTCAAGTTAAGTCCTTTTTGACTGTTGGCATAAAGAAGATACATACATACAATTTCTTGTGGTTTTTTCATAAAACAAGGGATGATCAGTATAAAGTTGTCTTACCAATTTCAGCACATCTTGGACAAAACATTTTCCATACAGTGCACTGAAGTAATGTTTAGGGCTGCTGTTTGTTACTCTACACTGGTGGAAATACATAAGTTTGTTTGTATTTGTGCACATTTGTTGTTACTGGCAGGGTAACAACCTGCTATTACACGATGCTTTGAAGCAGTATTTTTCATATCCTGGATGAGTCAATGTTGTTTAAAACAGAGCCAAAAAGCATATCCTCATTTCTTTTTTCCTCATCTCTTTTTCTGTTCTTAAGTGTCTTTCCACCTTATGATGCATTCAAAATAGTTACTACATTAATGTTAGTTCTTATCATTTCAGTTGATTCATTTGTTCAACATATACCAATTTAACAACTACCAGTATATTTCAAGAATTTATGTATATAATAGGCACAAATGTTTCTAAATAACCTGACATTTTAAAAAGCTGCATGCTTCTAGCCTTATAAAGAAATTAGAAAACCATCACAAACACCACTAGAAAATACTTTGCTATAGATTCGTACTACTTTGTTCACTCTAAACATTCTGTGGACTACTGAGACTGTCTGTTCTTTTTCAACTGAAATCATGTAAAGCTCTAATTTTAGGAAATGCATTTGACTCTGTTAGAATAGTATTAAGACCAAGCAGTGCATGACTAGCATTCTGAAATCCACAAATAATAGTTGCTCTAGCATAATACACACATTGTGTGGTGTCCAAAACATACAGTCATTCACAAACTACATGTTTAGGACTTGGCTATTGTGTTCAGACTACATCTGCAAGTCCCATCACAACAAGGTAAGGTTTGTAGAGAATGAGAGATTTCCTCTTTCATTTTGCCAATTTATCAACCAGAGGGTATTATTTTGCTCTACAACTCATTTACTGCATTTGCCTCAGATTCTACTGAATTCAGGGACAGTTATACCTGCAAGTCAAGGAACAGACTCTTCCCGTAGTATTTATAAATCATGATGGAAATAAATGAGCAGTGTTCACTACAATTGCCAGTTCTTATATGTAGACCAGAGCAAAAGCCTTGTCACCAAGAAATGTTGCTGCTGAGACAGTAAAAAGGATGATGCATGAAACTGCAGGGCACTGCAGCACTTTGCAGTCTGTAAGTAATTCCGAAGGATGTTGAACAATATCCACAAGAGATAAATATCTTAAAATCAGATTCAGAAAAATTTCAGCCAAGAATTCCATAAGAATTAGCTGAAAAGCCCTGCTGGCTGATACTAATCTCCAGTACAGCTTGCAATAGCAGAAAGACTTCAGATGCCTAGAGAGCATTAATTTCGTGAAAGCTCTCAATAGAAGGGCAAGCAGATGACCTGCATAACTTAAGACCAGCAATCCTGGTATTAATCCAGGATAGATTAATGAAAAAGTCATGTAGGATTTACACCACAAAGAATTAAAGGATATATTAATACTACCACCAGTCATTAGAGCAGATTGGAAAGTACATCTTGTCAAAAAAATTATTTGATTATTCGAAGAAAATGGATCACAGACTGGTTTCAAAAATTTGGGAATCACCTACAACAGAAGATGTTTCTAGTAGGATCCATATTTGGCCTAATGTTAGTCAGCATTTTAACCAAATCTGTAGCTGTCACTGATCATATCTGAATAGCAAATGAAACTAAGAGGAGGGCAGGCCAGACACCCTGCCAAACTCTAAACCAGTTATGCAGTAATCTGCTATCAATACAGGCTGGGGGAGCAAGGAATCAAGAACAGCCATGCAGAGAACTTGGGGGTACTGGTGGATAAAGAGCTGGACATGAGCCAATAATGTGCCCTTGCAGCCCAGAAAGCCAACTACATCCTGGACTGCATCAAAGGAAGTGTAGCCAGCAAGTGAAAGGAGGTGATTCTCCCCCTCTACTCTGCCCCACCTTTACTGCATCTGGGTCTGGGGTCCTCAGCACAGGAAAGCCATCTGTTAGGATGGGTCCAGAGGAGGCCATAAAGATGGTCAGAGGGCTGGAGCACCTCTCCTATAAAGACAAGCTAAGAAGGTGGGGGTTGTTCAGCCTGGAGGAGGGAAGGCTCCAAGGAGACCTTTTAGCAGCCTTGCAGTATCTAAAGGGTGCTTTAGTGGATTGACCCTGGTCAGATACCAGGTACCCACTAAAGCCACTCTCTTGCTCTCCCTCTGCAATTGGACAGAGGAGGGATAAAAAAAACGGCTAAAGATTCATGAGTTATGAGAGCTGGGAGAGGTCAGTAACTGATTACCTTCAGAGGCAAAACAGATTCAAAGTGGGGATAGTACTTAAATGTATTACTAACAAGATAAGAGCCAAAGAGTGAGAAATAAAACAGCCTTAAAAACACCTTCCCCCCCACCCCTCCTTTCATGTTCTCTCTCCTCCCCCCCAGCGGTGCAGGGGGTCAGAGAACAGGAGTTGCAGTCAGTTGTTGTTTCTGCCGCTGCTCAGAGAGAGGAGTCCTTCCCCTGCTCCCATGGGGTCCCTTCCATGGGAGACAGTCCTTGTTGGACCTCTCCAGTGTGAGTCCATCCCTCGGGCAGCAGCTCTTCCCAAACTGCTGTCCTGTGGGTCAGTCCTCCATGGGGTGCAGTCCTTCACGAATGAGCTGTACCGGCACAGGTCCCTCACAAGTCCATAGGGGCCACAAGTCCTACCTGGGAAAAACCTGCTCCAGCGTGGGCTCCTTTCTCCATGGGCTGCAGGTCTCCAACAGGACCCTGCTCCATCCTGAGCCTCCCACAGGGTCTCAGCCTCCTTTCTGCATCCACGTGCTCCAGCTCCAACCTCCATGGGCTGCAGGTGAGTCTGCACCCCGATGGTCTTCCATGGGCTGCAGGGGCACAGCTGCCCCACCATGGTCTGCACTACGGGCTGCAGAGGCCTCAGCTCCAGCACCTGGAGCACCTCCTGCCCCTCCTTCTGCACTGACCATGGTGTCTAAATTGTTGTTCTCATGTTCTCACTCTGCTCTTCCCTGGCTGGAATTCTGTGCGACAACTTTCAGTTCTTAAATATGTTATCACAGAGGCGTTACTATTACTATTGGCTTGACCTTGGCCAGTGGCAGGAAGTCCATCCTGGAGCCAGCTGGCATTGGCTCCGTGGGACAGGGGAAGCTTCTAGCAGCGTCTAACAGAAGCAACTCCTGTAGCTCCCCCCACTACCAAAACCCAACCACAGAAACCCACTACAGATGCCTACAAGAAAGATGGGCACAAAATTTCAAGCGGGGCCTGTTGCAAGACACAAGGGGTAATGGTTTTAAACTAAAAGAGGTTCCATTTAGAAAGAACCTTCCTATATATAATGAAGATTGTTTTTATAATGATAGTGGTAAAACAGTGGAAGAGGTTGCCCAAAGAGGTGTCCCATACCTGGAAACATTCAAGGACAAATTGAATGAGGGTCTGAGTAACCTGATCTAGTTGAAGATGTCCCTGCTTGTTGCAGGCATGTTCAACTAGATGACTTTTAAAGGTCCTTCCCACCCAAACAATTCTGTGATTCTATGAAAGTCATACATGTAAGGAAAAAAAAGAATGTCGACCATAACACATACTAAGAAGTTGCACCCAGGCAAGAAAGAAAAAAGTAAGGAAAAAAAAAAGAAAGGCAAGAATGAAGAGTTAATAGTGTCTAGGTAAGCAGATGTGTGAAAGTAAGCTTCCATTATAGTGACCCAGCTAAAGAGGCATCTGTGATCTGCAGATACACAAAAAGCAATAAATGGGCCAAAGCCATTGTGATTTCAGCTACACCTTATGGCATTGGTGAGACTAATAATGGAATGCTTCCTCCAGCTTTAGTGTTCCTATTTCAAGAAAGATGTTGAAGGTGCACGACAATTATTTGAGAGCTCGAAGAAAATACCTTGCATAGACAGAATACAGAATCTGCTCAGCTTTTTTAAAAAACAATAGTGAGAGGTGTCTGCTTACAATATATAAAATATCTACATGGTAGAAAAGTAGTGATTATAAAAGGAATTATAATAAATTGGAAAAGGCATAACAAAACAAAACAAAACAAAACAAAAAATAAAAAAGGAAGAAAAAGAAAAACAAAACAAAATCAAAACAAAACAACACAAAAACCAACCAACCAAACAAAAACCACTCAGCAGATAAAAGATAAGCACAAGGAAATGTAGAAGGGGGAATGCTGTAATTGTTAACTGCAAGAATGATAAATCCGTGGAGCAAGGACCAATGAACATGTAGTTTGCTTACATTTTAATTCCTTCCCATAAAGTTTGAAAGCTTTTCTGTAAGAGCTATGTAAGTCAGACAGAACATGTGCACTAATTATTAGAAAATTATTAATCTCATTACAGAGATAGATGCTCGTATTATACAAGAGAACAGACCAGATGACCTGCTGATTGCTTCTGTCCTTCAACCCCACAAATTCATGTAAAGAACTGATCTCCTCTTGTTCCAACTCAACTTTCATGAGTTAATGACACATGGATGTTTGGTGGCTTCTTGCTTCTCACAGGAATCCCACTGCTGGAGTGACCATTCATGAATTACATGTAAATACTATGCCATTTCCTTTCTCTGAGGTGCAAACCATGATGGTCCTGATTTAAAACAAGATAAAAATATGGTCATTAGGAACTTAATTAAAAATATTTTAATTGCAAATGACTTTCTGCAATGTGTTTGCTCAGTCTGTTCTGCAGATGTCACTTAAGGAGTTCAGAACATCTAGCATAGCATTATGTTTCTCTTGTATGCAAAATGCTTGTAATGAACCCCATTATGTAACCTAGTGGTGAAATAACTATACTTTTGCAGAATATATTGTAGAATTTGGTACAGGGGAAAAAGGGGAGGCACGAAGAATATCTTTTTAACTCACAGTTAGAACTAATGATGACAGACTGTCAGGAAAGAAATATGAAGGTATATAATTATTGGCTGGCATGCCTCAGGCATCACCCAGGTGTTAACAATACATAAAGGCTGGGCATGCAAGGACTAACCTCCTCCAAAGGTCCTTTGGGATCTATCTCATATTTTAATACCGCCATTTGCTTCACAGTATTGTTGGATTAGCAACAATTGGTTATAACAGAATAGTAGCAAGAAGCACACATGCATAATAGTCTTTTTTTCAGATATTACGAATTCACACCCAAGATAACTCAAGTTACTAAATGAATTGTACAAAAACAAATGTCCCTGCTAAACTGATGGTGAGTGGTTCCTAGAAGTGATTCTTTTGCTTCTGTAGCACAACTCAAACGAGCAAAACTTTGCCTACATTACAGAAGGTGTGCAACACTTGCTTCCCATTATATGAAGATTCACAACAGGAATTGAAAATCAAATTCTGACTTAATTTGATATTTGTTGTTCAAGCCAAAAGCTTACACTGTAAAATTGTTACTCAAGCACCTTATGTGAACAGCCAGTGGTGACACACAGCAGCAGTAAATTTATGGATATTCTGTAGTCTGAAAGTTAATCACAGAGATTATTCAGTTTATGCTTACAAATAACAAAGCAATACGAGAAATCTGGATCAGTTTCTGAGTGATTCATAAGTATGGATGGAAAATATAATCCTGATAACTACCTGACGAGCTCTGACACACACAAACACCCACAAACTGGCACACAGTGCAAAACAGTTCTTGTGGTTGCAAAAAAGTTTCCATTTATTCCCTGCTTTGCAAACTTAAAACTTTCAAAAACTTTCCAAAACTTTCCAGACCAATAACTTCTGATGCTTTCTCTTCCATCAGAGGGTTCAGAGTATTTTTTGGTCTAGGATTGGGCTCTTTAGAAAAGTCTGAAAAAAATACACAGTCACTGTAAAATAAAAAGAAGCTTAAAAATATTTTTTGCATCATTAAAAAATAATACGTGAAAAGGAAGTTTTCCCATTTCCTTTAAGGCCTGAAGCCAAAAAATTATTAAATTTTAAAGTGTCAGCTAGCAAGACAGTATTTCTCCATATGCACACTGGGCTTCCCAGAAATATTTGTTTGAGGACATGATTCACTTCATTCTGATAATGACTTCAAAGGTTTTAACTAAGGCCCTGCAGGTACACTTGGACAGTGGTGAGTCTTACCATGCATAAATCTGTAGTTAAGTACACACAGAAGTGCCAAGTCCAAATAATTATTCCAGCATGGTCAAGGCAACTTTTTAAATGCTGCAAGAAACTCAGAAGCCGAGCAAAAGCTCCACTTCTCTTAAGTCCATCACCTTCTGCAAACAAGACTGTCCTGAGACCCACAGGGCTAAGCTCTTGAAGATGTCACAGCCTTTATTCCTTTTCTTACACTTCTGACTGAACATAATATTTCTTTGCTTTCTCTATTCATGCTTAACTGAGATAATCAAGTGCAGTACCTGTGTTGAACCCAAAAGGTCACTGGGGATATGGCTAAGCTCAATAGGGGCCATGCATGAGGAGGTCTAGCTTGGGCATTGACAGCATCATAGCCTTAGTGTAGTTCTGCACCTGGACTAAATGCTGTCACTTCTCAGTTTTGCATGGATATACTGCTTCCAGATATGGAGATATGACCAGATCCTTGCTCAGTGAAGTCTAAGGAAGATCGGAACTCCACAGGCATTATTCCAACACAGAATAGCTGGATCATCTCAGCAAATATCCAGAACCGTACATTGCATAGGGAGTGTTAGTCATGTCAGCCTATGACTTACCCCAAGAGTGGAGATAGGACTAGCTACTCACCTTCCTCATCCCTACACAAATCAAGTAATTTTCTGCCCTAAGTGCTCTTTCTTTCCTCACAGACCATCTTTATTTCTTGCAGAATGTATAACTTTCCAGATGAAATCTGACATGTAGAAAACAACTTTGCAAGAAACAATGTCCTAAATGTTCTACTGATAGACAGGGGTGTATTCTTCTGAATACTCCTTAACTGTTCAGATGAGGTGTTATATTAAGTTTCACATTTCAAAAATGGAATTCAATATGTAAATTCATTTGCCACTTCCATTTCCAAATAACATTCTATTTGAAAATGTAATTCCTATGTATGTCCCCACAAAACTGAATTGTAGGAAGAACACATTAATTTATACAAGTCTCACATAGATCATACATCAGTTAGTTTAGAAGTACTCTCACTTTATTTTAGAGAATTTCCTGCTTTCTGAAGGAACTTTGTCATAATAAGAGCCAATTCTGAAGTATAAAGCCCCTCTTGTTGTGATGCTCCAATTATGAAATCTCCAACATACTTAAATACTGGTTTTATGTTTCCACTCGTGTTTGAACCAAATTTTCTTTAATTACTTCTGTAGCTGGCTCTATTTGTCAATATCTATTTTGCATTTTCTACCAAATATCTTCTTGTAACATGAAGAGATCACACTGATTTCCTTTACTATTTTCTACTTTGTGACTATCAGAGCTTGCTTTCAGGCACAGATTTCACATGTAAAGTGATTGAGAAGCACCACACTCTTACCGTTAGTATTATTTTATCACTCTACACTGTGTTTCTTTTTCTTGTTGAATTTAATGCATACAAGTGCCTTGGTCATTGAGTTTCATTCAACATAATAAATTTTTAGCTGCTAGTTTAAGCTGAAAATGAAACCTCTTACATGCAGCTTACCACATGTCCTTTAAGTCTCCTTCCTTAGATCTGTTCATGCCACCCATGTCCCCTAAGGCACCAGTGTCTGTTGCAGCTCTTTAATTGCTGTCACTCCCTCATCTGTTAATTCATTCTTTCTTCTCTTTTCCCCCCTTTGCACCCCAGATGGGGTGTGGTGCATTTCTGTGGTAAAATGTCTTCAGAAAAAGTGCTTCTTAGCATTCCTAGAACAGGTTGCAAATCTGCAGTGCCAGATTTTGTTCCCCTGTAACTCACACCAGTTGTGCCACAGCACCCCAATTTTGGTTCTGCACCCCATCACCTCGACCACAAATCTGCAACCTCTGCACCACTGAGAATGTGTTCTCCAGCAGTCATAAAGGCAAGCAGAGGCAATTATGTTCTCCCAGAGTATGAGCAGTACCAGAAGGACCTCATCCTACAGGTGTTCAGTGCTTCAAATCTGGGAAGAGCCTCTGGCTTTCAGTATATCCCCCACACTACACATGTCGCAACCCAAGATAGTACAAGCATGCAGTAAACAGTGGTGGGTAAATTGAGAAACTCACAGCTTTGCATGCCTGTAAGGGGTGAGTCTGTGGTACACCAAATCTCTGCAGGTGCTTTCTCTGAGGCCCAGCTAAATTGAACCATTATATAGCTGCCACAGGCAAAGAACACAAAATTGGGCAGTTAGCACAGCTCAGCTGACACGTGATAACTTGCTAGGCTGAATGTGTAAGACCAAATGTTTTCTATACCTTACAGTACACATTTACTATACATAAAAAATTACATCTAAATAATCAAACTTAGCATTAAAAAATAATTAACCCAAAACACTTTTTGTACAAATTTTCTTTCTGTTTACTTGTCCGAAAAAAGGGAAGCATTCACAGAATATATTTACAATCGTGATCTCTGCTGTCTGTGGTGGGGAGTGGACAAACCAAGTCTTAAGATATATATTACAGAATGAGAAAGAGACAGCAGGAATACAGCGTGGTGGCAGCTGGAGCAGCTTAGCACTGTGCACTGATGGCACTTGCATGAAGCGAGGCATCTGCGTGCTGCAGAAGCCTCTGTAGCCCAGCAGAAACATTATGGTCCCATGAGGTCTTTCCAAGAAACAAGCACGTTTGGTCACTGTCTACAAATGCAGCACCACTACTTAGCAATCGTCTTTCTCAAGGGATGGCACGTGAAAAAAATACTCCTGTCATTTCCCCACCATAAAAATCTTGGGAAACAAACCAGTAAGTCATTTCAAACCTTCAGCCATTTCAGCCCACTGAGATTTACAGTGCCCCGTCAGTAGGGTATGGAGGCCCCAGAAGCACCACTGCCATGATAGAGTGGACCGTCACCTAAGTTAATTTATCCTAGTTCTCAGATGTTTGGTCCTGGATGATCATCTCTTTTGTCCCTGTTTATCAGAGGCCATTTCAAAAATGCTTCAAGAATGCTATCTGTGGCAGCCCAGTGCCAGTCCTTTGAGGATTTATGAAATGAGTCATGATTTCTGCACCTATTAATAACAAAATAAACAACTAGTGTAAGACAAAACCTAGCAATTCAAAATTATGTTCATTAATCTTTCTGCATTAATCACCCTGCTGCATGCTGCACCTTGTAAAGCTTGTATATCTCTTTGTAACTAGCCTCAGATCATTTTGTAGTAGTCCAGACTGGATATGGAAAAGGCTTATAAATGACTATGTAAATACTTTGTAATCCATTTATTCCATTTGTTAATTTGTCATCATGCTAAGTACCAGCAAAACAATGCTTGTCAAATGCCACATGAGTGCAACACATCAATCATGACAAGATGGAAGGCACACAAATATGCTTTAGGATGCTGACTTCAGTCTTCTGCTGCTTAGGCTCTGTTTAGGTTTGTTGGTTATTTGTTTGTTTTGTTATTGTGTGTTGACTATAAGGTCTTTTTTTAAAAAAATCAGGGCATGTTTTGTATTGCTGGAAATGGTCTGGGTGGGGGTATTGGTCCTCTCTAAACATTTTGCACCTCCAGAATTTCAGAAAAATAAATTATACAGACTTACAAAAATAATTACATGGATTTTTTAAAAAAAAGGCGTTTCTTCCAGTTGTATGCAATCATTTCAGTACAACAACATAATTTTACAGGAAGTACATTTATGGCTTATGGTTTTAATAAGGAATAGAAAGAACCTGTAAATAATCTTATTATTGCAAGGAATGCAATTTTAATACTAATTTTCCAGGATTTTAATTAATTAGGTTGTTTAAATTTCTTTATTTATTCATTACAGCTTCATACTTTACCTTACAGTTTTAGATGAGAGGCATTTGAAGCCTTAGGGAAACAAGTTGCAACACAATCCTACTCAAACCACATAGACCTAGTTTCCTGAAGATACACATTTCATTGTCTAGTCCCTTCTTACATTCATAATTACCACTAGAATAAACAAGAGTTAAATAAAGCTACTTCAGGTTTAAGTCTTTGTCCATTATAAAAGAGGGGATGAAACTGCCCAGACATAAGTTGTGGCTGTTGGCATTCTTTACCTTCCTAATCCTTCCTGCTCAACTCACATGTCTGAAGTTAGCAGGCATTTAATGACTACGAAGTGTGCTTTTCCTTCATGTCCCCTCCTACAGAAGGCAGGCTCAGATTAGTCTCGCTATGGATTCATCAGTGCATTTAATAACTGTTAATTTATGCACTGCCTTCTCATATTAACATGATGGCATAAGGAAGAGGGTATTCAGATCCTGAAACACAGATTTCAAGCTGAGAAATTCCATCTAAGCTTCATAAAGAATCGCTCTGGACAGTGCAAGATCCACTGCAGTGATATGGGATACTGCAGTGTGCTTGCAGGAGGAGCCATCTAGCAAGTCCAGGTAGTCTGATCAACCAGACAGGTTAACCAGGCTTTGCATGGGCACAAATGGCTGGATTTCACAACTTCTGTTTAAGTTTAGAGTGTTTGCTAATAATAATAATTTAAAACCTGATGTGAACCGAAGTACCTGTTAACTCAGTGTCTGAGGAAAACTAGGGCGAAGTGGTGGTACTTAATGTTGTTGTGTCCAATCATCAAGCATCTTATAAATATTCAAAAAGGGAAGTTCCTTCTAGCTCTGCCCAGCTTTTCTTGCCCACTGCAGGCTGTGTGCTTTGGTACGTTTGGTCACCTTCAGTTTTCTTTTAGGGATTATGACCCACATTCCAGGCTGTTATTTGGACTCTGGAAAGTTACAATTCAGACAGTTACAGAGATGCATAGGGAACTTCAGAGGAATTGTGAAAACCCTTGAAAATATGGTTTGCAAATTCAAATTAACACTGTAGTGGGACGTGCTACATGGCATCTCTACAGAAGAGATGCATCAATTCAAATTGCAGACAGAAGCCTTAGGGAAACAATTGTTCACTTAAGTGATTAAGGACCAAAACTTTTTTTTCCAGAAGCCTCGCAGCAAACGCTAAGCTTGCCAAGAGCACTAGCCAACAGCTTGTTTTGAGTAGACAGAAGTCATGGCAGGAATTTGCAAGTCTTGCCAAAACCCTCATAACTCTAAGTCTGATAATCAGATATACCCATAGGTGCGAAAGCATTCTCACAGTGCCTTGTAAGAATCTTTTTCTGTTCAATTTGCTCTTGATACACAATAGCTGGATTTTCACAGTCAGACAAGGTGTTTTCCCAGCTTGTATCTAGTACTTTTAATTTCTGTGTAGATCTGTCTCCTGTTCAGATCCATGGGAACAGCATCTTTTGCACAGCATTTGTACAGTTTTACTTCTGCTGAAAATGCTGCTTAGGAAATTACTATTTCACCACCTAGTTCACCAACCTTCAACACCATGTATTATGAATCATAAAATATTAATCTTGAGTCTTTAACAACATAAATAAGAATCTTGTTTAAACAAGAACAAACAATCACCGCACAGTTATGCTACTGTGAATTAATTTCCCATTACTTTGAACAGCATCAGATTTCCAGCCTTGGAAACTTTCTTGCTAGTTCTTGAACCTTCTGAAATAAAAATCACAGTAAAAGAACATAAGAGCATAATTTTGTTTTCATTTTCATGATACATGTCCAGATATTAGCCTAGATTTCAAGTTTAGTTCAGGATCTATTCACTGACACTAAATAATTGCATGCTTTTAACTAATTGTTCTATTTATTTAACAAATAACTTGAAATAATTTTAATAGTCCTCTAATTTTAAGCATTACCCTAAAATACCAATAACAGAAGTGAAGGGACTCTTTTAGCCAGCAAAATACATCACAAAAGGAAATGAATTGCATTTAAAAGGCATCAGACCTTTAACACCTCTGCTAAGCATCAAATCCAGAGACATAATAAATAATGCACTATAGTTCATGTTAATTTTAACATTATTCATTCATGAATGAACAGAAATAGGTAGCTAACTCAATAATGGCACTTTTCAAGTATATCCATGGTAATGTAAAAACTATGTTGGCATTTTGAGTTGATTTTTTTTTCGTAAAATGCAGATATCATAACACAATGTGCAGGGACTAGGTAGGATGGAGAACACCTTAAAAAGTGGTTTTTGTTTTTTTTTTTTTAGTGAAAGCATGTGAGGGGGGGAAAAAACCCCTGTATTTTCCACAAAGTCTGAATTCACACAAGAGTCTGTGACAGTGTCATTACGTTAGTTCACATTCAAATCCAGCACAGTTTCAAGAAAGTAATATATACATGGCATAAGATGTTTTCAAGTATTTAATAAAGTGGATGCTGGTGTCACAATTTTTAAATGGATAGGTTAAATTTCCTTTTGTGTTAACAGAATTGTTATCCACTCTCAGATGGGTTTATATGCAATGCTAAAATTCTAAAATCCCCAGGATTCTGAAATGTTTAGTCATTTGGCTTTATCTTCAAAGTAAGAAGCATTTACATGAAACCAAAAGATCTATTTACTGAGTGGTTTATGGGTTATGTTATACAAGGAAACTAAAACATGGGATTTGGAGCACTTAAAAATATTTTTCTTATTCCTTTTCACTGTAATTGGGGTGCTTTGGTGTGTATAGTTTGAGTTCTTTTACAGTATGGAAATTTTTTATTAAAGTAATGACAACCTTATAAGGTTAGAAGTCCTTATGTTATCCTCCAGTTTTTACCACACAATTCTTTGAATAAGAATAGAACTTTCTTTCTTAGTAAATATTTTCCATGACTAAACAGCTGTTGTAAATAGCCAAAAGAAAATCTGTACACATGAATATACAAAACCAAAACTCATATGATATTACCATTCTATTTTCTTTTTTAGGTCCTAGACCTCAATTCCTTGCATATTGCAAGCTATCATTACATTTCTAAGGGGGTTTAAGTGCTCAGAACCTGTGTTTAACATCTATTAAAATATAAATAAAAATGGACAAGAAAAAGAAAAATCTTTATGGTCTAAACACTCCCATGGCTTAACACAATTTCATTTGAAAGACTTAGTTAATAAACTTTCCATTAACTGACATGCAAAACAGATATTTATTCTTTTCCACTGTTAGATTTGCATACACAGTTTCTACATGTTCAGGATCGGAAAGCAAGTCTTGATCAGTAGCTACTCTAAATTCTAGTTCAAGAAAATTTAAATTATTTTATATATCCATGTTCCTGTTGCACAAATGACAAATTAACAAAATGTACATTTAGCAAAACTAAGGTGATTATTTCTTTGAGCAAAAGTGAATTGTCACTTTTGTTGTAGAAAGTGCTGTTATTGGAAAATGTCACACTAAGCACAGAAAAGTAAGCCCATTTTATGGTAACTTAGTTTATATCTGAAATTCATTATTGCCGCTTTCAAATACCATAGGGGGCTCTATCTTCTCTAAACTGTGTGATTTAATGCGCTAAAAGTTGTGAAGTGTCTCATTTAGGTAGAAATATCAGTCAGATTTTATAGGAAATGATGTTCCTGTTCCTGGTGAAGTAGAATTCAACTTAAGCCTATCATAAATCTAATTTTTAGTATAAAAATCACTTTCTGTAGCTGTAATTTAACTTTGCAAATATGAGCATATAAAACTTTATTGAGACAAGAACAATCTTATCTTTTATATTCCAGTGCAGTAAACCACAGGCCGTCAAATATCTTTTTTTATTCCAAAAATGCTTGGTTTAGTTTTTATGTTTTTACTCAACCTGAGTGCGATAAGGTTACAAGCTCTGTCTGCAGGGAGTGAGAATGGGGTTTTAGTATGACAGATGAGCCTGGTGAATACTTTTGTGAAATAATAAAAATAAATATGTCAGCTTGTCATTAAAAGAAATAGGTTGTCATTCTTTGTATATTAGTCCTGCCTGCAGCCCAGGGTTACCTACTGTGTATAAATAGGTTTGCTAGATAACTTGATTTCCTTTTTCTTTGTAAAAAAACCCAAAAATTAGTACAATTAGCTCATTTATAACACTTGGTAGGTTAAAAATTTGAGTTTGTATCATTTTGCTTAAAATCTGTACATTTTATATAATAGAGGAGAGGTTATTCTAATTCTGGCTTATTCTGATATTATGTATCAGAAAAGTAAGAACACTGCAGCATAATAGCTGAAGTGCTGAGAGAACTTCATAGCAGAACCAGAAAGAGCCTAATGAGCACATATATAAAAAGAAAAAACACATTAACAAAACCAGAGAAGGGTCGGTGGTCACAAGAGCCACAGAATTGCTGGATACACTGTAGGCTTCTCCTGAAGCCTAATACAAATGTCTCTATTATAGCATACACCTTACAGTGACACTGGTCCCTTTGTTCCTAAATACAACCCTGTGTAAAGATGGAGCGCTGTAATTAAAGAAAATAACCAAAGTAAATTACTATTTACAGCAAGCTGAAGTAATACAGTGCTTGTTTTTTAAAATGTGCCTGGCTCAGGCGACTTTATTTAATCATGCTTTCAAATATTTCTGACACAGACATCGATAGGTTTGATCTGCTTGTCAGAGATGTTTTGAGAGCTGGCTCCCTGCCTTTGCTCATGGCAGACAGGGAAAGTTAATAAACTTAGGACATCCATTGAAATTATCGCTTTCTCCTATACATGGCCAAACAGGCAAGATACCTCACCCAATTTCCTGAGCCAAGACAAAAGGAGGAAAGACAGCAAGCCCCCAAAATGAAAGCAGTGAAAGGTGTTTATTTTTGGATTCTGTGTCCTAACCCTGGGACTCTCTCCCTGATGATATCGTTGTGTGAAAAGGCACAGTGCAGCTTTCAGGATGCAGCCGTACCTTCTGGTGTGCGAGAAGAAGGTAGATTTTGATGCCTCAGTGACCAGATCTCCTTCCAAGTAGTTTGCTAAATTCCCACTGGCTAGGAACAGCAAAGCTGGAAGTGCACTAGATGGAAACCAGGGGCCACGATAATTGTACAAAGGCCTGCTGAGATTTTCCTAACTGCTTCCAGTAAAAGAAAAAAGTCCCCTACTAGCAGTGGTAAGTCCCACAAGAAGGAACAGTACACTATGTTCACTCATATATGAATAACACTTATTTTATAACATGAAGTTATAGATCTGGGTGCTCTAATGGAAAGAGGACTTAAACAAATACATCACCGGGTAAAAAACTTGCCATTTTCCCCTCAGCTATGACTTAACTTGCAGTCCTGCTATGTCTCTAACATAAGGGGTGTTTTGTAAGCATTTGGAATCAGGAAGATTACTTTTTTGTTTGGTATCATTGCTGATACAAACAGGTTTCTGTGAATTCCATCATTTTCATTTACACGATCTGGAAAAAAAAAAGAAATCAGCTTAAAGGGCAATGTGATTGACCATTAAAGGTAGGAGATTGCATTGCTATGGCAGGACATCGGGAGAGGAAAACCTGAGGGACCAGATTCTGATCTCCCTTGCACCTTTCTATGGTTATGGAATTATCCCAAATCAGTATAAGTTATTAATCCAAACAACTCTAAAAAGGTTAAATACTTTCTGATCTTTTTTTACAGTTTTCATTTTTAAAGGTTATATATAATATTGTACTAGAAAAAAGATAAAATTCCATTCACCATTACCTGGCTTCATATACATTTCCACAGCAGGGGAGAATAATCTGAAATCCCAAGAGCACAGAAGTAAAAAGCTACTGGAGGTGAAAAGCTGTGCAGACCTAGCTGTGAAGATTCAAGGCACAGCACTGGTAAACCAGGAAATGCCACAAGTATGAATCGTCTCTGCACTTGCAGAGTGACCAGTTTTGAGACTACTGAGCATTAGACAAAGCAGAACCGTAGCTGCTAAGTTAGTCTGCACTTAGAGCGTTGCTCTAAGATGAAGGCTAAAAAAGTACCATCAAAATGCCTTGTGTGTTCTGAAACGATAGAGCTTATTGTCACAGGGGTAGTGGGGAAAAAAAATCTGGAGAAGGCAAAAAATGCACCATTCTGTGTTCTAGCAGCATAGTCCAAGTATTCCTGTCTCGGGGTAAAGAAGAAAACAAAAACAGTCATGATATCTTTTCTGAGGCAAGAAACCTGCACCTGGATCAGACCGAAGAATCATTTATTCCAGTGTCACATTCCTGACAGTATCTGCCTAAGAAAGGCCATGTGAACAATGTACGGGGTAGGAATGTTGTCCCTACTTGTTCTCCTTACAATTTCTGCTTCTGGTTTTGAAAGAAGGTGAGCAAAATGAGAAGTTCAGAGTGAAACTCGCCACCAGATCTGCAATTTTCCTTACCCTTGGCTGTGGAAGGACCCTCAGCCTTCCACAGCTAGAAGGAAACAGGGAGAGAAAGGTGCCACTTGGATCAGCTGAACTGCAGGACGACTGTGGAGTAGAGCAGCAGTCACACTGTGGGGGCAAGTGTAGGGAGATTAACCCACTGAGAGTTTAAATCTGCTGAGGAGCACGTGTCTTTAAAGCAATATATAAATTGGACGTTTGATGTATTATCAGAGTTAGATGAGTGTCTGGAAGAGATTATCAGTAATCTTGTGTGACTGCAAAGCCACTATCTCATCCCTGAAAAGCTCCAGGTCAAGTGCAATACAGTGGTGCTGATTAGCGAGAGGGTGGAAAGGGAGAGCCAAGCAGCAGGAAGAGCTCAGGGGTAAAAGGTGGTGTTTGTTATGCACAGAAAAATTATGATACTTGTAACTTCATCCAGTTCTGCTTGTGCCCCAGACATGAAACAGCTTAATTTGACCTTTTATCTGCTCATCTGAGGGAGAAGGGGCAATTTAAAAACTAGGAAAAACAATTTTCTAGTGCTTTCTCTGTCTGTAGGCTACTTGGAAGAAATTAGAGATATTAATCAAAATTTTAACTAAAAAAAAGATTTTGGCTAACATTTATTTTCAGAACAATGTTACTGGCACGGGGAAGGCCATCACATATAAGGCCTCCAGGATCCAAGATCACTAATTACTGGCACAGTTCTCTGATACGTCAGTGTATCCTTTAGCATTCTCCTCTCTGAGTCACTTAAAATACTGTATATGAAACACAATACTTGAGAAGGAAGAAGAGAAGTCTATAAAGCATAATTATTTGAGATGTATTTGATTTTGACTATGCTTACACTTCCTGACCTATCATTGACCTGGATCCTCTGCTCCTGGATAACTTTACTTTCTGTATCTATGTCTTTCTTTTATTATTCAAAGGCATGGGAACCTTGAAAACAACTCGATAAAAAAAAACCTCCTTTGGATACTAAAACAAAATCAAGTTATTTTCATTATGATGAAGAAATTTTTACTGCTTAGTTACAAAGCCAGTGAAATGCTAATTTTAAACTTATGAAATATTGACAAATAAACTGATATATTCAGGTTTGTGTAATAAGATCCAGTGGTGGTAATCTGTCTTTCAAATAACTTATTCAGAAGCATTTACATTCAAAATATTTTTTTATCTTTTTTTAAGAACTGTGGAATGATTATAACTAATAAGACTGCATTTCATACAAATCATTGAGCAATTGGAAAATGGATAAAAATAACTTCCTTTTCAGAAGAACTCAGCACATGAAAGGAACAGTTTGGAAAAAGCTTTTGGATTATTCCTAAAAACATCTTAAATTGTCATATTATAAACAGCAATATCTGCTCTTGAAATTTTGGTACTTTTTGAGGAAAGGAAAAACAATAAAAGCCATTCAGACTGGAAGTATATTTTGGTATTCAGTACTGGGAGCACGTACAGCAGTACTGTAAACCAGGGTTTAAAATGTTGTGATCTAAATAAAACACAAACATTAATGTCAAGTTTTACTTTTTTACGAAGGCAGAAGACTGCTGAAGGACAAGGACTGGAGCAATGAGCCTCTATGAGAAAAGTGAGTTGAAAAGGGAGTAGCAAGAATTGACTGTTAGCAAACAGGTTTCCAGTAAGAAGTCGACACCAACTGGGCATCTCTGTGATAAGAGAGAGGATTTTAAGGTGTCCAAAGGCAGTGAAAGCCAAGGTGACAAAGGAGATATATACTGTACTGATGGTGGGACAAAAAAAGGAACTATGGGAGGGCCTAGGAGATGGTAGTGATCAGAGATGGGGCAACTGGGTGGATAGGTGATGAGAATCAAAAAAAACCACTGAGTTTATGTGGGAAAAGATAAAAAGAAAATTAACAAATTGCATTAAAAAAACCCTCTGATAGTCCAAAGGCCTGAGAAGTGGCAGTCAGACTCGTAGGTGTGTGTTTGATCAGTGAGAAGAACTCCAGCCTTGAGTAGCAGTGGAAAGGAGGAAGGCAGCACAAACCATTGTACCCCTGCCTGCCTCTGCCCCTGTCAATCCCTGTGCCAAGAGGGGAATCTGTGTTACCCAGTGGTGGGTGAGCTGGCAAGACTGGGCAGGGGAGGGAGGGAATGCAATGCTGCACCTGGCTCCACTAGCACTCTCCACTAGTACATACTCCACTAGCACTTCTGGGAGCTTTGTTTCTGAAGAGAAGACATGAAGTTGTTTAGGCCTTGAACCTTAGCTGTGGCTGAGCCTGGAAGGAGGAAAATGAAAGCAAGACAAGAATATGAATTTTTAATATTCCTACATTATTGTGCTTAGAAAGCAATAGACAGAGAGCTGGATGGAAGGGAAAGGCCTTACAATGGGGAAGTTGGGGGGCTAGATGCACCTCAAAAAAGATGAGGTGGAGAGGTGACCTTTCATTATTACTTTTACAACTCTGAAAAAAAAAAAAGCAATAATCACTTATCCTGATCAAGAGTAAAAATATATAAATCAAATATTATGGGAGTGAAGGCTGCAAATTAAATTAAAATGGCATCAGAGAACATTTGTGTCTGGAACATTTTGATATGTGGCAGCCCATAACAGCAAAGAATTGATCTAGATCTAATTGATCTACCTCCTGGTATTTTTTCATTTGTGATTTGATTTTTCTGTGTGTGCATTTACTCATAGCTTAAATGCTCAACTATTTTCCCTGCCTTATTACCACTTGAGTGTAACTAGTGATTTTGAACACTGTTCAGAAGCATTTGCAATTCTGTGTGCCTCCTTATGTGCTCATCATCTAAGGTACTTTTATTGAGAAGTGTGCTATTTCAACCAGCCTGAGACTTGCAGACTGTCAGCAGGAACTGGGCGGCCATCATATACAAACAAGGATTATTGAAAAAGCAAGACATTTGACAAGCCTGCTTGCCTGCCCTTCTTTGGCATTCTAAACATAGAGAGGAAATGTGCCCTCCTGTTTCTTCAGAGAATTTCTGTGGCAGGAGCTTCCTCTGCTCACTGCACAGCAACTATTTTCACGTAAGGGAAAAGGAAAAATAAGGAATGCAATTTATAATATATGTTTTTCACAATAACTAGTAATACGATCAATAACTGGCAATAGAAATGTTCCGCTAGTGGCAAGGAACACTTTATGGTCTCAGCTCCATCAGCTGACATTACGAAGAAATACATGCCATGGTTTCCTTCACAAGACAAACAATATTGCAGCTACAAATTCTCTGTGTTTCTTAGAGGCTCGATGTAATCTTTATTTTCTTTCACATTTTATTTCATAGGGCATAAACATATGCTTTGTCCCATCCTGCAGCACATCTACAAAACTTAACTGAACATTTTAATTTATATTTATGCTGAATTACTCCAGTTCAAATTTGCTAATGAAGCTTAATGTCCTTAAGGATGACATATTTACAATTATCTATAACTAAGACTCTGTAAATCTAAATTCTCTCTGGCCCTTAGAGTCTAGCATTAAGACCCACTAATAATGTTTTCTAGCTCTCACATGGGTAAAATCAGAGGTCTGTTGACTCAAGCACCTCATGGCTGATGCCAGATATTCCTGCACAAAATGGGTTTGCCTCAGGCAGGCAGTGCCCAGACAACATAGAATCTTGTATAGATGAGCCCAGAACTGCTTTAGGGAATAACCAAGGAGGCATGTGATCTCCAGAAAACTTTTGTAATGGGCTTCCTTTAAAAAATTCTGCCTGTGGTCTCTAGGTCAGTTCAAACAAAGTTTATAGATGCAAAGGTCTGAAGGCACCTCAAGAGGTCATCTTTTCTGATCTCATTCCCTAAAGAAAATCTACTACATTTATGTCATTCTTGACAGATATTGCCTAGGCTTTGGCACTTTCATCACTGGAGGTCTTTACATACAACCAGTTTATTCCTCTATCTTCACCAAAAGGAAATAGCTCTAAATATGTGCCCTATATATTCCTTTCTGAATTTTAAACTCTTTATTTCCTAAGTCACTCACCACAAATTAAAAAAATAAAAAAATTATAAAAATTAATGTTCCTTTGTCTTGTCAGAAGTCTTTTGTACATGTGAAGCCCACTACACTTCTGTCCACCCCCAGCTCCTAGGTCAGTACATGCTGTGGACCATACATTTGGTCTTCATCCCTATTTGGGACTTGGTTGAAACACCAAGGACCTTTGTCAGCTTGCAAGCTGGTTTTCTTTCCTAGGAGCTGAGGCATCTAGGTGTTGACAGAAGATGAAGGGGGAAGGATGTGACTTCCCCAAAATGGCCAAGGTCTGCAACCAGGCCATGGGACAGAGGAAGGACTTTCTGACTCCCACCATGTCCGTATACGACCTGCAAGAACACACTCCAAGGCAACATGGCAGTTTGCTGTGGCAAGATCTGAATTTTATGGGATAAATTCTCCTTCTGGACACTGTACAGTGAAAATAATAAAGTTTTGGTCTCTCACTCATGAAATAAGTGTTTCTTTCATCCAATTCAGTGTCATAATCACTGTGGATATACACAGATCAGTCTGACTTATCCACACAGTTTAAAAACAAAAGTAAACAACTAACCATTAGCTTTCTTTCCTGGATTGGTTTTGTTACATTCTCATTACCCAAATTCAACTGACATAAGGACAACAGCAGGGCTCCCAGGCTGGAAAAGGAATTTGCTCCTTGCATTCCTGCCAGGATCTTGGATTGGCTCCAGGGACAAACTGCAACATCACACAGGCTCTTTCCCAGTTTCATGGGAAGATCACAGGTGCCAGATATGGTATCTATAAACATACAAGTCTACATGTCAATGCCCCTTCTCAAGTCCGAAACTTGGTGCTGGATGTCCCAGCCCAGAGCCTCAGAGGACAGGAATCCTATAGTTAGACTGAACCTGGAGTCACACATGAATATTTTCTGAATCTTATTCCTTCGTCTGCTTAATCTGCTGTCTATTATGCTTTTTTAGTACATCTGTAGGAGGAGTACCACCTACTTGAACAGCAGTCATTTGCTAACATAGGATGAGGGAAAACCAAATCTGGTATACACAGAAAAATTTTAATTTGAGCTGAGTAGCCAGTGGAAATAACACCAAGCCCATTCAAACAAATTTAGAGAACCAGGACCTGAGCAATAAGTGACAGTTGATCTTTTAACGCTGTGAGAGGAACACAGTAAAATATTTTACGAAAGCATAAGATAGTGGAAAATGAATGGACTGAAAAGAAATTGGAGATCTGTCATCTTTTGCATGATGCTCTTGATTTTGAACCAAAAACATAAATAAGAATGTACGGATTGGAAAAGCATAATGGGAGACAAAGGACACCATTATTGCAACCCAGTTTTTTTCAATGCCTTTTGCCAACCACGTATGACTGATAGAAACTAGATGTGACTATTTATCTCAATGCAATTTTTTTCATTAATAGGTCCAAACATGTGCAAAAAATAATTTCATCTATAAATTCTTTTCTCTCTTAAAAAACAAACAAACAAACAAACAAACAAAACAAACAAAAACCAAAAAACCAACCAAAAACAAACAAACAAACAAAACCAGGTATGAATAGGTACAGCTCCTTTTTATATACCAGGGGCTTTTGACAAAACATAGAGTCCCTACATGAAAGAAGGCTCTGGAGATATTCCAGTGCATCTGCAGTCATTAATGAAATCCTTTATGTTGTTCTTATAAGACAAATATCAGGAAATCAACAGCAAAAACATTGCTGGGAACCAGACATCAGTAAATGAGAGTACATACATCCAAAGAAATGCCAAAAAAAACCATCAGGTTTCCTGTACAAATATGCATAGTTTTATAGCTATAAGCAGTTATTCCTGTTCAAATGAAAATTCTAAATTATTTGTGTTGTGTCTAGTTTTACCCACAGCCTTTCTGAAAGTATATTCCTTTCAGCTTGCTCCAGTATGTCTGAAAGTGAAGAACACAGTGCTGACTACTCAGAACGAATAGAAATTTTTACTGTTGAACAAAGATATGCTCAACAGTGTCTCTTTTAGGACTTCTCAATATATGCTCGCCCTTCTAATTTTTTTTTAACCTTATATTTTGATAAACTCAGTAAGAAACACTTTTATGTGGTGAATATCTTCAAAACCTTCATCAGTTTTGCTTCAGGTGAAGAGGATGGAGTATGGTAACTGTCAATGGAAGAGAAAAATAGAGTAAGGAAATAAACATAAATCTGAAATATTGATATCGGTTAACATATTAGAGTAAAATAATATCTTTTTCAGACTCCTAAGCCCTTTGCCAACACTTAAAATGCAATAGAAAAAGTGTATCAGCAGAGACAAAATAATCCCTTCCCTTTCAAGCATAGGAATTAATTCAGAAGAAATAAAAAATAAAACGAGAATAGCAATGATAAAGTTCCTTCCTCTCAATAATCAAAGAAAAACTCTATCTCACTAGCAATGGAGCACTTTAATTCCTCAGTGTCTTCTCAAAAACAGTTGGTTCTTTTTTTTTTTTTCACTTTCTTTCTTTTTTTTTCCAAAGGCTAATTTGAAACAAACTAGCATGGAGGTTCAGAAATATATACACGTTGAATTTCTCTGTGCCTCTGTTTGCAATGTCAGTTTTGACTATCCCAAAACTCTAAGGGGCAATTACACTTACTATGTCTTGTGCTCTTTTATTTTGTTTCAGTTAGACACTCATTTAAAATAACCATCTTGACCCATCTATCTCTACATAAATGAATCTGACTCAGAAGTTATACTTGCCAACACTAATACTGCAGAAGGTAGAACCCTTACTGCAAAAAGGGTTTCCGTTTAATGTTGCTGATGCAGAAAGAGTACCATCAACACACCGCTCTACATAACTATGACTAAATCGTTGGAACAGAACCCAAAAGCCCCACCAGCATTGCACACACACAGCCTCAGGAAATAAAAAGTTAAGACCGGCAATAGGAGCAAAGTCTGATATTTTCCATTGCATGTTATTTGCTCAGCAACATTCTTGAATGCTGAAGGCAGTTGATGTCCCTCATCAGAATTTATATTTGGTTGCTAGTTTATGAAATACTGCAATATTCCAGTAAGGGCTATAGATCTGTCCTCTTCATCTCATAGGTAAACTGTGTGATGAACATGAAAGCCTCTTCCAGGCATCTCCACATATGATCTGCCAGATCTCCCTAAGCTAGTTGAAGTCACCTCCAGATCTAGCATATACATAAATCCCCTCAAAAGTCAGAGCTGACAAGTCGGAGAAAGGTTGATTAGTGAGGTTCCAATGCTGGGTGAATGGGGCTAAGGTGCACCTAGATCCTACCAAAGATCTGTGCCAGGCACAGATGACACATGGCTGTGTGTCATGAGGATTGTAAAGACTCAGGACACCAGTTTAGCCATCTCACATTACACTGATGACTAAGACATGGTACCTATCTTCCACTGCATGCCTTTCTCTTTCCAAATACTGATTTAACCAAGTATATAACTGACTGGCTGCTCATTCCCATGCTAAACACCAGCAGTTTCCCATACTTCATGATCCACAACAAAAAGAAATCTTGTTTCCCTGTGAAATTCAGCGAATCATCTCAGCAATCCCTCAACCATATTCCATTGTGGCTTTTAACACACAGATGCCACCACTACATAAATTCATAGATTTTGAGGCCACAACTCATCAGTGTACCACTCTGATATCCTGTGAATATGAATGTATATCACAGACCACAGTCCAAACAGGTAGCTCCCCATGAAAAAAAAAAAAATCAAGATAAAGTGTTTGACAAGTGGCAGAGTCTCTACACAAGGCTGTTGTCCTCATGATTTTTTACCATTCTGTTAATCAGCAGTAATCTTAGCTTTACGAACACTGAGACACGTGTTGCACTGGGCTGAGCACAGTATCTGCAGAAGACCATGAGAAGCGCCTACACTCGATGATGGCTTTCCATTGACAACTACCTCCATTATCTGTCAGCTAGACAGATCTCAATCTATTTAATGTGTTTTATTGATATGGTGCAGTGATAGGAGTTTTTAAAATCAGAATAGCATGTTGTACGAAGCCAAAGACCTTTTAAATGCCTAAGTGCATTTACCATATCAGACATATTTCTCATCATCAAAGAATAAAAGCAAGTTTGATTAACAAATGCCTATTTTGCATGAAAACATACTGGCCAGTGTTAATGTTATCCTGATCTTTTTGATTATTTATGAACCTCTATGACCACAGGGTGTTGTCTTAATTTGCTGCAGTATGAAACCCACCCTACCATTTCCCAGCCCTTGTCACACGCCCTCTTGGCATCTCAGAATAACATGAGGGACATTTTTTTTCCTGGAACTTTTCCGAAATTTCTAAAATTTATTGAAAGCAAACATTGCTGAGGACACATAATTTCTCTGCTTGCTTTTTCAGATCACTTGCCTCTGGCTTTGGAGAATCTGATAGAGGTGTGGTTCGGTTTCTGTGTTATTTTTATTTTGAAGAGAATCTTCAACTTCATTAGTTGTAAATCACAATATGTATCACCATCCATCATTATTTATACTGTAGTCTATCTAAGCAACTAAGCCCATAATAAGACCAAAATTTATTTGATCTAGTAAATTATGGGAGATAATTGAAAAAAAAATCCTGGACTATTGCTGTATGTAAAGTTATCTACCATAAAATCTGGTGAGGGGGAAAGAAAAGTCCACGCTCCCAGTAACACAAAGGAACTGAGTAGAACAGGTGACTATTGGATTTCTTCTCCTCCACTCTGGGAGAGGAAGCAGTGCAACAAGGATAAATCTTTTCCTGTTACAAATTAAGATTTTTTTTTTAATATATAGTGGAAAATATGACCAAACAATGTTGATTTACTTACAGGTTATTTCTCTTTCCTGCATTTTACATCAGTCTTACATAATTTCTTATCTGAAAAAGTCTCTGGTCATATAAGTTTAACTTCAGCGTCAGGGGCAGACCAGATAAAATAGAGGAAGCTTCTTGCAAGACAATAGTGAAATATGTCCACAATTGAACTAGTGTTAGTAACTGACTTTTATCTTCACTCATAAAACAAACAAAAAAGAATAATATGTATGTTTATCATATACGTTAAACATATAATTTTCAGAGGAGTTTCTAAACTGTCAACTTATCATTTTATGCTGCTGCTCATCTTTTAATGACCTGAATCTATTTTTTTACTCAAATTTGGCAATTTTCTATATGAAAACAGTTTCAATATGGAAAATAAAGATTATCTGAACACATTGAAATGACATGTTTTATTTTTAAATAAATTGATTTTTCTGAATAAAATGGACTCAAAATCTCTGGTACCTTTGTTTTCTGTAAAAGGACTTTATTTTGGAAAACACTGCTTATCTGTTTACAGAAGACTTAACTCACTATAGCAACAACTAGCATGAGGGCATTGAAATCCAGCTATGATATACTTTGTGTATGAGCAATAAATTACTGCTAATCAGCCATTTTAGTAGTTGATATTTTCCACTATAAATTCTTGCAATATATCACATACTGTTTTTTTTGTATCCTAAAACTGACTTCATAGCCAGTCTTTTACTTAACAAAAAATGACTTTCAGAGACTATATATGGCAAGAGACAGTACAACAAATCCGTGACGGATTAGTTAAGATTTCAAATTAAATCTTTTCAAGGGTAAGAATGTCTTTCAAAAAGATATGTGTTTCAGTAGGTGCAATTATGAACATCAAGTTGCTTTCATAATATGAAGGTTCAATGTGCAAAACGAATCCCCAACCACTTTCGGTTTCATCAATGCTAGAGAAATCATATTATTAACAGCAGAAACATTAATCCCAACGCACATTTTCAAAAGCTAGAACAATTACCAGGTTTTATTTTGCAATGCCTTTTCCAATAAAGTATATAATTCAAATGTATTTTTAAAAAGAAACAAGGACCAATTCAAAAACCTCCTTTTCTGCCTGTGAGTAACAAAATTCAAACCAAATACCATTTAAAATCAGGACTTGTAGTCCTAAGATTGTCTTTATTATTGAGCAGGCAGAGCTGCTATGTATGAAATGTTGAGAGTCCAAATCCAGAGATGCACACCTTCTGACACAGAACTACTCTACTTGCATTGCTATTGTCTTTGAGGTTGCAAAATCACCCAGTTTCAAGAATATAATATAAATATAATAAGTGCTGTTCTTATCAGGAAAATTACATATGTTCTGATGTTAAATTTTAAATCATCGATGTCTTAAAAGCAAATAAAGATCTTTCCTCTTTCTCTGAAACAAGAAAAAATTAAAGGCTAGAAAAAATTGTAAACCTTATTTAGCTTCCTAGGATTTAATTTTTTCTGATTTCATGGGGGGAGGGAGGGGGAAATCCCACTAGCAGTGGTAATTGCATAAATGCTATAGGAAAAAAAAAGGAATGGATGAATAAAATAATTCAAGCAGTGACGTTTACTACCTGGGCCAGATTAGTTTGCTGCAAATCTAATTTGCATGAGATACCATTAAATATAGGGGGAAATGTAACTTATGCCCGGAACAGCTTATAGATATATGGTTCAACTAGAAGTAAAGGTGTGTGAATAAGTGGAAATAAGGAAATTATTATTTATGGGCTTTATATTTAAAAAAGAAGTAATTTTGAAGATGTTACTTTTCATCTTCATTTAATTTCCTTTCCTGATGTCTTAGATTGGTGTGGAAGTTTGCCTCTTCCAGCATGATGATATAAGCAGCTCATGGCCACATATTTTGATCCATTTTAAAGTTCTATGCACTTTATTAGAAATTAAAGTGTTATTATGAATTATCTCAATACCAGTGAAATCTCAACACCTCCAAGAGATCAACTAAGTTGTACTTCTGATGCACTTATAAGATTACTTATTCATCATGCTTCTATTGAATACAATAAAAAATAAGGTGCATTATGTTAGAAAGCATTTTATTGTCTTCTTCTGTATCTCATTTTATGCCTAAACTAGTAAATGGACTTCTTTCTAATGACATAGCCATGTTATTATCAAAGTGCATATTGTACTGCCCAAGATGAAAGCAGCATGTTTGGAAATCCAATTACAAATTCTTTCAATCAAAAATACTGTGAAAGCATTTGAATATTTTTTGACCTAAAAGAATTAAAACTACAGGTATACTGTGTATTTAACATGCAGCTGCTTTTTTCAACTTTCCATTTCTAGGTTCACCTGAAAACACAGCTAAGTCAAATTCAAGTAACTCTGGCAGTTCTGAACATAACATTACTTTTCCACAATAGGAAAAACTACTCACTTTTTGCATATGGTGCCCATGAATAAAACACTTGAGACACTAACTGTTCAACCCAGAAATTGAAATATATCTGTCATTGTCAGGGATGCTGCTTCTGTATTGCACAAATAGAATAAGAAAAGGAATAAAAGAAGGCAGGCATGAAGGAAGCTTACTTTTCTTCAAATGCCAAAATCCAAAATTAAAGCTGAAGTGAACACCTATTTGAGGAAGTAATGGTGTAAAAGTGACAACCTGAACACCTAAAGTTTCAGATTCAAGTGATGGCCATATCCCTGTGTTCAATCTTAGAGAAAAACTACAACCTTCCCCATGCCAGCCCTGCCAAATTCAAACAGGATGGATGGAGAGGCCACACTCTTCTCTTCACTGGCAATTATGCTGCTGCAAGCCAGGTCAGTCTCTCAGTTACATTTCTTCAGTTCCCCATAATGTTTGCTATTAGATTCTTGGTAATGCCTTTCACTTGAATCAGTTTGTCCTGTCACACATAAAAGGAAAGAAAACTTTTGCCTTGAGCACGAAGATGGTAGCAGCAGCAGACTGTCCTTTCACTTTTCTTTTCATACTCAAACTGGGTATAAAATAGGTATTTTAAGTCAGGAGTCCCATGACCTACTTTAGATATCATTTTTAAAAGGACATGGTTTGAGCCCCCAGAGGCGCACATTTCTCTCCTTTAAGAGAAGCCAAAGATGAGGAGTGCAGATGCTTGCATGAATACCATCCCATTTGCCTCTGCTGACATTCAAGAATGACTCATACTGAAGGGAGTATGAGGGCAGAGGGAGGCAAATAAATGCTGTTTGCAGACACTGATACTTTCACAGATTCCCCAGCAATGCTTCAACATGCTCCTCAGAAAATGACTGTTACTAGATGGTTGCTTCAGCCCAAGCCTCATCATGGGCCAGGCACATGAGGAAGATGTAGGAGAAGCCATGGCAGAGAGAAATAGGTGCTCCGCTTTGAAAAGATTTGACTTCTGGGAAAAAGAAGGGAACTGGACCACCAGCTCCTCAATTCTCTGAAAGTATGTGTTGTTCAACCAGGCTACTGCCCAGCAAGATGGTTCCACCTTTTGCTACCTAAAATAATTTTTCTTTAAAAAAAAAAAAAAAGAACTAAACATGTACCTCTTAAAGAATAGGGCATCATTACTTACATTTAGGATAGGTTTCCAGGCTGCAAATTCTTCATGAAATATCTGCCAGTTCTTCTGGTGGCACCATATAGACCACAAAGCCAACAGAAGACCCTCAGTCCTCTACATTTTTATCCCCTCAGCATTGGCCTCCTGAGACATTTCCTTTTTACTTCATTGGAACTGCTTTTAGTTGCTCCCACTTTAATTTTTTTCCTCTTTTAGGATGCAAGTCTACATTTCTTTACCTGATCTGAAAGGAAGACAATGGAGTAACTAAGGTATAGGAGCACTCTGATTCTTCTCACTGTGGTTTACCTCAACTTCCTGAACTGCTGCACAGCTCACAGCTTACCTGTTTTTTCATCATCTTTCCTGACAGTAACTAATCCAAATAATTGTCTGCTAAAGATGTTATCATCTTACTACTCACCAGGATAAATTAATTTGTTAAAACAACACTGACCGTTGCATTAAACTGAGAGCACCTCCTGGTTGACCATATTCCATCATGGAAACATGCTATTTTTACTAGTCATTTTAGCTGACTTCCAAGCCAAGCAATATAGTTTACATAAGGGAACTCGTTTGTTTCTTTAACAACTCATAAGGGGTTTTTCAAAATCTAAGGGAAAAATAGAAAGCCAAACACATCAGAATAAGAAAACTCCTTTAAAAAAAAAAAAAAAAAAAAAAGGAAAAGACCCTGCAATGTAAATTGATTCTTGCTTTCTCCAAAAGCAGTATCCTGAATTTTTTCTTCTCCTTACCCACTACCAGCAGGTGCAAAGTAACCCAGAAAATCTGTTTGATAACTGTAAAATGAGCTATTGTGTTGCACACATCTCTTAAGATTTTTCTCTCCATGTCTGCTTTCTTCTGGGTATAAAAACCAGCCATGTGCCCGAGGGAAAATGCTGTTTGGATGGACTGCTTGTTTCTGAACTTTTCTACCTACTGCAACATTTTCTTGAAAGTTGCCACACCTGGCATAACAGTGGGGGTTGGTCTGTACTTTAAGCAGAAGGATGAGAGACATAGATGTAACACAATGTCAGGAACAGACATAGCATCAATACATTCTGCAAATTTTCCAGTTCCATATCTCACAAAATAATAGTGGAAAATAAGAATGGAAAACACAATTATATGTTCAGAAATAATCACTTGTTCCTCTTGAACAGGCCATTAAGACCTTCAAAAAAATCCAAGGTCTGCTGAGGGCAATGATGTCAGAGAGTGGCAAAGACTTCATTCGAGCACCTTTTATAAATTATTTTTTTAAGTATTTTATAGACATATCATTCTTTATATGCTGTGTGGTTGTAATGCTGTTCTGACATTAGTTGCATTTGGGAGACAGTAGGATTAAATACTTTACTATTTTTCAGTATCTGAGCAACAGAACCAGTAAAGCATCATTGGCTCCACTAGAGAGAGCTCTTGTGCTAACATAATTATATTAATAAACATAATTACTTGTTTGAAATCAGTGGAATTATTTATGGAGAAAGGTGCATTGTTACAGACACATGAAAATCTGGTGTTGGATGACCAGTGTTCCTATGATTTACAAAATACACCCTGCAAGTTGTTCCCTTTCTGCTCACCTTTGGAAAGTGTTCTTGGACAGATTGTTTTCTATTTTCATGAAGAATTTTTCACATTAATCTGGCTACTCTGTCTGTGGAAAAAATAATCTGAAAACACAGACTCTGGCCCAAAACCAAATTATGTCCTTCTAACGGGCATTTGCAGCTTTGTTGTCTTGAAGGCCAGTACTCAGCATAAATTCAGATATTTCTGAGTTGTTAGAGTGACTGTAATCCTATTGAAATTCCACTGAGAATAAGCACAGAATGGAGCATAATTGGGTACAATATGCTGAGGTGGGTCCTACAAAGCCCTCAGTACACTTAGAGCTGTGGCAGACAGGACTGGGATCCCCACTCTGGGCTATTTCAAGGAAAAACACACAAAATATTATCGTTGAAGGAGTAGGAAGAGATTAGGAAAGTTTTGACCTAATCCCAGTAGGGTTTAGATTTTAGTTATAATCACTCATCTGTCCTAATCCTACAAAGTGGCTTAATACAGAAGGATGGAAGAACTACTGAAGCATGCACAAACGGTACAGAGAAGACTATTGATTGAAGGAACTAAGCTTCCTTTTCTACTCTGTTTCCCACTGCAATTGTTGTATCTAGTTTTATGCTTTCAAATCTTAATTCTTTTGTTGAAAATGCAGAGATTTGTTTTGCTATTTTTTATCGATCTTTTTGGAACAATAAGAACCGAATTGTATTCTTACTTACCTGAAAAATCCTGACTTCAGTAATACTTGAATGGAGTACTAGATCTAAGACTGAACACATATAGTCTAAAAAGCAAAAAATTTTGCATGCCTTCTTACTATATAGTACACCAAAAGTCCATCAGAGTCTCTCCGATAAATCTGTAACTTTTTGATCAATAAGAGAGCTCTGTTCTATTAAAGGAAGCGTTAAATTACCAGTGCACTTTATTTCCCCCACCCCCGCCTTCATCACTGCTTCCCCTGTTCTCACTTGCTGCATATCTTTGAGTTAAAAGGCCATTTAACCCCTGGCATCCCACTCATTCTGTTATTTGTTCAACTCCTACTTACCACAATGAAGACTTTGGGGAGTCATCAAATCGCAAGCCTGTCTTCAAACTTAAATACACAAGCGCTTTGAGTATCCTATTTCCAATCGAATGTACTATGTTCCTGTAATAGGTACAAACACTGTAAAACAAGCTCTCTTACTTTTTTTTTTTTAACTGAGTCATTAGAGTATTCTTTAGGCATTGGCACAAAATACAAATTTATTTGGCTGATTGCTTCTGCTTGTGTCTCCTCTTTTAAGAAACATTAGCATCACGTATATATCAGTCCAGTACCATTTATATCACATATGTCAGTGCAGTACCTTTAAATTTATTTTTTCCAATCTAGTATGCAAAAACATAGCATTTTTCCTGGCTCCATATATGAGCACAAGAGAATGTGGCAGTAAATTACTTACATCAAATTATTCAGTAATTCAATAATTACTAGCACTTTTAGGTTGCTCTGCAAGGAATTTCAGCAAGTATCCACTGAGATTCAACATTTATTTATATTCCTGAAATAATTGTCACAGCATCTTTCATTCAGATAGATGTTAATCTGACAAGTTCTACTCACAGATCAGAAAAGAAAACCCAAAGTCCTTTTCTTTATGTTTCTACTGTGCACTAAGCTGCATAATCTTGTTGTCATGTGAAATTAGCAGCAAAGAACGCCATGCAAAACAAACCCTGACACATACTATACATGAGCTACAGTAAAACAGCTACCTAATCACAAAAAAACCTCAAGTCATATATCCTCAGCTACTGTACATAGCTAAGTCATTCAGATAATTCCTCCTTCACAAGATAGCTTTGTTGACAGTTGTTACACAGCCAGAATTTTTTACTTTCTTATTTAATATATGTTTTTTCACTTTAATACCTTTAAGAAGTGTTAATCAGGTTACATAAAACAGTAATATTAAATGCAACTTAAAGGAGAGCTTCAGACAGTGTTATCCACCTGAGAGTCAAAGGTGAGAAAATACCATCTTATTATTTATCAACTAGGTTAGTCCTTCATTTTCCAGTCTTAACAAACAGTTCTGTGAAACTGCAGAATTAAAGGATTTCAACCTGCATAGTGACTCAGTATTTGGAAATGGTATAAACTGACAAAGAAGGCAAACCAACAACAAAATACATTCAAAGGCAAATACCATTTTCTTTATACACCCCAAATAAGGATTTCTCTGTCTTCTGAGAGTTTAATTGGCTTCCTCAGTTCTATCTCAAATTTCACTGCAAGAATCAAAATATTGGTACAAAGTAAGCAGTCAACTAGCTTCCTAAGCCAAGGTAGAGCAGCTAACATTGTTCAAAAACCACTGAATAAAAATGCTGATACCACATTTGATAAAAGTGACAGTGCTCGACCTCTTCCAGAACTTTGTAACACTGTCATTCCATATTGAAGATAAAAGCTCAAGCAAAGCACAATACAGAATATTAACATGTCAATTCTTTCGGCTTCAGACAATAAAGCATTTTGTTTTAAGGCTTGAGCTTTTTGTTTTGTTTTTACATTGTGAATTATAGTTTATCTTCATTGTGTCATCTTTTTGAAGTGTGGTTTTATGACCAGCCACTAAGGTTGAGCTGTTAAGATCGGCTTTTTCTGATAACATGTTGTTATAGAGCAGCTGTTCATGAGTTAGGGAAACAGATTTAGTCTTAACAGAAAATTGACTTCATTGCATGTCAAGTAGATTGTAAAATATACCAAACATATTTCACTAAAATCTATCTGAAAATGAGCAAATAGCTTTACTATTGTTTTTTCTTCCCATCAGTTCTCAAATTTTTACCAAAACTCTATTTTGCCATGGAAGCTAGTGACAGTGAAAGATCATTCAACATAAACACTGCGCGTACTGAACTCTGAGACACACCTTATATTTTGATTCTTAAAATACCAGAATATTTTAAAAGTCAAAATCATGTGCTATCCATTTATAATGTAAACTAGATGCAAAAAGAGAAAAACTACTGCAAAGATTTGCTGAAGCATTTCTGTATTTAAATGTTCATCAAACTGTTAAAAATAAATCTTCATTTCTTTTGAGTGTGAGTAGTCTGAACATGCCATGTCATCTCTAATGGAAAAGTCAGGTCATTTACTCAGGTATGATGCACTTACTACTGAAAAAAACATGATGATTTGTCTCTTTTTATTACATATTATTCAGATAATGATAAATAATTAAGCTATTTAGAATCATGGAACTTGTGATATTACTAAAATAAACAGAGATGATAATAGGAATGGATTTGGAATACTTTACTTAGATTTTTTGCTATCTCAAAAGATTTCATAGAAGTTGGAAAGATGCAAATAATTTTCAAAATGGTAAAAATTTCATTCTGTTAAACACTGAAATGTTATCATGTTATTCTAAGAACACTGTAAGAGAAAAGACAGTGCATTATTTAATTATGCATCAGAATTAATTTCCAGATCCTTGATAGCTGAGGTTATTTTATAATCTGTAGATGGCTTTATGATTTAACTACAGAAATTACCTTGTCATAGATTAAATGAAAAACACAGCTACGGCAAGGTTCAGCTCTGGACTCTGAAGCATCACTTTAGGTGTTTACAATAAGTGTCTGCACATATGCTGGATGTGGGGGAGACTCAGCTCCCTCTAAATTGAAGTAGATTTTGCCAGCACAGTTGCTAGCACACGGAGCCCCAAAGCGAGTTCCAGCTACTGAAATCTGCCCGGTCACCAACTGCTGCTCCATCGGGGTGTGGGTCTCCCTTCAACCTGCTAGATCTGTCAGATCTTTTGGATTAAGGTGATGCACATGGCAACTTAAATGACAATGGGTGCCCACATATAGTCAAACGAAAAAGTCACAGAGCCCCACTGATTCTGATAGGTTGACTCTTGCTCACATGGAAACATTTCCACTATCAATACACACTTCTGCTACTTCTCTGAGTCTGGAGCTGAATCTCACCCACAGTCTCATCCAGCACATGTACCATAGCTTTTCTTGGGAAGAATGCCCTCCTAATTTAAACTTTTAATTACTAAACTGCTTCGCAACCTAAAGTCTTCATCTACCAGACTTTTTTCTCACTTTTATTATATTACTTATAATTGTGTCTTCTTAAACCATACAGATTTCCTGAAGTTGAAAAACCTTCAGCCATTATATACGATTAGTATACTGCTCTCTGTATCCTGTCAACTTTCCTCTGCAGTCACCTCTTGACAAAACTGTACACACCTCACTTTCATACTCTGTTCCCCCAACCCAATTTTGTTTTCCACTGTTTCCATTTGGATTATTTGTGCTGTTTGCTAAATTTCTCTCAGAGTCTTTTTAGTAATGTGAAATTCAGAACCGAAAGAATATCAACTGCCAGCAACAAAGCTGCATAAAGTGTTTGTACCTGGGAACTCTTCCAGGGTAGAAAACAAAATGCTGGCACTAGAACTGACAAAAAGCTGATAGCAACTGATGTGCCAACTGTATTACAACCATCTGTACCCTAAATCTTTGTCTTTCTAAATGGGCAGGATCTGTAACAAAGTAGTTTTCATTCCTAAAAAGGAATGGGTTGCCTTAAAAGTAACTTCTATCAACTCTCTACAGAAAATCCATTCATTAATCTTTATTCTGTTTAGAGATAATATTCCCAGTTTTAGTCAGTTTTGTTTACACATAAACTGAAATTATCTGTCGTGGCAAAAAAAAGTATATTTAATCATTGTCCCATGATCTACTAAAGTCTACAAGGTAGAATTTTAAAATCTTGTAAATAATTTAGAAATGGAACCAAAAAGTTCAGAAATTATCATGACACAGCAATGTGCAAACAAACGCTTTGTGAATTGCCTAATTTCCATTGCTCTCCATAGGAGTTCATAAGCTTCAAGCTTTTGAAAACCACAGCAATTATTAATAGTCCCATGAAGTAATTGACATCACCATCTTTTGTATAAAAAGGCCACTATTTCAGAAATATTCTCTGCTATTTGACTATGTAAAAGAAGCTCCAGTGACCAGATACCTTTGGTTTTTAGCTCTATTTGCCTAAGATGTAACAATCTTACCTCTGAAATTACTATTATAGTATTTTATTGGCATTTCTAGGTTAGAATACTGCAGTGAAATCCACCAGTAGCCAGATCTTTTTTCTCAGACTGAAAAAGAATTTATTAGAGATTGATTATTAAATGCTGCTTTTGTCAGTGGGATACAAGATCTACTTCTAGGTGAATTTTAAGACACTGCTTTTCAGCTATGCACTGATTTATCTTTTCTATCTGTGACACTGTCTTTTTTTCCAAGACATTTCTGCATTTGAGACCTGTGAATACCTTTCGTTTCAAATTGAAGAGGTACAATCAGCATTTTCTCTTTAAAGATATCTTCACTCTGGCATTAATGTAGGAAATATTTCTGTTTAGGGCACACCTAGACTATGGAATTACCTTTAGACTTTTTTTAGCAATAATTTCTAATTTCAAAAATACCAGCTGATGGTTATTTTACAGGCAATGTTTTCTGACGCAGGAAACAGGCTACCACTTTGGCTTTGTGATTTTTCCTGTACTGTGTTCCTCACATAAACAGTAGAGTTAATATTGGAACTCCTTTAAAAATGCAGGGAAATTATTAATTAATGTGTCTATTAATTATTTGGGAAAAGGTGAAGTCCAAGGTGGCATATTCACAGATGTCAAAATAATTTAGGTTACTGAAAACCAGGAAGAACTGTGTGGAATTCCAGAGGCACTTTAAAAGATAGACAACTGTGCTGCCTGACTGCAGTTAAAACTCTGTGTTAACAAAGGCATGTTAATGTACAGTGGGAGGTAAAACATTCAATATGATTTGAGCTGACGATACACCTTCGTGATCTCTAAGTGAACAGTAATCATTTGGGAGTGGGGCATAGGAGACAATGAGTCATTGTTGGCATCTCTGTTAACATAATTATTAATTATTTGGGGGACTAAATTTTAAATTATATTTAAAATTTGGATTAAAATAATACCTGAAAAAATTATATAATGCCATCAATGAGATTAGTTGGGTTTGTGTTTACTGCTCATAAACCATTTTACTCCCTTGCATGCATTTCCTTTCTCATTTCTATAATTTATTCACCTTTTTAACATCTGTTTTAAAATTTGATTCGAAGATCTTCCAGGCTAGAGCTCTGTGTTTGTACAGTATTCAGCTCAAAGGAACCTTATGCAGCCTGAAGGCTTGTGGACACCAACACACCACAAATTAATGCATACTACTGAAGACCAGTCATATGATTTTGTTTTGAATGTTGTGCTTAGGTCTATTCACCTCAATTAAAATAAATAATAAAGTGCAACTGGAAGGCATTTAGAGAGTGTAAATGCTAATATAATATCAAATTTTCATGAAACGAAGATTTTTAAGCATCAGGATTCTTTTCTTTAGAGAGAAAACATGTAAGAGAGCAATAAAATAATGCATGCAAAGGCAAGAGCAAATTGTGAACTTCTATTCAATACCTATATTATAGGTATATTATATTATTCAATACCTATTCTACACCTCATCACAAAAAAACAAGGCAACAGCCAGTAAAATTAAAGGTGTATTAATGACCTAGAAAAGGAATTTCATCCTCTCCTTGTGTGAAGGGAAGCAGAAGAACTCACTGTGATAGATATAGTTGAACCCAGCAGATCAAAAATGAGCAAGATGGAAGAGGGGCATTCAGTTGCCTGAAGATGGCACAAAGAGACATTTAACATGATTTAAAAGTATCCTAAGAGGTCCACATGACAGAAAACCTACAGGAGACTTGCACTGTGTTGAAAGCAGATGGAGACCAGCAGGGACACTAAGGACATCTCCACAAAATAAAAATTCCTTAAGTATCTATCAATTATAGCTTTGATAGATAATGACCAGTACCGTGAACTGGTTGCTGATGCAGTAAGTAGCACAGTACTCTCATATATAATTTCTTAGGTTTTCCCCAAGACCCTGGTATACGTTGCCCAAAACTGACCTGTTTTCTACTGCTTATCATATAATTCTGCACAATTCATTAGATGAAAACTGGGCAGTTATTTTTCCAAAAGGGAACTCAATGTTGCCATCAAGGACCTGGGTGCAAATCTCTTTTCAAAGCCTACTGTGTCTCATAAGTTTTTCCATTATTATTATTCACGTATGATTTTGGATATGGTTTGGTGTCCTTCACTGCCCACAGAGATAACTGTTTCTTGAAAAATGGCATCTAAAATTCTTAGTCCACAGCGTTCTGGTGAGTTGAATATCAAAAGTAAGACTTTTTTCCCTACAAACTCTACATGTTAAAAAGCCTTGTCAGAGTTTATTGTGATTGGCTGTCACTCCAAATCCCTCGTAACAGCAAGGCAAAGTGAAGCAACATGCAGCCTCCTCTCTGGTTGCATAAGCAGCCAGCAAAATAAGAGGTAATATTATGCCTGAGGACTTCCCCCCTCAATTTGACATTCAGTATAATTGATAATGGGCAGTGTCTTCTATATTCAAACCAATCTATACCTGTGCACTTAAAGCCTATTTTATTTTTGAACATGAAGCTAATCTTTGACCCAACTTTGCCAGTGGCTTCAAAGGAGCTGGAAAATCCTTTCAGAAACACATTTGGGGAAGATCACTTGGAAGTACTGCAGCAGACAGAGGAATGGCATTTTTTGTCTTTTAGGAGGTGTAGCAGCTTGGGGACTTTTATTTAACATGACCTCAATCTGGTCTGTCTTGTCTTGATGGGAAATATATTACAGTCCTGATTTATACTGATACAGTAGACTCAATTCTTTTGTCACTAGATACTGAGTGTACTTTTCCAGCTAATGCCAGCAGGCAAGAATCACAGCATGAAATCAGCATGTGGCAAATTCAAAACAAGCAAAAGATAATACTTCAATCAGTGAGCACACAAGTGTTGGAACTCTTTGACACAGGACTGCTGAAATGCAGAGTTAGTCAAAAAAGAATCAGAAAAATTAATGCAAAGGAAAAAAAATCAGAGTCCACTAAACAGAGAGGTATTACCTTTATCAGAGCTCTTGATCTCAAAGGAAAAAAAAATCAGGGTCCACTAAACAGAGAGGTATTACCGTTATCAAAGATCCTGATCTGAGAATGGTTGTAGCCTGAGAGAATACCACTGTGAAACCCTCTGAGACAAATCTTTGAGCTCATATTATGGTTTTTATATTTATTTTTACAACATTCAATTTTCAAAGCTGTTCAAAAATTTCAAAGTGAGCACAAGTTTCAGGCAAAAGAATTTATGTGTGTTTTCCAAGTAAATGTATTTTATAAAATCATTTTACCAGATGTGGTCATTATTCCATTTGTTTCCCTTTTGTGATCAACATTTGCTCTTTTTTCTTTTTCTATCCATATCCTTTTATACTTTCATTTGTAATCAATCTTTTCCTGAAAGTGCTTATTACTCATATTGTAAATCTTTCATTGTTTGTACAAGCCCTGTGTGCAGGCAGGCCTTGAACTCTCTGAAGTCCTGTAGGCATCTCAATTTGCACAGCAAATGATTGATGGTGACAAAATGTGATGTCATATTGGTTTTCTTTTTCCAACTGTGTTCATGCAAAAGTTTTGAAGAAAAAATGTTTCAATTGAAAAGAAACAAGAAAGACTCCTTTAATTACCACCACAAAATAGTGCTTCAGAACTGTCCTTACTGTTTGGTAGCAGAATCCCAGAATTTAGGGAGAGGTGGCAAGGACTGCTTACACAGGGAAAGTGCAGCAGTGAATTTTACCCTGTAAAGTCTTGAAACAGGGGAATCCATCTCAATATCTAAAGGAAGGGAAGATAATGTCTTGCAGATACAAATCCTTACTCTAATGAAGACTTCAAAAAACAGGAAAGCCTCGTGTTCTCAGTGGTTGGGAACCAATTCATTTTTTATTGCAAATCGCAACAATTTCTGTAAAAGGGTGGTACATGATTTAGGCCCAGGGGATAAAAATAATTTTCACCCAGTTTTATGAAACTATAAACTTAAAATCATAATTATGAAAGTGTTTCAAGATATAAAAGAATGTTTCAAAATTTTGAAATTCTGTTACTGTATAAATCAAAACTGAACCAATATGTTGAATACTGTGTCCAGGTCTGATTCTGCCCTGCATCTCAAAAAGATGAAAAACTTACACAACAAGATGAAAGAAACATTGACGTCATTTCACATTAGATACAATGGAGAAGGGAGAACCTTCAGGGCACTTCCCTGGGGATGGGCCAAGGCTGGACAGAACGTCAGCCCACACATGAGGGTCAGGACCAGTGAAGGTAACCAGAACTTCATCATCTTGGACCCAAAAAGTCCTTGAACCACGGATTGCTGGAATTTGTAAATCTCTGTAACCTCCTCCTGATCGTATACACTCAACAATGAATATCTGCCACAATTGAAGACAGGGGCAGCCCAGGACAGCCATCCTTATGTTATATTCTTATAATGAAAAAAGATGGAGAAGGAATGGAAGTTGAGCATACGACTCAATCCCTTGATTAGCAATCATGTCGGCTGGACTACACATCAGATGGAGAAGCCAGAACCATTTAAACAAGGCTGTCTGTTTTCCAGGTGGAAAAGACTGCCTTTATCTGGCCCTGATGCAGTAAAATGTTAATTTTGCATACTTTTAATGCGGAATTAGTCAGTTGGTTTAACCAGGGTAAGGTGATTAACTAGAGTGTGAAAAGGTACAAGAAAGGGAAGAAGAGCTTCTTAAGTTGTATAATGAAGTTATCCATCACGTTGCCACACAGGACAGCTCTTCTACACCTCAGTATAAAAATTGGCTGGCTCTAAAGATATGATTTTACTTGAAGGTAAACAAATTAGTAACTCACTGAGATGACTGTAAGTCCTTTTCACAGAATCAGAGAACCTCTTTTCTATGGAAAGAATTACTTATAACTACTCCAGTCTATCATAATCTCCTCATTTCCAAAGTCCATCTGTAAACAATCACTGCTTATTTTTCACAGTAGTTAAATTACAGTTCTGTGGTCTGAAGACAAGGAATACAAATGACCCTGAGGTACCTGTGTCTATCCAGAACAAGTTTACAACCACCTTCTCCAAACTAGAATGTCCAAACTCCACTATCTGATCCAAGGAACCTCTAGTTATGGAAGTAAAAAGGGATGTAGAGTAGGAAATGAGAGTTAATGACAAGATAGTTAGCAGACACCTCCTTTTTCACAAATTTCTCTTACCTTTCTTATCTCAAAAAAAGCTGCAAGTCATGTCTTTCCCATAGTCTAAAACAGATATATAAATAAATAAAATCCTTCACACTAAGCTAATTGTAGACAGCAAGTCAGCCATATAGAGAAAAAATATACCAATTATGTAATTAGAAATTCAATTATCTGTAGTATTCCAAACATTTGCTTGAGTAAAAAGCCATATTCCTCAAAGAGAATGTGGATGCGTATACATATTTTAGCAGCCACCTCTTAAAAGGACTCGCAGGAAGACTCATTGGAAGAGAAAAGAAATTCCCCCAAAATATTCTGAAGCAATCACAAAGAAATAAATCTTGTGCTCCAGAACTGTTCCCAGAGAAAGGGAGTCAAGGGCAATTTACAATTTCTAAAGGTGTTTCTCACAGCTGTTTCATAACCTAAAAGGAAGGATCCTTCATGGAAAAGGAGAAGGTTGCACTCTGGATCCAACCTAATCCTGACACCTTTAAGCTAAGAAAATGCATGTCATTTGAGGAAGTATTGAAATTTTCACCTAAAAGGGAAACATCATCCATTGTTATGAAGAGGTTGCTGGTCTACATTGCATTGAGACCTTTGTACATTCTGCGGCAGAGTAGCCAAGGTAGAGGCATCATCTCTGTCGATAGTTACAGTGTCTCACTTGTCTAAAAATGCAAGTATCTCAAAATCTGCTTCTTCATACTCAGACAATGAGAAGCGACCCTGATGTGTGCTCAACTAGGAAGTCTGAATGTTAGGGAACAGTTTCCAAAGCAGTCTTTTCAAATTACAGTAAGAACCCCAAAATTATGACTTCCAAAGAAAGGACAGATACTGCCTGACCAGGAAGGGGTTGGTAAACAAGAGAAAGTCTGGTGTTCTTCAGGATTGTAAAGAATCCACAGACTCTGATGGAAAGGAAGTCTTGGCTGCAGTCTGGTTTAATCGCCAGAGGAGGCAAGCTACACTGAAAAAATGCTCCTTGACTTCACAGAGTGGAATGTATTCTTCCTATCACAATGGAGAGAGCAGGTTTGGGAACTGTTTATGTCACCCAGTGAACCCAGAGAATTAGTGCCAAAAAACTCTGCGGATAGCTTATGAAAGTCTTATTGAACAACTTTCTGCTTTTGGTGGTTAACAGTTTTGGGCAAGATAGTAAGCCATAACCCAGTATTTGAACTGAATGTGCTCCTGCTCAAACAGGACCATATGTCTGTTACAGTCCTCACCTAGATTTTTAGGAGCCACATATTCTTGGTGCTAAAATTTTATAAAATAAAGATGCAATCTCATATTAAGTGTTCTTAATGAGAATATCCACAGAGAAATTCTTCACATTTAATTGGATTTAAAGCTATCAAAAGGTTTTTCTTTCCTCTTGCAATTTTAAAGTAAAGTACAGTCTCGTTTTTTGCAAAAGCAGTTTAATGCAGCTATTAAACTTGGAACAAAATAGAGTATAGAAAGTAGTCAAGGAAATAATATTTTTTCTACATAAGGAAACTGAAATCTGCAGAATGGTATATCCGTGTCTACAGAAATTAAATTCTAATGGTCACAGACTACATAACCAAATGATAGATAACAAGGCCTGGATCAGCCGTTGAAGGGAAGCCTCTGTCCTCTGATCTAAATCATGGATCGAAGAATATGAGTTCAAGGGAAAGCAGTACCAAGTGTCTTTTGTCTAGTCTGTTTGCCAGATTGGTATAGATACAGTCCATGCTACTCTTAAAAGCAAACAAACAAAGAAAAACCCAAATTGCAGTAAGTATTCAAGAGATTTTCTCAACCTCCCTTCTAGGAGTTCTCTGCTATCTCTGAAATGGGCAAATAGATCGTTGTCTAAAGCATTACATTCAGATTAACAACAAAGATTTAGAGGATTTAACCACAGAGGTACCAAGTGTTAGGGGCACCAAGTATTAGAAGAGACAAGAATCCAATTTCTATTTTTGGTCTTCTAGTTAGGTGCATATCATTAACCTAACCTAATTTTCCACTAGGCATTTATAGGTGCAGAAATAATTTTTTTTCTGGTTACTTAATGGGTATTTCTAATTTTTGAAACATTTTCAGCTGAACAATGTCAGTTTTTAGTAAGTGCGACCAAGTTTCTTTGTTTCTTCCAGTTTAGGGTAGACTATATTTTCGAGGAAAGATTAAAATTTTCTGAGAATTTCCATAGAAGGTTAATTCATTTAAATTATTTCTGGATCAGTTACATTCTAAAACTTTTAGATCAGTGTGTTCAAAGACTGAGATAAGAAATAGTCTTTCCCTTATATATATTTCCATTATATAGAATTTCTCAATTATGTCTGGATTTCAGAAAAAAGAACCCGTCTGCCACACAACTCTCCACTGTCTGGAAAACTCCACCTTTCTTCTTTCCCTCCTCAGACCCTGTAGTTATCTACAAAGTGCTTGTGCTTGGTATAATTGTTGAAAATCAGGATGTGTATATGTGGATTTAAGTCAAAAGTTCCCTGAAGAGACCAGTTCAGTTCTATCTCTACTCTCAAGGTTTCCAATGAGCTAAAAAAAAATACTGTAGAATTTCCACTTTGGAATTTAAATCTAAATGTTTTGACTAGGGGACATTATTGACACGTTCAATCTGACTCATAGAAAATTTGAGTTCAGATTCCTATACTCCTCCTTTAGAGCTGAATCTTTCACCACAAATTGCTCTGTCTTAAATGCTACAGGGAACACACTGCAAGGGGTTTTTCGCTTCTGTATCTCCTGTCTATATCTATTGTCTTATCTCAAGATAAGACCAAGTCTTTTGTAACAGTTAAATCTCTAAATGAAATTGCCTTCCTAAACATGACTTTATGCATCCCTTTCTGCAGATGCTGGCATGAGAAAATGAGTTCCATTCATTAATAGATAAAAGAGTTAAGAGCTTTCTCCAGAAAGTGACCTAATCAAAGAGATGTTGAGCATCAGCTGTGACCGACCAGAGTGGAAGCTGCTGTTGCTCAGAAATTCTGAAAAACTTGCTTATGTTCCTAAATGCGTATTTTGACTCCTGGTTTGGTTCAACAGCTAAAGAAAGAATTAACACTGACAGGTTCCCAAAGGAGATATTGCTGCCAGAAGGACAATTTCCTCTAGGCTGGTTAACAGCAGTCCGAATAAATCTGTCTTCAATGAAAGTTTTAAAAACAAGACCATGAGTGGTGTGTTGGGGTAAATATCCTCCATAATCTTGGCAGCAAAAAAGGCAAAAGAAAAGCTGAATCTGGAAGAAACATGGTAATGGCTATTCTGAAACAGAACTACAGTATATCCATCAAGTATCCTATTTCTAACATTGACCACTACCATCTGCTGCAGAGCAAGACTGAAAAACCCTGTCTTAAAGGAACTCAAGTCCATCAATTGGCTTACACCCTAAGACATGATGGGTTTTGTCTCTACAAATCTTGGAGGCAGATAAAGGGAGAAGGAAGATCCTGAGCATTTTATTTACCTATGGAACTGTCCTTCTTCTCTGGAATCCTGATAAATTAAGGTATAAAATCCAGACTGCTACTTATGTGTTTAATAGTGGTTTGGGACAGGCCACATCATTTTATTCATTTCATCCATTGCAAACACTATGAAGTTAAATCCAATACAGGAAACAAAATCAAATTGGTTACATACACGGTACCTGTACCACTTATTCCTACCTATATTGTACTAACATAAACCTTTACTTCCAAGCAAAAGTAAAATATTAGGCTTCCACAGGACCTTTGATGGGATTCAGCTGCACTGGCACATGGTTCTGCAGTGCACATGTAAAAGAGGGAGAGAGAAGTGTTTGGTGTGAATGTTCTAGGACTTCATCTCTCTTGCTATTTTTTACCATAAACCTTTTTTTAATCACCTTCTGGGTAACTCTCTCCAAGTTTTGTTTCAGACAAGCTTCTATATTAGGCTGCTTTTGTTCCCCCTAGCATTTACTCTCTAGTGTCATCAATACCTGGTAATGCCATCTTTTGCTGGAAGGTAAGTTCCTTAAACTTGATTTTGAAGATAAACAATATTCTTCTCATTCAACTTTCCAGATTATTTCAAAATAGCTTCCAGATCTGAAGTAATGAATGATTAGTATCCTTAATGGAATTTACTAATTGCATGATTCGTATATAACACCAGAATCATTCTTTATTTGTATTGTTAAAACTGACCTTCTTTTTCCTAGTTCTGTCTACAAAATATTCGATTGCAAATTTTCCTATTCAACAAATTTACCTTGGCATGTGCACTCCCACGCAAATAGCAAAACTACAAAAAGGAAAAGTGGCATTCAACATGGAAAAAAATTTTTATCATTATCCTGTTTCTCAGTGAGTTTCATGCGGATTTTTTAATGCAAGCAAGGCAAGGCAAGAGTAAACTCATATGGCTCAGTGAAAGAAAAAAATAAAAAGAAGAGAGAGGTGAAACGGGGCTTCTGAACTGCAGTTTTAATTTCTGTATTTTTATAAATTCATAAAGGTCCCCCAGCCCATCTCTTTCGGTAATTCTGAAGTGCCTTCACAAAGCTGATCTGAGTGAATTTAAGTTCTCCAAAATGCAGGTAAGCAACGTTGGGGATTGTTTAGCTAGCAAGCCACTGCTCTTTGTAATTCTAGGGGAAAAAATGACAGGTTAGAGAGCCTTATAAATTTATCGGTGATTACTGAAACACAGATTAGGCTAGGTTTCTTTAAAGGAAATATATTGCATTAAGTAGGTAAAAAAAATTGTTTTTGTTACTTCTTCCACACAGAGTCACATGACTCACAATTTGCTCCAATTTGCTAACATTGTTTAGGGTCGCATATCTGAAGGGCCAGTATAACACAGACTAGAAGAACAAGCTGCCCTCCCAGTCTTCCTGTGACCCTCTCTGCTTTCAGGAGTGACTGCAGTTCCTCCATCTGCCTTTTCCCAGCAGAGTAATTCACAAAAAACTCAGATTAGTAAGTGTTACTTACATTTATGGAGTCTTCCACACCTATCTATAGCTTTTTCTTTTTCAGATCATCCCAGGTTTTACTCCACTGTGTTTCAAATCTTAAGTTTCATGAAAGAGTAGTCAGCTGGGATCACCGCATCCAGCAAGTCCTCCTCCCAAATGCTTGGCAAGCCTAGAAAGCACCGTCTGTGACCCAGGAGCTGACTGAGTTAAGAAATCTTCCTTTACACACCAGTGTAAGGTGGTTATCTGACTTTTGGTAAGAAAACATGATGCAAAACTGCAAGCCAACAACAGTCTCACAGGGAACCACAAAAATAGCTCAAGGTTTTAATAATCAGTTAAATCTAGAAGTAACAGTGGGCAAAAAACAGACCAGCTGAGCTCCTGCTATTGAGCCTGGGCAAGCCCAGGAAGTGTCTGCACCTTGGTAATGCTGGAAAGGGACGGATTTTCTCACATTTGTCCACTCAGACTTCTTCATTTGGCTGACCACAAGCAGCCAGCAGCTGGCACGGCCACCTGGCCAAATTGGCAATAGGCATCCTTTTGCAGCTTGGGTGAAAGCTGGAGCATCTGGAAATGGCTGTGGTGCCATGGGCTGTCATTGACCTTTGGCTCCGTCATGATGCCTTAGGTGAAGTTTCCTCTGGGTGATGTGTGGCCAGCTGCAGTAACCAGCTTCAGCAATGTCACCCCTGGCTCTGATACATCCCCAGCCATTCTGGGGTTGAGTGTGACATTTTCTTGGTTCCCGGATAAGCAGTTCTTGTCCTACTCTGCTCTGCTTCCACCTGAAAAAATAGGCTGGCATGGGAACAGAGCACAACAGGGAGCTTTGTGCAAGGCTTGAAATGTCAAACAGGGCACACTCTCTGGGGATGTGTGCTGCAGGTGTCTGCTCTGTCGCCTCCCACAGCTGCCTCTGGATATGGGCAAAGGCAGGAAACTGAGTCATCCTTCCCAAGGCAGGCTCTTCTTTCAACATTAATGAGGATTTTGCAGAAATCCCTCATCTCCTGCGTTCTATGTCCTTAGGACTGAGCCAGGAAATCAGATGCTTGGGAGGGAAGGGGGAGGACTGTTAACTGGAAAATGCAAGGCAGAGGAAACATAGCACCTTGCAACAAACATGCCTACATTTCATATGTTATCTGCACAGACTTTTTGCAAACCTAAAAATTATTCATATGAGTGTACTTTTTTCCTTTTTTCACCATATTTAACCTTACCTGACATGTATTTTCAATGAAATGGTTCTACTTTCTAGGCAAATTATCCCAGGTTTACTCAGATTTAATCTGAAGCCAATATTCTGACTTGTTTTGTACTTCATCTCTTCTGTATTACTTCAGTTCAACCATTTCACCACAGGTTAAAAAAGAAAAAAAAAGTGCTCAAATATTTATTGATTTTCAAAATAGGAGGGAGAAGAGCGGGAAATGTAGGAATGTTCTACAGTTTCTCAGAATTTATGGAGATATTTATACTCATAAATCTGTGTGTTCCTTTATTAGACAAACAGACCTTTTGAGAAAACAACCTAACTGTTCTGGAAAAAAAAACTTTGACTGAAAAGTCTCCAGAAAAGAAAAGTTCTTAAATACTTGTGAACAGTGGTTTAGAGTAATTGGTGGAACAAACATTTAACAGAAAGCTCAGGGTTTTTTATGCTGAATTGATTTGAACCTGGCTACAGATCACGAGTGCTAATTTGGTGGATGTGAGTCTGTTGTGAGTGTTACGGGTATTTGCCCGTCAAACTAAACATATCAAACTGTCTTCTACAGTCTGCAGTCCCTGATTTAAATATTTTTTACTATTTTATTGCCCCTGTTAAAGAGAGTTCTTTGATGAAACCCAAATCTTGCTGTTCATTTGAGTCTTTTACTATATTCATTCCATGCTATTTAAAAATTACTATTATATGACACATGTATTTTCAGCGACTGTATTTTTGCAACTGAAATATGCTGTGGATGTTTCCAAGACTCAGTGACCCTCTCACCCAACTCACACCTGTGGGGTGCAGAATTACTGCGTGGAGCTATAGAAAATTTTTATATTGTCATGACATAATATCAACATTAAATACTCGAAGATTCTTATGATGTTTATGATTTTGAATGCTCGAAGAAAAGAAGCAGAAAGGATAAAGATGCATTTATCTCTTCAGCATTGTTGTCATTTTTTTTACCATCTCACTTTAATGTGTTTTAAACACAGAGAAAACATCAACATGCTACTAAGAAAATTATCAGTGAGCACTGAAAATAAGTACCCATCAAAAAATATTGCAATTAGTCTTTAGCAGACTGTTTTCAGTCTTCTCTTGGAATATAGTCCCTTCATACAATACAGACACTTCTCTGCATTATTTCCCCCGTATCTGTACATACAAGAGCACAGGGACATGCAGGAATGTAAATGTGTGCATAATTCTGGTTCCCCTATTCCTGAACTTTCTGCACTAATAATACATATGCAGTTTAACTATTACGTATTGTCAAATATTTTTAACAAGCAGCCATTTTGCAAAGGTTAGAAGTTAATCCTTATCTCCATGGTATGATGACCATTCCAACGCAGAAAGAATCGTGCCTTGCAGAATATACCATCTAAGGAGTCTTTCTGTTGTGCCTTTTGCAACCTATCATGCCTAGGTCATGCCTGTCTCGTATTGGCCTTTTCAGCCACCAACGCGCTTGCAACAAACGTGGGTAGAGCCCTTCCCAAATCTTCGTTCGCGAAGCCCAGCCATGAATGATGACCATGGGCCTATGATCTGTTTTCAAGGCCTGGGTGCATGGCTATAGATTGAGATTACAGAGGGGAAGGAAGAGCTGTGCAGAACAGAGCACGTCTCCAAAAAAAAATTGGCTGGTAGTAACAGTTCAGCCTCTACATATTTCTTAACACTTTCCTGCTGTTGAGTCACACTGTATTATAAAATCACCTCACAAATCAGAACATTTGTGATGGTTTAAACACTTCTATTGTAAAGCAAACTCTGATGCTCAAGAGCTATAGGCAAAATATCAAGGTATTTACTCATAGAGTTGGATCCTAGTGAGCATTAACCGGCATCCTACGTCAGAGTACTACCCGCAAAAGCTGAAGGCATGCTGTGACTGTTTGAGATGTTTAGCAACTTGCAAAGCCATGTGAGTGTTCAAAGTAGCATGATTAGCCCAAGGAGCTGGAACAAAAAAAAAGAAAAAAAGAGATAACTGATTTGGGCCATAATGTGATAGCTGGTCAGGTACACGCAGATGTACACAATACAAATGGCAGGATGACACTCTGATTCTATTGAATTCGGCAGAAAAATGCTTACTGACTTTAACAAGGACAGATATAATCCCAGAACCTGAAATATCTCCACAAACCAGTTAATTTTCAGTATAAAATGTCTAAATGTATGTTTTATCAAGCCACTTTTATGTTTCCCTGGCCCCTTTATCTTGTGTCAACCAAAAATTCATAATACCAATTTTGACTGAAGGCTGGCTTTAATTACAATTTCTTTTACAGGTCTCAACTGCTTTTTGTGTCCTGGGAAATGAGAGCAATTTTTTCTATCATATTCAGAAAGAAAATGAAAAGGTTGGTAAATGTATAAGTAATTTTAACTGATTCATTGATCTGAATACTTTTAAAGTAATACAGTAAGTATTTCTGTCACACTTTGAAGTTAAGCTTGGAGCTCAGCTACATCCCTTAGGGTTATTTTATAGCCATTAAGAATGTGTACCTTTTATCTGGTGCCTTCAATTAATTGAATTTCAAAAATATTCTCAAATGTTTTTAGAAAATCATTTAGTTCCTGGAGGACATTCCTGTGTGATTTATTGTTACAGTAATTAAAAGCAGTGAGTATTACACTGGTCACTGTTGGAACTCCTGTCTGCCTTTGGCTATATTTTGGTTTAAGTTAAAACATATAGTGCACTTGAGAGACTTGTGAAGGGAGGTAAGAAAAAAATTAATTATTTTCAGATTGCTTCAGAATTTTGGCACACTTAGAAATAACCTCTTAAAGTGATCACAGTGATATTTACATGATAATTGTATGCAAGCACAATTAAACTTCTATATTAAACAATTAAATAATGCTTTTCCTGCTATGGTGAATTATGTCTGACTACCCATATTAGTATTCTGTAGTTCTAATCAGTGCCATAAATAATTTTCAGTTTTACACATTCTGCTCTGAAGCAATTATTAAGAGCTCTCAGGAAGAGTTAAAACAGCTAATGAAAATAATTAGCAGGAAAAAAATGATGGTTCATCTTGTATTGGAAGATAACACACTGAAAACTACAAACGCTGCTTTAGTTGCATCTTTGTTTTCTGAGACATAAATAGTTCTCTACTATAATCCCTTTTGTGCAAGAAGTGATCACTCACAAGTAGCATTTTACAGAACTACTCACTCATGGGAAGATTGGTGGGATTAGACCCACGGCCCACGTCTCTTTAGTTGTGTAACATGGAGGAAAGAACTTATTGCTATATTGCTTCCCTGGGGCTTCACTTGGAGCATTGCTCACCTGGGCAAGGTCTGCAGGCTCAGACTGCCCTCCCTGCTTGGGCAAAACTGCAGTGCAGGAAGGAGAACTTGGTACTGATGACTCACTTGGTACCTTCTGCCTTTCAGGGTCTTCAGGGAGGCTTGAAATGGTTCTGCTTCTAAATCTTGAAAATTGCGCTCTTTTCCTTCTAAAAAATAATCCTCTCCACCCATCCACATACTAAGTACATTAAGACAGCCTTAGCTATTTTTCTACCACAAAATAAATATCTTCTCAAAATCATGGGTAATAGGAATGGAATTAGGGTAATACTTGCTTACAAAAATTATTGAAAAATAATTGTGAGCCTGTATCTTTGTGGACTACAAAAGACCCTCAGATGACCATATGGGATCTGAAAATAAATGTGGTTTATTAGTTTAGGCATGTATTTATGAATAAAAGTCTAGTTGTACAGATTCTGACCAATACAGGTCAGTATCAGATAAACATTTTACTTTTAAATGTACCTGATGAAGTCATTGTTCAAAGTAATAACCTATCCTTTTAATAAACCATCCCTGTTACACTGAAATGCCTAAAGGTTTTCTAATGTGCATCAGTCTTTTGAACATCACATAATGAATTTAATGTGAGAAAAGGAAAAGAAATGTACCTGTATGGATCCCCGCACATTAAGATAAACCTTGCTGCTCTGAAGCTAGCATAAAACTTGGCACCCAAACCAGATGAGGACAAAAATACTTTCAGTGAAAATCTGATCTCTATCCATGTATTTACTACATTCTGAATTATGTTGGCTTTTGTGTTAAATTATTCTAGTTAAGTAAATTATATCCGAGGTTTCATGATTAAGCTAATGTGTTTCTAGGACCTTCATAGTGAACATGAGTTCTGATACACACATTAGTATATTATTCCTTGACTAAGTGTGATTTAGTAACCTCTACAGGAAAATAAAGGCCAAAAAAGTGAGAGATCAAGCTGGTGTTTTCTCCCTTCTGACATCTTAGAAAGCAGGTCTTCAAAGTACAGCCACGGTGCTGAAGGAATTGACACTGACAATTAAATGACATTCCCTTTCTGAATGGAAATATGTGGTGCTATCACCAGTGCTGTTTGTCTAATGACATGGAAAATTAAGGGTTTTAACCACTTGGTATCATTTAATAATGGCTTTTTCACAGCAGAGAGGGCATTGCTGTAGCTACAGAAATAGGAAAGAATGCCAAAGAATGCCAGGAGCATTTCTATACCAAAAAGAACACCTTTTAATAGCTCAAACATTGAAAATAGTTGAAACCTTAGCATTATTGGTAATTTAAAAAAAAAAAAAAAAGAGAGGAAGAAAGAGAATCTGTAACAACACCACGAACTACATGAAACAAAATCTACAAATGCCCTTCCAGCCATGGACTCTGGCCCATGATTTTTTGGGACCGCTTCCCAAAAGCTTTTGCCATGGTTGCAAGCACCTTCCCAGATTTACCCATAACCAGTGTTCCCTCAGTGTCCACCGTGTCACTATGGTTGACCTGCATGCATGTCCACTGGGAATTCAGCTCTGTTCACTTTGGTTGCCCTCCTGCCTGGCTAGGCCAGTGTCTGACAGAAAGCCACCGTGCTTTCTGCTGCATAGGTCAAAGTGGCAATGGGTGGCAATTTCCAAGGTGTGCAGGTCAACATGAGCAAATTGGAAAAGACAGACTCAGGAGTCTGCTCACTTCCTTTAACCATCACTGAAATAATTAAAAATGCTGATCTCGTGGACCTGAGGTTGTTATATTACGAAAGACTCATATTAATGTACTGTTACTGATGGTAGCTGTTAATATAAAAAATTGCTTTTTGAAGCATGAACATCGTATTTCAGGGCAGGGGGCAGCTGCATCCAGCAGCCCCCCAGCACCTCACCCCCGTAGCTCCCCCGCTGCAACTCTGTCTCCGGGCAAAGGAAGGACGGCTGCTGGCTGGGCACCCGGTTCCGGCCCGGGGAGAGGGGTGGAGGAACAGACTAGGAGGTCCCGGTGCCCTCAAAGCAGATTTGGGCCGGAGGGCAGACGCCGCCTCTGAGGGGTGGATGGTGTCACCCCGCTCTGTAAAACACGGCCCGGGCAGGCGGGCGGCTGGACAGGGTCCCCGCGGGGAGGCGGCGGGGTCCCCACCGGGCGCGACGGCTCCCCACTGCAGGCACAGAGCTGTCCCCGAGGCCTCGGCCCCGTTGCAAGCCGGGTCTGCCTGCAGCCGAGCAGCCGGGCTCGGAGGCAGCCCGGGGCGGGAGCCTCGGGGCAGCGCCAGCGGGACGGGCCTCCCCGGGGGAAGGAAGGAAAAGTCCAAACCCGCGGGGCCGGGATAGGGGCAGCGCAGACGCCTTCTGCGCCCCCCGGAGGGTTCAGGGAGGGCATAAGGGTCCCATGGGGAGACTGGGGGGCGGCGCGATGCCCTTGTCCGAGCCGCAGAGCCCTCGTCCCGCCGGCGGGGACACAGCCCTGGGCGGGCAGCCAGGGCATCCACGTCGCTGTGGGTTTGTTACTCCGCTTTAAAATGCAAAGGCTCGTGGCATGATTGGCTTTCTGTTTACAAGTGCAGATGGGGAGAAGGCTCACGTTTTCTTTCTCCGTGTGGTTTCCCCACCTTGGAAGCTGCAAGGGCAATCCGAGGAGGGAGAAAGGGGAAAGAGAGGAGGATTTCCCAGCTTCAGCATTCATCAGATTTACCCTGTCATTGCACTACAAGGTGCAGCGTGTGTCGAACATTACGAGCACGGGGCCATGCAAATGACACAGGCATGAAAGAGCCCTGGCAAGAATAAATCTGTCGATGTACAGATGTTCCCTATTAACGTTACTGTTCAGCCTTGGTGGTTACTGTGGGAAGACACCGGATTAAAAATTCCCATTGCCGCCCCACCTCTGCTGAACCTTTCTCCCCACACCTCTTTGTCTTCACTTAATTAGGTAGGATATAATACTTTCTTTTTCTCCTCCTCTGTCTTATTGAGACGTCTGCCCAGGCTCACGCCTTTAAACAGGAATGATATTGATCCCTCCTCCCCCTTCTGTCAACTCCGATTTGTCCCTTTTCCTGCTGAACAAACAATTAAGAAAAGAAAGTACCGAGCGCGCGGTGGAACTTGGCATGCACAGGCTCCCGCGGGGATCCCGGGCGCTGCGTGGCCCTGGACACCGGGCCGTAGCCCGGAGCGGCCTTGGGCGCCCGGGACTGAGAGAGGGTGGCGGGAGGCTGCACACCGGGAAAGGCATTTCGGAGTGGGGTCTCCCTACCGGCTCGCCCAGCCTCGGAACCGAGTAACTTCGCAGGAGAGCGCGCCGGTGGCGGTGGCAGCCGGCGGATGAGACCGGGCGGGACGGACGGAGGGACGGGCGCAGGAGGACGGAGAGGACAAAACGGGAGCAAACGCTCCTGCTCTCTACCTGCTTGCGGCTGCCGCCGGTGCCTGCCCCCTCCCCGCTCCGCTGACCCCCCATCCCTCCCCGCCCCGGAGGAAGGCCCCGGTGCCCGGGCAGCCCCTGCGGGGCTGCCCCCAGGGCGGGCGGCGACGGCATAGCCGACCCCGGGGGCGCTGCAGCGAGCGGGTCCCCGGTGCCGGGCGCTGCCGCGCCGCCCCCCCTTGCTCCCTCCCCGCGGCCGGGGGGCGCTGGGCCAGGCAACCCCCGGTAGCTCCGCGGCGCCCGGCTCCGCCGCGCTGCCCCCGGGCTATGAATAAAGCCGAGGCGGCCAGGGGGACAGGTACAGGTGCCCATCTCCTGCGCGCAGGGCTACGCCGACGTCCCAGCCCGCCTCCTCCAGCGGGAGGGAAACAAAGACGGCGAGAGAGGCAGGGAGAGTTGCCTGTAAGTTTAGCGCCTTTCAGTCGTGACTCGCGGAGATAAATGATAGTTTGGAGGTGCGCGCAGTTAATCACCGCCACGGCTGCCGTACAGCGTGTGCAACCCGCAGATCATTAGGTTAAATGGAGGACATTCGTGTCCTTCCAGAATCAATGCAATTATTGTTGGCAACAAGGACAACAATTGGAGTGGCAGCACTAATTTTACTAACCTGCTATTAATTATGGTGTCCCCCACGCCCCAGACGGCGTTTATAACCCGCGGAAGCAAGCGGTGCTGTCTGCTTCTGTTTTAAAACGGGAAAAGTTGGAAGTGGAGTGCCTGGTCGTGTTGGAAAGTGTTAATCAGTAGGAAAGAGTGTAATCAGTGGAACTATTCACTTGAGCGTCACTCTGGTACAGGGGGTTAGTGAAGTGGCTGTGGCGCCTGGGGACCGAAGGCTCCGTGCCGCGCCGCGCAGGTACCGCGCACTGAGACATGTCTGCGTTAGCTCCCCGCAGCTCCCTGCCACGCCAGCCAGCACAGACCAGAGGAGAGAAGCCTTGCCATGGCACAGCCGTCGCTACCAGGTTTTAGCGGAAGCCTGGCGTGATCGCAGGTAAAAAATTTCTTCTTCTTTTGGTAGTGATGTTTGTGTGTGTGTATATGTGTGTGTGTCTCTCTCTCTCTACGGAAGCGGGGGGTGGGGGGAGCAGTGGGGCTTATCCCCCCCTCCTCCTTCGGAGCCTGCTTTAGCAGCAAGGCAGCTGAAAACGAACTGCTGGAGGGAAGAGAAACTATCTGTGATGAATCATTTGGCTTTGTGCAATCTTTACCTAGGACAGAGGGCAAATGTCTTGTAACATATGTGTATTATTTCTTGGGAAGGGGGTGTGGATATGATATTCAACGAGCGCTAAGGTAAGGTACCGAGTCAAACTTTCTGGATTTTAAGGAGAACTTTAAAAGGCATAGAATTTGACCTCGCAAGCAGTAAAGTTTTACCTTCGTAGGGAAGTAAGTTGAAGCTGTCGGCTGCCAGAGAGCTCAAAGGTGGTGGCGCCTGAATGCCTGCGGGTCTGCGGCACTAGGGGTACAGGAGCTGGGAAAGGAAACCTTATACAATCTTTACTTTGCTAATGAAAGCGTAGTTGTGATGCTCTGCACCGAGCAGGTAAATGTGGGAATGTCGTAGGGTTCATCTATAGCCATAGAGCAGATGCCAGGGTTACAGCGTTTGCTTCTCTTGCTGAAAAGTTTTGTGTGTGCGTGCGTGTGCGTGTGTGTGTGTGTGTGCTTGTGTGTGTGTAAGAGAGAGAGAGAGAGAAAGTGTTAGCTCTAGTACTAAAGTGTGAAAAGTTAATAAATACAAAGAACAGAATGAGCATGTGAGGCCTTTCTGCTTTAATCTAGATTGTTTGCCAAGGGGATTGAAGATTTACAAAATGAAAGCATTCAAATGGATAGCTTTGAACAACTGATTTTACTTATAGTTGTAATCTGAGTAAGTTAATTTGCGGTTCCTTCTTATGCAACCGTTCTCTTGGTCATCATGGCTCTGCTGAGCCCATGGCATGGGTTTGTGCAGGTCGGCAGCATTGGTTCGCTGTCCCTTGATTCAGAGTGAAAGAGGTGCAGTTACATCTTAAATAGGCTCGGGGGGAGGGGGGGGGGGAAATCGTATTTGCTATTGATAGCGAGTTTATGAGATAATCTACTTGAAAATTGTGTAGGCTGCCCTCAGTTCCATGTCAGATTCCAAATGGGCAATATGTAGAGCTTCACAGTGTTTGTCAGGTGGTGTCAATGTTGCTTTAAATCTATAATATGAAAACAAAGCAAACTTGACTGAATGAGCTTTCTAAAGTCTGTTTAGCCCATAAGCAAATTCCGTTGCTGAAATATTTCCAGGAGTGGCAATAACCCTTCCAAAAGAGAAGGCGATGAAAACGCTGATAGTAAGTGTAGCTGCATTAACTGCCTTTAGATCATGTCCCTGAAGACGTCCATCAAAGCATGAATCCTGAAGAGGTTCTGTTTTACCTGCTGTGGCCTGTTCCAGCATCACAGTGTTTCCTTCTCATTCCATGCTTTTACAATAAAACTTGTATGAGCATTGGCTCCAGGTTCTTGGACAAGAAACACATAGACCTGGGAGAGAGACCTGGTTGGTCTTTGGATGGGAAATACCTGCTTGCCTGGGTGTGCAGGCTGACTCTGACCAGAAGGGAACTCTCCAGCGTTTTCTATTGATCCCGATGGGTTTCCTTGCTCAAAGTTTGGAGAAAGTAGTGTGTGTGTTTCTCTTTCTCGAAAGCTGTTAACCGCTTTGTACAGGAAAGGGGCTTTGACAAGGATCAATTTTTATTGCACAGCAAAGACTTGCATTTTCCAAATGCTTAAGGATATAGCCCACAGCATTAAGCGTCTTTGCTTGGATTTGAACAGTGTTACGTTGTTTATGTGCAAGAACCACAGAGGTTATTTTAAATCATTGTGGGGCTTAATGCATGTTTGTGCTCTCGCACCAAAAATTCAAGATGAAATATATCTGTGTTGAATTTCTTATCAACAAAGGGCCATTATTTGTAGACTGTAAGTGAAACAAGACATCAGCAGTGGGGAAAGACGTAATGTCAGTTTTTAGCGTTTAAGGTTATTAAGTTTTTTTATCGCTTTTCTTTTTGTTTGTTTGTTTTGGTGGGGTTATTTTGACGACTGCTTTCTAGGGAATACAGATTGGAACTGACACAAAGCTGACCAGGGGTAGAGTAATAGAGCAGGCAGGCTGCAAAGAAAAATGACAAATAATTATCATGATTAATACAGGAAAGTTCAGTGCAAAAATGAGCACAGAGTATTTGCATGGCACAGTGAAAGACAACTGTGATATATAAATAGACAAGGACCATAAATATTGAATTTTTCCTTGTATTTTAAAGTTTAATAGACTCATCTAAATATCAAAACCTGTAGTATTCTGTGGGCCACTGCGGAGTTGACATCTGCAGTATTATCAAAAGAAGGGGGAAAAAAACCCAAACCCACAACACTAGGACATTTTCCAAACTGTAGCCTGGAAAACTGGGAGGACTTCTTCAGGCAGTTCTCCAGCTCTCCCAGCTAATTATAGTGCTTTACGCCGAACCACTCTTGAGATAAGTGCAACTATTTTCTTTCCTAGCACCGGTGAGTTTTACTCCGGAGCTTAAACAAACATCCCCCAGCGCAATGGGCGCAGAAGGCAGAGGGAGCAGCACCGAACACTGCGGGCATACCATTGTGTAAACACTGGGTGTCTTTTCTTCCCAAACAATGCGATAGCCCGTCAGTATGCCGCACAGAAGGAAGCTGCTCGCAAAGAGTCTCTAAAAGTGTCATTATACCTTGGCAGCACCGGGGTATAATATAGGAAGAAGAATGTAGGCGCATTTCTGTAAAAGAAAGTCAGTGGCAAAGTTATTAATATTCCCAGAAAGAAAAGGGAATTAGCATTTCAGGTGAGGAAAGAAAAAGCAGTTTCTTCCCCTCCAAAAATCAATACAGAATTCCAAACAAATTATTTATGTCATTTGACTCCCTTTCTTTGTACGTTTCTCCAGGCTACAGATACTGAGCTGTCAGGAAAATTTGCATGTACTGTATCTGATATATTTTATTCGCAAACACTCTAAAGCACCATAAAACGCCTCTTGTTGTAGTCTAACTCAATCCCAGAACTAGTATTTTCATCTGTAAATTAAAGCAATTACGCATCAGATATTATATTATGTGTACTGTGGTCTCCAGATAGTCATCAATCACCCTCAATCGAGCTGTCAGTGTGGGCAGATTCGTTTCTGGGAGGCAGTCTTCCAGCTGGGGAGAAGAAGAGAACATCATCATTAATTAGAGTGTGACCCTGGGGCTATTCACATGTCTGAACCCAGGAATCTCTCTGAGCAAGTCTGCACACCACAGAGCAGCGTTCAACTGCACCAGCAGCCCAGCTTCATCCTCGGAGCTGACTCCTCTCCTTCTGCCATCCTCCCGGGGGCTGCCTGCTCGCCCTTCTTCGGTGGCATCGACCGTCGGGGAGGAGATGCTGGGGCTGCCAGCATCTTCCCCTGACGGCCCATTCCTGCTCCCTCCGAGGGTGAAGCAGAAGGGGATGCTGCCTACTCGTGTGTGGGGGGCGTCCCAGTTCCCCAGAGGGTAGGGAGGCTGATGGCAGCGGTAGGATGGTTTGGGTAGAAGGGGGTGTTGGAGTTTTGAGATGGGATCTAAGTCATTTTAACGTGAAAAGTCACATCTTTTCCATTATTACCCGAAAGATGCTTGTAAGGTTTTCTACCTGTAATCACACGTCTGGAATAAAAGCGGAAAAGAAAAGAGAGATTGCTTATCATGTGCTTTATTGTCAGCGTTAGTGCTAATTTTAACTGTTGATTAAATCTTAAATGAAGACTCAGTCGTGTGTCCCTTCATATGTCTTGTTTGTAATTGAGACTAATTATTACTGTGGGGTGGGAAGAAGCAGCTGCTCATTAATTAATTTCTAATTAAAAGTGCTTACTAGCCTTTCAGTGACTAAGGAGGGTGAGGGAAAATCTTAGCTGATACAACATTGATCCTTCAGATTAAAAACATTCATTTCCTTCCCTTGCCCGCAGAAATATATATAAATATTGCAAGCAGGTGTTGCCGCTGCCAGAGAGCTTCCCAAACTTTCACCCCTATTAGGCACTCTGAAAGCGATATTGGAGAGTCTATTTTCCACGCCAGGGGAAAGGTTCCCGAAAATGAGTGTTAAACTTACAGGCAGGTTAATTTGAATAGGTTTTGCGTGACGTCAGAGGCTTGACTCTTTTAACACAACGTGCTTGTGAACTGATGTGTTTGTATCACGTTTCTTTTTTTTCGTGGGTGCAAAGTATGTATTTCTACCATCACGTATGCCAGCCTTGGAGCCAATGTAACAATTATTTCTGTTTCGTAGTAAGAAAGGCGCTAAAATCACTGTATATATTTTAAAGGGGGGGGAAAAAGTTTAAGATTTCATGTAAATAAAGTAAATGTGCTTTTCTGCTTCGTCCTATAAGCATCTAGGGACCTGTGGTTACCAATCAATTGGTACAACAGAGCAGAGCCAGGCTGCAATAGCGTGCAGATCAGACGTCTCGCCTTGTTTCTAGATAACTGGGAGCCTCTGTACCATGTCCTATCCTCAGTTTGGCTACCCTTACTCCTCTGCACCCCAGGTAAGACTTTTTGCCTACCAACGTTAATTGACTGCATTTCAGTCTTTATCGATGCCTTCCGTCCGGGCTGAGGGCGGCAGCGATCCTCTCCCGCATGCGGCAGCGGCAGAGCGGCTGCTCGCTTCGCAGCTTTCCAAGATGCCCAAGTTCTGTGTCGCGCACCGATTTTAAAATGGGAAGGAACACGCTGTATTAGGGGGTTTGGGGGTGATAATGACTCGTGAGGGAGGATTACAGAGATGAGGGAGGTGAGAAAGGGGGCTAGACATCCCCCAACCCCCACCCTCTCCCTCTCTCCTTTCTCGTTTTTTTTTTCCTCTTTCATGATTAAATTCACAGTTTACCAATCAAACATGGACGTAGGGAGGTCCGGCCCGTACAAACAGAACGAGATATTCTAAGCCATCAGGTTAATAGCAGATGCGTGCGTGGCTGCTACAAATCTGCAGTCAAAATAAATATGCATGAGTGACTTCGAAAAAAAGGTTTAAAAACGCAGATGGGAAGCATTGTGCTGCAAGAGGAGGAAACCGGTGTAAACCTCAGTCTTCTGAGAACATCCCAGAAAAGTTAGTTTTTAAATGCAGAGGGCCGGAGGAATGCATTACAGAGGATTAAATGCCCACAGTCACGAGGCGTTTGGTGGTTGTTGTTGTCGTTGTTGTTGTGGGGTCTTTTTTAAAAAGAAACTGATAAAATACTTGCACTTCTGCGTTTCTCCAGAGAGTTTCTATCACGATTGAAGTAAAATACGGAAGGGGGGGAGGAGGACGGGCGACATCCCAAAGTTGGGACCTGATTAAAAAAAAAAGGAAAAAAAAAAAAAAAAGGAAAACCAAACAAAAAACTCACCAAAACCACACAACAAAAAAACAACCGAACCCAAACTTGGTTACACTTCGGGAAGTTCCCCCCCGCGCTCAGCTCCGCTCTCTTTCCCTCCAGTTCCTGATGAGCACCAACTCCCTGACGACGTGCTGCGAGTCCAGCGGTCGGACCCTGGCTGAGACAGGGGCGGCCGCCTCCGCCCAGACCCCTGTGTACTGCCCGGTGTACGAGAGCCGCCTGCTCGCCACCGCGCGCCACGAGCTCAACTCCGCCGCCGCCCTGGGGGTCTACGGCGGGCCCTACGCCGGGCCCCAGGGCTATGGAAACTACGTGACCTACGGCACCGAGGCTCCCGCCTTCTACTCCTTGGTAAGCGCCCGCCGCCGCGGGGCATGGATGCTCCCGCCCGCCAGCCCCGACCCCCCTCTCAACCCCCGAGCCCCCAGGGGCCAAGGCTGGTCGGCGGGACCCCTCCGCGGGCGGGGATAGCCCCGGGTGCTTCTCCTGCGAACCCCCGCTCCGCCGTGCCGCTCCCCGCGTTCGCGTCCAGCGCCGCGGTCCGCAGCTGTTCCAGCCCGGCGGCTCCGTCCTCACGGTAACGCAATTAAAAGTCGCGCCTGACGAGCTGGCGGCCGAGTGCGGAGGGCCCGGCGGGGCGGGCAGTTTAGGGCGACTCAGACCCAGGCTCGCAAAGAATGATGCTCTCTTCCCAGACAGCCTTTTTTCTTTCTTTTTTTCTTCCCCCCCCCCCCCCCCCTGCACCGTAACAGCGCGAGTTAATGTCTCTATTGATCTCGCTGGCTGCCGCGGCCGAGGGGCCTCCGGGAAGGTCCGTCGCGCCCCTTCGGGACCCGGGCGGGGGAGCCGGGGCGGGGTCCCGGGTTCTCCCGGCGGTGGGGGCTGAGGGCGGCGGCGCGGTGTCTCCTGCAGAACAGTTTGGATGCGAAGGACGGGAGCGGGTCTGCGCATGCGGGAATCGCGCCGGCGACTGCCTACTATCCCTACGATCACACCCTCAGCCAGTACCAGTACGACAGGTAAGCGCACACACCCCTCCCGGCCCCGCTCGCTGCCCTCCCTCCTCCTCCGTCCCCTCCCCGACATCCCGTTCCCGCCCGCCCCGCCAACATGCCTCCTCGCCGCTCAGCATCTCCCGGCCCCAGACATGTCGCCTCCCCTTTCCCACACCGACACGGGGTCCTCCGCCTCCCCGGGAGGGCGGCAGAGCGGGGGGCGAGCCTTCTCCACTGCGGTGGTAATTATCTTTTCCTGTGCGGAGTCAGGCTTGGGCATCCGGTGTATGTTTATTAGTTTTAAACCAGCGCAAAACCACTTACACACCGTTTCCAGCTCGGAGGCCCATTGGGCGCCGGTGACCTTTCCTGGAGGATGTGCATTAAATATTCAGTCGCAGCCCAGTGTCATCTGCGTTACGTTCCTACAATTTCAGGAACAAAAGGGTAGAGGAGATTACAAATAAAAGGAGTAAGAGGAAATATATTTCTATTAACACTTACACCCTGGGGTCACCTAGATGAATTCTGTTTGGGGAGGACTAATCAAAGGACAGGAAAGTGGTATTTCTGTGAGTTTGCAAGCTGCTAGGATTTCCCTGCTGCCCGAAATGTTGACATTGACTTTACCGCAAATAAAAGCAGGCGATTCCTTCCCTCTTTCTTCCACCACCGCCAAGGCACAGCGGGAATTTGCATTGGCCGGTGCTGCTGCTAGCTGAACCCTTCCTTCTTGCTCTCCTTCCTCGTTCCGAATTCTCGAGCTCCCCCTCGTAAAGCTGAGCTATCCTCATCCTCCTTAAAACTGAGCTGTCTTCATCTTCATCTATCTCCCCTCTCTCCGGTCTAGCCACCCCCCTGGGGGTGCTGCAGACAAGCGGCCGGGGGTCGGGGCCTTGGGATCCAGCGTCGGGCAGGTCCGCGGGGGGGGAGGGCGCGGTGTCACACCGCGGGGGCTACCCTGTGCCCGCAGGTACGGGACGATGGACGGCGGAACGCGGAGAAAAAACGCCACCCGGGAGACGACCAGCACGCTGAAGGCCTGGCTGCAGGAGCACCGCAAGAACCCCTACCCCACCAAGGGCGAGAAGATCATGCTGGCCATCATCACCAAGATGACCCTCACCCAGGTGTCCACCTGGTTCGCCAACGCCCGCCGGCGGCTCAAGAAGGAGAATAAGATGACCTGGCCCCCGCGGAACAAGTGCTCTGACGAGAAGCGGCCCTACGAGGAAGAGGAGGAGGAGGAGGAGGAGGGTTCGCAGGAAGAGGCGATGAAGAGCGGAAAAGCCGAGGGTACCCTGCTAAAACCAGTCACTTAGCGGTTCGGCCGCGGGGGCTCGGCCGGCAGCTCGCCCCCGGGGCGGGCCTCGCTGGTGGGGGCGGCCGCGGGCCTCGCTCGTGGGGGCGGCCGCGGGGCAGCGCGGCGCCGACAGTGACCGTGTGTCTTGTTTTTGCTGTCCTTTCCCCCGCCCCCGCCCCGCAGAGCCCACGGGCAAGGAAGAGAAGGAGCTGGAGCTCAGCGACCTGGAGGACTTGGACGCCGCCGAGTCGGAGAGCTCGGAGTGCGAGCTGAGGCGGCCTTTCCCGCACCCGCTCCCGCACCCGCTCCCGCACCCCGGCAGCCACCCGCCGAGGGCCGCCGAGCCTCCCGCCAAGATGCCGCCTCCGGCTGCCGCCGGGGACGAGGAGGAGGAGGCGGCGGCGGCGGCAGAGCGGGCGCGGAGCTGCCTGAAGACGGCGGCGGAGGAGTGCGGCCCCGACCCGCTGGGCGCCCGGCAGCGCGGCTGCGAGTCCAAGATATGCTTCCAGCAGGGGCAGCAGCTGCTGGAGGCGAAGCCCCGGATTTGGTCCCTGGCGCACACCGCCACCTCCCTCAACCAGGCCGAGTACCCCTCCTGCATGCTGAAACGGCCCGGGGGCTCGGCCGCCGCCGCCGCTCCCGGCTCAGTCAGCGTCATCGACAGACACCAGGATTCGCCGGTCACCAACCTCAGGAACTGGGTGGACGGGGTGTTTCACGACCCCCTGTTCAGGCACAGTACTTTGAACCAAGCCCTGAGCAACACGACAGTTTCCTGGGCTACCACCAAAGGAGCCATTCTGGAAACGGGCGCCCTGGGACGCGCGGTGGGGAACGGCGCCAATGTGCTCAAGGGGCAGCTCTCAAACCTGGCCCATCATGACTCAAACAAAGAGTTTCTGGCGTTTCCCAAATCAGGAAGCAAAATGTTTTGTTCCTAACAGGCCTGCCGAGGGGCGAAGGACTTTCTAACGCTTGAAGAGTCATCTACACTGAAAAGAGACTTGCAAGAATTTAAATTTAAATATAAAACTTTTTCTTCTTCCTTTTTTTAAAACAAACAACAGAAACGAGGATTTAAAGTTCAGTTTGCTCAGTTCAGCGAACAGACTTTGCTCATTGCAATTCTGAAGATTTTCTCCTGGCTGCGACTTTAAGGGATCAATGTCGTGAAAGTTATTTAATTTCCATGTCCAAAAAGCACGTACTATAGCGTAGACCTACTTATAAAGTTTACATCTGAAAGTTTACAAACGGGAAATTTTAATTCAGATTTAATTTAAGGCATGCCGATATTAGTTATAAAGACTTTTCGAGAGTTTTTCCTCCTGATTTCCCTGTTAGCATATAATTCACAAACAGCACTTCTACTAAGTTTACACCTACTGCACAAATTTATCTTGATAAAAAAAAGGAATATGTTAAAAGGTATGCTCACTCCAATAAATTGTCTGTTTCAGAGGTAACTCAAGTGGTGGCGTTTTGCATTGGGCAACAAACAACTTTTATGTTCCAAATTCCCCTTTGGAGCCTGTCCCGGTAATTCCAAGGACTGTCAACAGGCTGCCGGGAAAGGGGAAGAGAGGCTCAGCGCAGCGCTGCCGCGGGATTGAGGACGGACCCGCGGGAGGGATGCTGCGCGCAGGAGGGATGCTGGGCTGCGCCCCGCACCGTACCGCGCCTCTGCGGGACAGCGCCGGGCCCCAGCCGCCGCCCGGGCCGGCAGCGGGGGCCCGACGGGGCGGAAGCACCCCTGCTGCCCCCCTCCCCTCCTTCCCGAGCTGCGAGCGGGCGGGAGTGGGCCCCTAAGGGCCGGGCTCTGCCGCGGCGTCTCCTCCGCCGTGCGCGGAGCAATTGATTCACATGGAAAATTTGATCTTTTAAGGAACCGTTTTAGCTTTCCAGCTCCTCTGCCAGTGCGGAGAATCGCTGATCCGCTATGAATATTTCAGCACTTCAGTACAGATGCTTTACCGTTTTGACATTAAATAGAGTGCAGCCAACAAAAAGAGAGAGGGAGGAAGAGCGCTCTCGACGTGTGATTCAGGAGCACTCTCAGCCAATTTACCACTTAGATAACAGGCGCTTAAAAGATTTCATTTCCTTCCCCGGAACGGGAACAAACTTTACCGATCCCTGGACCGGGAGAGAGGGAGAACTGCTGGAAAAGAACTGCGAGGCAATAACAGATCCCGCTTACCCAGGGCGGCCTAAAACCCCTGAGCTCCGGTGCCCGGCGCTGCGGGGGAAAATCGAGAGCACCCGAAGGACCGAGCTGACACCGGGAGAAGCAGAAGAGTCTTCCTTGTCTCCCAGCATTCTCACCCATCCCATGTTCGGCTCCCCGACAGCCCAACTTCTCCCCTCCCCCCAAATAAATAAATAAGAATACAATATAGGGAAAAAATATGTTTGTAAAGGCAACTATAAACACAACCGAGACAACACTCAGTCAAAATAAAACATACTCCAGCCTGCGAAGTTTCTAGCGAGACCTGTTAGTGCAAGGACTGAATAAAGGAATCCGGGTGCGGAGATCAGATCAAGCCCTTCCCCTCTCAGCGAGCAGCCGTAATTGGATTGTATCCAGTCATATTCCCTGTCATTGTATTGACTTTCGCTCTCTTGGATGATATTATCGAGATCACTGAACCCCTCTGCTGATCTGGCTGTCAAAAGGCTCAGACAGGAGCCCCCGGCCTGGAAAACGTGCATCAGCCGAGATAATTTGAAGTGAAATTTTCATTTTGACAGTAAACCCCTCAATTTCTAAAGGCTCTGCACCCAGAGAGCTCTGTGGCAGGGGGAGGCTTTATAGAAAGCCCACGTCTTAAACTGAAAAGGGCAAAAGAACTCGAATTAGTTGTAATAGATAAAAGGGCAAAAATAAAGAGTCAAGGGTACTTGACAGTAATAGCGAAAGTGGAGTCTCCGGGGAGCCGCGATCTGAGCTAAAGGCTGGGCCGGCAGGAATTTTAATGCAGCCGGGGCGGCCGGCGAGCTTTGCCTCTGAAACCCTTTAGACAAAGCAAATTATTTTCAACCAAACTAAGGAGATGGGGATGAAGGAGGCGAGAGAGAGGGAAGGGGGGAAAGGCGAGTGTTCGGGCTGTCCTCAAACCACTGGCAGAAGCAAGCGAGACGGGGCATAAACCCTTCTGACTGTGTAATGTTAAAGCGGGGGGAATTTGTGTGTGCCAGCCTTTCTGGATGTGCAGGGACTGGAGGGGACAAGAGGGCTCCCGGTGGGCTTCGGTTTCCATGCGACCAGAGGCTCTGTGGAGTGGAAGGGGACTCCAGTCTTGCTCCCAACAGAGTGACAGCCGAGTGTGTGTGGACTTCGTGTGTCTGTGTGCAAGGAGAGGTCTCCTCCCCCGAGCGGTCAAAAATCTTTCTCAGCCTGAAAAGCGTCCTGATTTCGCGGAGTGCCGAGCACCGCTGGCCGCCCTGGGCTAGTTCTCGGCAGGTGAACCCGCACACCGATATAAGTCATTGCTGGCCGGCTTTGGTTAGGTCAGGGATGCAATTTGGACATCCCGTTGTTTGAGAGGCAACACCCGCCGCCCACCCCCCGCCCCCTCTGGACTTAAAGGTGATAACACTGTGGGCAAAACACAGTCGCACTGAAACACCAGAAGCCAAAAGAAAAGCCGTTCAACCCTTTATCCCTTCATTTTCTTGTTACTGTTGTCTAAAAGAAGTTTGAGTAAGTTTATGCCTGCCGTATAACAAGAGCAGGGCTCTCCGGACCAGGGGACCAGCCGTATGTGAGGACTGATCTGCCTGTGCCTATGTGTGCTCACACCAAAACATTGCCCATCCTGAGAAGAGACTGTATCGGTTAAAGGGGAGGGAAAACAGTTTCTTGCTTTGGTACACGGATCTTATAACTTAGAGCAGCCATCAAATGCAGTGGTCTTTCAAAAGGGTTGGGGGTTTTGTTGTTTGGTTGTTTTGTTTTGTTTTGGTTTTTTTAAGTATGAAAAAAAGGGTGTGAGAAAATAATTTTGCCATTTGATTCAGTAGCACAAGTCAAAGATCAGGTTCAGTTGGTTTAGAGGAGGCTGCAGGGCTGAAAGGGAAAGCAGCTCGTATGAGTGTACGAAGCAGAAATATAAAGGTAGGCTGAGAAAGAAAGAGAGGAGGGGGGAAAATCATAGAGAAACGGCTTGAAACTGAGAGACTCTAAATCATTCAGCCATGGCAAATTCAAACACACAAAGGAGGGGATGCTAAATTAACAGTGCTTTTTACATAGAGCCCAAATAAAACTGTAATCAGCGACGCGTTACTTTTCATTAAGCGAGTTTGACAGGAGCATATTCAGCCTCGACAAGGGAACAGGAGCGAAGAAATATACGGCTCTCCCAGCTCGAGTCATAAGATAATTCCTTAAGCTCCATTAACAACTCTTAGCCGCAGGAAATGGGCTCCCTGAAAACATCTCCAAATCTAAAAGCTTTATCGACCTCTCAAACCTCTGCTGATGGTTCTATTTTTTTAAAAAAACTTAGAGGCGAGACGTCCAGCAAGGTAATAGACTTTGACACAACACCTTCTTAACTAGAGAGAGAGAGGCAGGGAAAACGAGACCTTAAATGATATTTAAAAGGCAGCCAATTAAGATTTAAAATGATTGTCTCCTGAGATTATGCATGCGATTTATGTCATCCACTTTTTTTCCCAGACATGCATGCAAAATTGCAATGGGGCATAATGCCTGTTCCTTAAATGATGATGATGATGATGATGATGATGATAGAAGAAATAGTAACAATTAACAATCTGTAGCTATCTCACGTAATTGTAAAGGCTAATCTAGGAAAGGGCTGGCTGATTATGAAGCACCTTGCAACAGCCAACTTATTTATAGGTGTCTAATTAAAAGACAGATAGATTAAATGATACACACATTGTCTATTAATGTTTAGGAGCACATTTCTTTTCATCCTGAGTGCATATTTGACTATTAAAGTCATGTAGTTTGTTCATAATCACAGAACCCAGTGTAGCAGCTCCTTCCCATCAGCCACATGAAGGGGTGTCCAAGAACACTTAGTCTTGGCATGACTTTGAACATTATATATTTTTAAGATACAGTGGTTCAGAGGATACATTTGCCTTTTCCATTTAAATGAAGGCTTCAGTGTGTGAAAGTGTATCCAGTTAAATGCCAAAAACTAGTTAATGCTCACATTGTACCATTTCATGCAGAAATCCTGTAAAATGCAAGAAAATATTATAACTTGCTGATTTTGCAAGGGATCAGAAACTGTTTCAATGAGTGTGATTTGTAGATAAATGGTGTGGAAGAGAATCATTAAAACACCACTGTGTTTTCACCAAAGGTCAAAATGTTTAGGTTCCCACTTAGATGAAGTTAGTTCTGGCCACAAAGCAATGAGCTAGGGTCTGAGTCCCATGTCTCTTGAGGGCTGTGCATGTAACTTTGTGCATGAAAAAAAAAAAGAAGAATGGAGGAATGTTAATTGTCAAATTATATATTTTTATTTGCCTGGTTAAAAAAAAAAAAAAAAAGTAATAATCGTGCCTGCCCTTACAGAGGAAGATATTTTTAATGAAATAGCTAATGGTCAAAACACCAGTCCTGAAAGTGTTACGTTTGGCATGTTTTAACTCACATGTACTATCAAAAAGGCTACGAGGTTCTTAGGACTTGTGGGAAGAGTTCTCTTCATACTCCTTGTGAAGTGGCATCACTGCAGAAAATAATTCCAGATTTGTAGGCCCCTCAAAAAGCAGTTTTTATATACTCACCAACTGTATATGTCTGGAAGCCATTTAATACATAAGTCATTGGTCTCCTGTAACATACGACTATATAGCAAAACCTCAATTTGGCTTAGAACTTGAAGGTACATTTAACATAGCCTGAAGAACCAAGGGAAGAGGAAATGCTTGGGAGCAATTCAAATGCAATTGCTTCCCCGTGTGCCCCCACTCCATTGAGAAGTGGGACTGGGTTCAGGGAGGAAGGAAAGAAGTCTCCATGAGACCTAGAGAAAGTGCATATATGCAAGCCCTGCTGATATCCTACTTCCCACAGTGGGGAGCGTGGTTTGGGCATGAGAACTGGGACTGACCTACTTACAAGGCTCAAGAGCTATTTCTTGTCCATCCTTGTTTAAGGAATGCATGAAAATGAAGGAAATATCTTGAAGGAAAGTGTTCTCCTAATGTTCTTTTTTCCCTCCTGACATTAAAAAATTCTTTTACTCATTCATTTGGCTAGACAAAAACGAGGGCATAAAAATCTTTTTCTTCTCAGTTTTATGTCTATTTCCTTTCTCCAAATCAGCGTGTCATTATTTAAATTTTGAAATGGGTTTCAGTAGCAGTTGGTGAGTATTTTGTCAGTGGTTTCCATGGAATCATAATCAGGCCATTTTTCAAAGACTACCTCAGGAATCCTTTCTGAAATACTCCAAAGGATGACAGTGGCGATGAAATGGAACCAAGCAAACATCTACTTTCAACAGTATTTCTTTGATTTATATGATTCCTATAGAATGGTAAAAATCAAACAATTAAAAAATGTACTAGAGATCTCATCAAATACTTTCTTACATGCATTGTATTATGAAACAGGATTAAAACATTTGCTAGAAATATAGAACGAAGCTGAATAACCAACACTATACCTATGTCCTTATGACAGAAAATGTGCTACATCAAAGATTGATGAGTCTCTTAAAGCTTTGTCCTCTATCATAGTATCTATTGATACTGGGATATTGATACTGTGGTCCTCAATCTGAAGGTGCACAACTAATGAACAAGTTCACTATTAGTAGTAGTTTTGCCAAGGAGAAAGTTAATTGTAAAGGTAGGATAGCACCCAAGGAATGAGTTGAAGGGAACACTTTCAGGGCAGGAGAAATGAGTTAAGAGGGAAGTGCTTGGGAATCCTCTATGAGTGGGTTTTTCTTCCTTCCTTCCTTCCTTTCTGTGAACAGGAAAAATGACCAGCCAGGCCCTTACAGAAGGCATATAAAATCAAGCATGATGTTTTTCCTTCTGTCCTGTTTAGATTACAGCATGCATAAACAAAAGCACTGTGTGTGAAAGTGATGTCACATAAGTCAGCCCTCATGACATCAGTTGTTGGTAGCCATGTGAACAGAATGCTTTGCTTTTGAGGTTTCATGCCATTAGCTTGCCCTCTTTTTGAACGTCCCATCATCTCCTCACCAACCTTGTGACACAAATGGCTGATATATTAAGCGGAGGAGGTAGAACCTGGGAGCTGTTGCTGTCATTGCAAATAAAAGTGACAGCTAATTTTTAGTTCAGTGTCAAATATGTGACCAAGTACCTATAACATTATTTTTAGAGTCTTATTTGCCACAAAGTCTGGTGTACATGACTTAATTATTTGTTTACATCCTTCAGAGAGAAACAAGTAAAAATCTGCTCACTTGAAGGATCAATCTCATAATCTTAGTCTAAAAGTAAACCAGATCTAAACAAACCTGGATAGCCTTGTAGTCAGTTTACCACAGGTTTGGCCTTCACTAGCTGAAATACATAACAACCAAAAAATAATATGTCCATGTTTATTTTACCGGGGAAGTAAGGTGAGAAAATCCCACTAGGACAGAAGGCTCACTAGATAAAAAGGAGCAGGGGACGGGACAAGGGGATGGAAAGTTTTTGTGATAGGAATTGAAGTTTTTTTATTAAGTCCACACATTGTCCCAGTACTGATTTCTGCCTTCACGAACACCAGACTTGCTCAGTTTTAGCTCAGAGTAGCTTCGTTGGAGCTCCTCCATACTTATGATATCATATCAGGCAGCAGGAAGGATCCTTGTGAAGTGTAAACCCCCTGCTGACACAGTTCCTGCACGTAAATCTGTGGGTTAACAACACTTACCAAGTACATGAAGGAATCTCACAGTGTGTAACTGGTTTAGATTAAGGATTTTAGACACACAACAGAGTGCTTTACTGAAGCAGACCAGTTCATGTTATTTTACTTCTGTATTAAATTGAAGCAAATGGAATCAACAAACGTGGAGGCCAGAAGTAAGATTCTCAAACTTACTGCCAGGTTTACTGTCAAACACTGCCACTGAGCCTCTTTTCTCTGACAGAGAAGAGTTTTCTCTTCATCTTCCCGTCTGGAGGAATGCAAAGTCTCTGTTGGTTGACAGAACTGTGAAGGAAAGAAGGACATTTACTCTTCTCCCATCTGCTGCTCCACAACCTAGTCTCTAGAAAGTTTTCAGATACAAATATTCTCTTGCTATGCATGAGTCTTTGCTGCTGCTCTTCTTTTGCCTGAGTTTTTGTTTTCTAGGAGAAGTGATGAAAGAGGAAGAAAAATCAGGCAAGAAGAGATGTCCTTCACTTTAACCCAGACTCTCATATGCAAGCTTGTGCCTATCACTGTGGATGGCAGGCATTGTCAGTTCTGGGCTGAATTCTGCAATTTTAAGCGCCTGTGTAATAAAAGGTAATACTGGAGACAGCCACAACACATCCATTCTACACATTCATTACATTCAATGAAATAAAACTTTTCCAAGATCTTAAAAAAAAAAAAAATAGAATGAGGCAATTTTGCAAGTTCACTGAAGAGGAAGGAACTTATCATAACAAAATGCTCAGGTGATTTTGACAAATGAGCTTTGTTTCATGGTAAGAGCAAAACAAAAGGACACGAACACCAAATCCTGATCCAAACTATGGATGAACAAGATGCAGAAACTAAGCCTGACCTCTCCGCTAATACACCATGTCTCATCTTTGTTGTGATTCTCCATTACAAAAAACAAAAGCTGAAAAGCAAGCAAGCAAGCAAACAAGACAGAAACTGAGTTATACATCAAGAAAATAGAATTTCCTAGTTGATGGAAGTGACAGAAGTTTAGGGGAATGGGACTGCACATATATAGTATGAGTCTGAAGAAAGCAAACACAAAACCAGATAATACTGCAGTCTCTTGAAACATGTCCATCAGTGCTTCCTGGAAACACCAAATTCCTGCTTTTGGAAAGGCATTAATTAGCTATGCATAGACAATTCCTGTGCCATCCTTCTCCAATTAATAACAATCAAACAAAGAGGCTTGACATAGTAGGTGCACGGCAGTATCATAGAACTAATTTATAGCTGCCGCTAATTCAAAACCGTAGTTCCTTAATCCTGAAGAACATGACTCAGCCAACTATATAACTGAAAATGCCCAGTTTTTAAGGCAGGCAAACTGTATTATAGTATCAGTCTGGAAACCTGAGTCACAATATATGGGGGAATCAATCTATTTACTTACTGTTCTCTCTGATCAGTATTGTATCAGGAAGGTTTGGGCTGAATTTTAGCCAGGTGCTCTACCTTTCAGACTTATGTCCCAGGCTGACTAGAGATAAGTTAATATCCCAACCCTTCACAAACATCCCAAGCACTTCACAACCTAACAAAGAGGCTTGTTACTCTTGAGTGTGAGGGACCCACAGGGTGGGGACAAATGCAGTGTGTCTTGAAGTCTTCTCAGTGCTGCTCCCAGCATTGCTAGAGAAAGGATGCAACCCATTCTTGCTAAGCTGTGAGCAACTCCTGACATCCTTCTCTCTCTAATCCCAGTGGTAGGGCACATAGGGACAGAGTGGACCAGGGACATTTTATTTGTGATGTGTCACAGGAGAGTGGTGAAATGCAATGTTCTGTTTACTGAAAGTGTGTTCCCAAATTTGATACAAAGTCAGCTGAGCACAGGAAGAGATTTTTGCAGAAGAAATAAGAGCAGCTTGCTGTGAGTGGCTGCTGTGTGAGGCTATGTATATGGGAGAGCCACAGAGGTACAGATGAAGAAGGATTCTTGCAAACACAGCTGCAGAGATTCCTCTATTGGGCATACCTCGTTTCAGCTGGTATGCCCCTGAGGTTGTTATTTTTAAGTAGTTGGCATTCTAGATGGTCAGGAGAATGAGATAGGAAGTATTGTTACAGAACCATGATTGCTGCTGTCACCAAGGTAGCTGACTGGTAGACAGATAGCTCTACAAATAGGACAATGTTAAGAAAAGGGTGTAAGGAAGTGTTTTATTTTCATTCCATTGCCTTTAACTACTATAAATTCTTCAGGCACTGAGATGTAAGGAAGCAGGGTTCTCAGCCTTTGTCTTGACTTATCCTGATTAATGCTCTACCAGAAGGAAGTAATATATTAATTGTTTTTGATCTGGAAAAGGATTAAGTTCCTGACTTTGCATATGTTACCAAAACTGAGTCAGATAATGCTGTCTTAAAGGCAGGCTTTGGCACAGTTCTAACCAGTGATATTTCCTGAACTGAGCAAGGATATGTGGCCATGATTATTACATCCAGCTTCCAAAAAGAATGCCTCCTTCTTCAAAGCTGGAGCAAAGAGACCAAATCCACTCCACATGCAGATTCAAGTGTGGGATAAAAACAGAAGGGACTTTAGTGTAGCATACCCCATGTCACCAAATTTTTCTGTGGAAACAGTAAGCCTAATTTAAGACTGAATATGTTCAGTGATTGCACTCTTGCAAAAACAAAATATATGCTCTTAATCAGTAACACATTTTCTAACAGCTTCAGCAATGACAGGCTGCCACATGTTTTGGGGGGTTGGATTAAAGGCTAAGCAATTGTCTGAGAAATGGAGTTAATCACTTTGGACCATTTTTCTACCTTCACTTCAGAGCTTTATCTGCATCACATTTCACTGTATGCTGGTGATGCATAGCAAACTGGTTAAGCAGGTCCTTTATACTTCCAGGCCTGGGCCTCAGCACTTGCATAAATAATACTGTTGAAAAAAACTTTGCTCAGACTAGGCTAGGGTATCCCATCCCTCCTTTGTTCCTCTGCCAGGTCCTGAATATTCTGGTACAAGAAACTGGGCATTATGCAGACCATATTGACATTAAATTAGTGTAAGAAGCCCAGAGGTTCAATATTTTTTCCCATTCAAATGCTGATTTCTCCTACCTTTCACTCCTGCCCACTGGGTCTTGGCCCTACCCTTTTGAAGGGCATAGGAAGACGAAAGGATCACAGAAGCTGCTCTCTCTCACTGTGACCCATCATACATGTAATTTGCTTTAACTGAACCGAATTGAACTTGCCTACCACGTACATACATAAATGCCAATCATGATCTGTGTTTTTTAGTGCATTTTGACAATATTGGGACCACAGAAAAAAATGAGCTAGTAATTCAGGGTGGGATTGTTGTGCACTAGGGAGGAAATCTGCATGATAAATCATGCACAGTACTTTATATAACCTTATCTAGTTTCAGCACTATCAATTTCTTGATTACCACAGTTATTTATATTGATCATATAAACAAAAAATGCCTACTTGAATAGTCTCAGATATCTGCATGTATATATGTCCATAAGTAGAGAAGGAGATGTTTTTGCTGGGCATATTCCTGAATTTTTTTCTCATTCTTTCAGTATAAATATTTGAGCTTGGTCCCAAACAGATACATGCCAGCAAAAGCTAAATGAATATAAACTAGCTAAGCTGCACATTTTAACTGTAATAAAATTCAGTGCATTTCACTTATTTTTAATAAATTTAAGAATGACATAAGATTAAAACTGTCTGTATACTTTAATATATATGAACAGACACATATATTTACAAACTTTGCTTAAGTAGTCTCATTTTCTTTCAAAGACCTCAAAGGATTCAAATGACATATAGCAAGAAATCTTTTCAGGTAATCAAAGAAGAAAAACTAAGCAGATGTAAATACATGGTTATTGACTGTAAGATCAAACTCCCCACCGAGCTTATTGTGAACATCCTGTCCATACTGAAATGGGGTTTTATTCTTACTAATCTGTATTTTGTACAAAATGTTTCCTTTCCATTTTGAAGTCAATGTGAAGTATGTACACATTGAGTCATAAGATTACTGGTTTTGAAAACAAAATTAGAGTAAAAATTCCTACTTCTAAGTTTAGGACAAGGTATTTTAAATTAATAATTATGTTTCTATTAGCAATCCCCAAAGTTATAACTGGAATACAATTTGAATTCAGTCACAATAGTGCCACTTAAGGCAAAGACACCAACTCCTTCAACTGAAAGCTGAGCCTCTCCCTTTTCACAGTTGGCACACTTCCTTCCTTTTTTAGATTTCTTTGAGTATATAAAACAATAAAAAGTAGATGGGCTTTTATGCTGTCATTTCTAGTAATTTTTCATTCTTTACTGCTCATGTCTTAATAACTAACACAAAGCAAACATAATGGTGTTTTTAACACCTCTAGGAAAGAGTATTTACACTAAAAAAGTTTTAAATAGTTTCATTATAATGCAAATAAACAAGTCCAGTAAAAACTCAGAGAATTTTCACACAAAAGCAATTTTAGAGTAGACTAGTAATACCAGTGACTCCACTATTATAAATTAAGGGATTGATGATGTGACACTAGGACCAAAATGCTTAAAGACTACTCTTTGGACATTTTCAGGTGTATAAGTGATTCACAGTTAGCCTATTTATCACAAGTTAGATTTCAAAAACTGGGCACTCAGTAATTAACTAGTACTTTTACTAGGAGCTTTGCTGAGCCCTGCAACACAACTCCCCGGGATGGTGCAGTCAGACTGTGGTTTTGTTTCTACAGAACAACAATCCTCATTGAAAGATTCTTCCAAATCCTGGCCCGACTTTTTACAAGTACAGCTTGATAAGCTACAGCACAGGAGTTTGGGAATCCAAGAAACATGAACGTCCGGAGGAATTCAGGCTTTCTAGAAATCAGTTGCAACCTTATATATGGTTGACTTTCCATTATAGATGTATTACATAATTAATTTAGTTCTTTTTCCTGTAATGTACATGACCTGATCGTAATTTTCACAAATTAGATAATTTTTCATAATTATTCGTCATATCACTTATGTGAACAAATGTCAGACTATGGTTTTTCTTCAAATGCAGAGCTGTATCTTCTGCTATGTATGACTGATCACGTAAATCAACAACCCCAGCCCCTTCTCTGGAAACCATTAGCTTTATAAATGTGAGAAAAGCAAAAAACATTTCTAAGGCTTTGAAACTTTTAGGGAAAGCAGAGAGCACTTTAAGCAGAAAAAGGCAGCAGGCACAGGACATTTAGGACAGCTTATACTTTTCCTGTCATTATTTCCAAAACTTTCATTTTCAAAGCATTATGTTCAGTTACACTCATAGACAGAAAATAAATAGTTTGGTTCCTTTTGGACACATTGAAGTCAACAGAAGCACAGGATTTTAGTTACTTCAAAAATCTTAGGCTGCTTCGTAGTAACTAAAATATCTCATCCTAACCCAAAGGAAGTATGTGGCTTACTGCCTGAGCTTAGATTCTTATTTTTAGATATTTTCAGCTTTTTCATTTTGCCCCACAGAGAATTTGTTCCTGCATAATGAGAAGAGTGCAAATGAGTAAAAAAATATGGTGTTCCACCTAATCAACTTTTAACTTCCTCTATAACCAGTGGAAAGAGATGCTTCCTATGACAGGTCCTCTGACCTGAAATATCCATGATGATTTAGGCAAGTACTTTTCAGGTCTTTCCTCCTCCCTAGCTATTCACTGGCTCTTACTTCATTCTAACGTGTTGGTCATGGGTTAAGATGTCACAGCATGCAGGTCTGTTTATTTAGACACTTTTTAATAACACCCCGAAGGAAATTCCAGGAGCTGACTTGTTCACGAGACCTCAGCAACGTTGCTGACACTGAAGCTTTTTCTGAACTGAGGAATAAGCTTGTGCCTTTACTCTCAGAGCCCCAATCCCTCGACTACCTACAGCAGGGGATTGCTGCAGCAGATCTTCACTCCCTCCTTACTTGTTCAGGTTTCCTTCAGGTGCAGAACAGGGTATACTGAAGAAATAGTGATTACTGCATATTTTATTTAGCACTCAGGCAAGAGTAGGCAAGAGTAGCTAGTATGGTATCCTAAAAAGGGGGCCAGGACACAGCATCCATGGGTAACTCCACCTGGCTGGAGCTTCCCCTCAGCAGTTCCAGTAGCACTGTCAAATTTCCCTTAAACCAAGCAGAGCTCTCAGCACTGGTTCAGACAAAATGCCTGAATATGAAATAATCTGGACATATGGTGACCACTTCTCTCTCTCTCCCTGAATGGCACAGTCCATTGAGCTGGTTTATGTCTTTTGATTTGGACTTTTCACAAAACAATTGTTAAGAGGGAACAGCATTATTCTTCATAAGTACAGTTGGGACCCAAATATCCCTCACACCTATTGAAATAAGGGAGACATTGCTAGCATATCTCTCCATCCTGCAGGGCTTGCTATCAGCATTATGCAAACCTAAGTGGCATGCTGCTACTTCTTCCCTTTCCTGCTGGCTTGCAACTGTGGTGGCTGCTCAGGCTGTGTGATACAGTTTTTGCTTTGATACAACACAAAAGGTTTCAAAGTGGAACATGCCACAGAATTAGGAAGAGTGGATTGGTTTGCTTTCATGAATCATAATCTTTCTCTTCTTCTCCCCCTTTTCCCATGACCCTTATCACTCATCCTAGTTCTGCATTGGCACTGTTCCCACTAGCTCTGCTGTTGTTCTTTCTTCTTCTCTCAGTTTCTCACCATTACTGTTCTGCATCCTCTTACGCCCAAAGAAACTTGCCTGCCTCAACCTAATTTCCAACTTCTCTTTTTTTCCCCCTCAAATTCCATTCACTCCTAACAGTAGTAGCTGTAAATAGCTCCAAAAAGCTCTGAGTGGCTTCTCAGACACGTCTATTTCCTTAAATGGCCCTATAATAAAGAAGAAGAAATATCTATATCTTTCCTGCTCACTACCTGAGGAAAAGTAGTACTTTGAACCTGACATGAGGACAGATGAAGAAAAGAAGTGATAAGTGGGAAAACCTGCTGCTAGCTCCTGACTGGCCATGCTCTCTTGTGACAACTTTATGTCTCCTAGTCCTCCAGAGCGTGTGAACAGCTGTCCACTGCAGCTTATTGTCCACAGGCTGCATTCGCTCTGCACAGATCTGTGCACTGAGGCTTTGGGAGAGTGGCTAGAGCTTTTTGGGGGAATCTGTGAATGTGAGGAGACCACTTCACTGATCTCTAGGATCTAGACTTGGCTCTTAAGTCAAATAGTCCTGGTGTGTTGACTGCCTTGTCTCTCCTTCTTGAAATATAGGGTTTCTTTGTGAGATCAGTTCAAAAGGAACAGAAGTCAGCTGAATGCTGAATAGTAATGAACAAAAGTGGAGAGCTGGCAAAAGGCTTTACTAGGACCAAGCAAGGATCACTACCAGGGATTTTAACTTTGCAAACCAGAATGTTGTCGAAACCCCAGAGCAGAAATAGTGACAGGGAGACTCCAACAACAGATCATGGTACAATGCCAAGACTTGCAAAGCTGGCAGAAATACCTGCTGTCAAGAGAAGCCTGAAATTGCAGCTCATTGGCCACTAAGGAATACAGCTACATCAGCTCTTCAAGCAAATGATTCATCCTGGGGGCAGTGATGAATCCACCCTGAGCACTTCCTCTGCTTGCTTCTACCGCTCTGTTTAAATGGCAGTGCTGTCATTATGAATGGCTGATGGAAGGAAGAGCTTAAATTCAAATGTAGCCACAAGGATTTTATACAAAACAGGGGCTGAGCCCATCATCATCCTTCAGGTGCAATAGAAGGAGCAACCAAACATTTGTTAGGCAGTGAATAGACAAGAAGCAGGGAGCACAATGCCCCAGCCTCTTCTCCCATTTGTGCAGGGGCACAGAAGTGTGTTGTCCTAACTCAGCTGTTTCTGTGGGTCAAAGTGCAGAGGCTAAGAGTGCTCTGGCATGAGCTAACTTAGTCTCTCATAACAGTGGAAAAGTAATCCATGAAAAAAAATTAAGTTTTTTTGCTATTTAAGTGAGCTGATGTGAATCAGCAAAGGAACCAAAAAGAGCAGGCAGAGACCTGCAGCTGGGAGCAGAGACAGAGGGAAAGAGCAGGGAAGGAGGATAGGAAGCTAGGATGGGGTGTACAAGATTTCCTTCTTTTGTCTGCAGTAAGACATAGTGGACTCACCTGCCTATGAAACTAAAGCCTTGGGGTGAAGTTACATGCATATCTCAAGCTGATAGAATTGTTCACTGCCACCAGAAGAAGGAAGACCTCCCAGATCCAAGGCCCCACTGCCTTAGTGAGATCCTGTCATGCAGTTGCTTGTAATCTCTCTCCTTTCCTGCAGGTTTTTTTGTGGAAGACCAATTTTCAGAAATCAGATCAGAATGAATTTAATAACAGACACTTTTGGAAAAGGGTGTTTGTGGAGGGTGTAACCTTGTGCACCCAGGGTTAATACTGTCTTAATAATTCTGCCTCACTTGCTTTGCTGTGAACAGACACACTGACAAAAGATCACAGAATCATAGAATCATAGAATAAGACCGATAGGGGAATGTGTATGGGAATTAGCAAGATTTTCAAAAGACGGTACACTGGTTTTGTAATTTAAACAGAGGTAGAGACCTCCACAGTGATGTTACAAGGCAGGAATCAGACAAACATTGTCAAGATCCTTCAGATATCTCTTTGTTTGTCTTTAAGTCTGGGTCTCATTTTTGCAATCTGGATATCTGTCTACATTTCACTGTTTTGCAAAGGTCTTTATGGTGTTAGTCTGAAAAGCACTAAAGTATCAGAAACACGTGTTCTGCTCCTACAACATGTAATCCATGGCTGTGTTCCTGCTCCTGGTACTGGGCCAGACTCCCTGATGCCACCAAGTTCCCAGGACAATCAGGGAGCCGGTTATAGTTTCCTGGTTATCTGAGTCAGCTGCTGCAATGTATATACACCAGATGACAATCATCCCACAAGGGACTGTTCCCCTAGCTAAGAATAGCTGGAGGAGTGAAAAGAGGGGTCTATAAGGAAGGAAAGCTGTCCCAGCCTCTGCACTGAATGGACCAGGTTGCAGCTTGCACAGCTTTATCATAATTCATAACAAAAGTGATAGGGCCAACAGGCCTGTAATCTTGGCAGCCCTTCAGCATCTGATCAGCCTCATTCGATATCTTTAAGTAACTCAGATCTAAAGCACTAGAGCAATCAGGCTCCTGTCAGAGGTGAAAGAGGGTGTTTCTGAGTCTGATCAGAATAAAAAGTTTGTCTCCTTGGACTAATGTCAAGTAAACCCATCAACTTCCAAGTATGAAAAACCCACCACACCCTCGGGAATGAGCTCAACAAAAAGGCTTGCACTGCACCGCCAGGACCATTGGAATAGCCTTTTCCTTGCTGAGACACGGGAGACAGAGCTAGAGACTTCTGCCCATACAGGAGTTTTCCTGCTCACAACTCTCAGCAGCACAGGCGATGCCTCCTCCCTTGCCAATCAAATGGCATAGTGCTCAGCCAGCACTTGCTGTGCCATGGCGCTGGGAGATCTCATGCTTTTTCTCTGTTTCAGTTGCAGGAGTGCCTGTGCAAAAGCTTTAAATCTTTTTCATGTAAATACCTGAAGAAAATACACATTTACATCCAAGAAGCTGTCTCCTGTTTCTTCTCGATCTCTTTTCTTATGTATTTTTGCTCAGTAGAACAACATGCACCTTATTCAACTCTTCAAATCATACAAGTAAATACTTCTGTGCCCTCTATACTTTAGATAGTATGAATGGTAATGCTTATTCTCCAGTGACAATTTTTATTTGAGTATCTGGGCAAGACAAAACAACCAAACTTTCAAAAGGCTATAAGTTAGAAATGGCAAACTTTCACTTTCTAACTTTCCGTTCACTAAAATAGTTTTGTGTGGCCAGAGTCTACTTTGAGCTCTCTTTTCATTACACAATTGTTGTGTGACACATAAAAAATAATTTTCTTCTTCATCATTCTCAAGGTACTGGATGATACATAAACACTTAATAGGAGTATGGTAAGGCCATCTCTCCCCCTCTTCATTCCCAGATAACAAAACCATTAACTTTCATACCAAGGTGCAGTTGAAGTACAGCTACCGCAGGCTTTCTAATCCACAGTCATCTTTAATTCATTTTGTTACACCAGTAGTATTAACTATAGACTAATTTTACATACGGCTGTATAAGTTCTAAACTGTCCAAAGCTGCAATGTCTGTTCTGGAGAAACTTATGCCTTTTTACAAGGTATTCTTACAGAATTACTTGTGAAACATGTGATGTGGCTCTTTAATACTTGACGAACAAGATAAGCATTTCATAACGTATATTCTCACTACAGAGCAGTTGTTCTCTACAAAAGGCACAAGAAAGAAGTCTGAATAAAGACTGTGGCAAATGAGAAAAACAGGTAAAATCTCTTTTGAAAGACTGAAATCTTTAGGTCTGAGTGTAAATTCAGGTCTGTGGCCATTTGTAAACCTTTAGAGGCTTGAGACGGGAGTTATGGCCTGGGTTATGAAGTCATCCATCCTAGAAACATAGACTGCCCTTCTTGCATTAAAGTCTGAAAATGTAAGTGAAAATATGCTCTTGTATATGAATTTGGATTTGGAAATCTGTTTTTCTTCACATTTCTTCTGAAATGACTCATGTCTATCCCAAACTAGTAGTGTTACACTTTTATGGCAGCATTATGATTCATGTCCTTGTAAATATATTCTATATGCATGTTATATCAACTATCTTCAGTAATTTAGGTAAGAAACAACATACTTTCTGTTCCTTTGAAATAGCAGTGATACTGAAGTTTTTCAATCTTATTCTGATTTCAAGGCAACAGGATCTTGTTTTCCTCCTGTTAGCAATCAGCTAGACTACTCAATTTGTATCCACTTGACAAAGTTAATATTTGTGCCTAATATGATCATTGTACTATCATATATAAATAAGTTGCCACAGTCGTTCCGCAGAAAAGCACAAAGACTGTGGGGAACATTTGCCAACCTACTGCTCCTTCTGAAAGTAGAATTTTTGACTAGCTGATGGAGTTGATGAAGTTTTCACATAAGTGATACAAATTAATTAAAATCCCCTTAAATGTGTGTTTAAGATAATTTTTTCTTGACTTCACTCATAATTCAGACACTTCTATTTTTTTCAACAGTACATTCTGTTTTCATTTCCTTTTTCTTTTCATGTTTTGGTCTACTTTTCACAGGTTTCTAATTTTGTTGTGTTCCATGAGGAAAGTAATATAAGGACTTCTTTGTCCTGCCTTGGAATTGCTCAGATGACTCACTAAGATAGGACCACACCCATTTTCCAAGAGAAAGGAAGACCGCATTCTAGTTTTGATGTTTCCAGCATAAAAATCCCAAAGTGTCATTAAGAGTTCTTAATGACAAGCTCACAAGCAAGACCTTTTAACAAAATTTTGACATTTTTGTGTTTTCTTTTGACAATTTCCCAGTTAATTGGTCACTAAGGCAGACATCACAGTCATGCTCTGTCCTTGTCCCTCACAGACACAGATCTCTTTATGGCAGACACCCCCCCCCCCGCAAGACAGACGGACAGACACACACACACAGAGAGACACAGAGTGTCTTCAAGGCTGCTTGATCCCTACAAACCCCCATGCTCTCTGAACAACCAGCTCTGGGGAAGGAGTTGCCTTGCCCTCCATGTCACAGCTGTTGCATTTGAGAGGGAACAGATGGACCAAGCAAGGTCCACTTGGGTGCTCAGCTGCTCCAGTGGGTCAAGTTGTTCACTGTGCTGCAGGAAACCAACAGTAAAGGCACTTAAACAAACACTGGAGCAAGGACTCGTGCCTTGGCCTGTCCGGTGCCAGACAAGGAAGCCCATGCTGTGGCTTGCAGGGTGCTTCTGGTGACAAAGACCATGTGAACCTTCACAGAAAAAGGAGGGAAGGCCATATATTTCTCATGCCAGATTGTAGGTTTGCAGCACTAGCACAACATAGGACCAAAACATTAACTATTTTCTCACAAGTTACAATCCTATCTTTCAAGAGAAGGTTATAGTCCTCAGTCCTTTTGTATATCCAGGCTATAGATTTCAGAATATTCTCCTTGAGAACAGGTAAAACTGTTACTGTGTCTTCACACATCTAAAGGAAAAGCTCAAGGATTAATAGCATAAAATGAGCTTTCTAGCATTTTTCATTTTTCATCACAGAATATTCATGATTTAAAGTTCACAGCCATATAGAGAGCTGTGACAACTGTCACGTCTGAACGTGGCTGTGGTGCCATTGTCAGCCAAGCTAGCTGGCAGCAGTGAGGATATGGCCCCATTTTTTGCATGCATTTGTGCTATTTTTCACATGGATGCTTCCTTTTATAACTATTTGCAGGTTCACACAAAATGCACATAAACATACGTACATACACAGAAGCCAACATGCACATATCCATAAATGTAAATCCCTCAAATAAAAAAAAAAAGTTTCTTTTAAACAATCATCACTGCACAGGAACAATATTTTCTTCCCACTCAATGATTATAAAATATCAGATTAATAAGTTGTGCGCTTTATCCATTGCTGTGGATTCAAAAAATAGGTTATTTCTGCTGTTTGTTAAAACAACACAAACCTAATTTCTTGAAGTCTGCATTTTTTACATTTGGAAGTATCCCTTAAAAACAATCACTTTTTGCAATAATCTTATTTCACATCTTCTTACTCCTCAATGGGATTAATTGCTCATGCAGCTGGCAGCATTTAGCTTTATGTTTGCATACCCAGCGATGTGGCCAGGTTTCATAATGCTATGAATACCAAACCATAAAACCGCTTTTCAAAAGCAAATTCATAAATGCACTCATGCATACCTTTTTGAGTTATGAGGTGGCTGCAGATTTGGCAGCGCTGACTTGACGCAGTTTTGACAGGTTAGGTTAAAGGATTAAGTCTAGTCTGTCTTCACTTTGCCCTGCCTCTGACACACTCTAAAAAAAGTTGCAGCCTGGCTCTGTGCCTAGTATGACCTCTACATCTCCTCAGTGACAACACTTCCCTTTAAGGCTCTCCAAAGGTCAAGGCAGATAACTTGTTGAGTCTTCCAGATACTTTCTTATCTGTGGCTCTTCCTCCTAACCTCACACAGTGGAAGAAATATGCAAAACCTTGCAGAAAAACAAATCAGGCTTCATAAGGAATAGCCAGCATTAGATCAAATATATCTAGCAACCTTTTCTTTATTATACAATCCTTATTTACAACAGATATCAGAGATTACAAGTCACTAAAATCATGTACGTGTTCCATATAAAGAGATCTCCTATGCCATCTTCTTTTTGCCCTGGCTAATTTGCAATTGAAAGCAACTTTCAAGCACTTAAAGAGACAGAGCTGGGGAAATAATGATATGATGATAGAGCAGTACATTGTTACAAAAAAGCCTGTAATATTTGTTCAACAGTTGTTCACCTTTGAGAAAAAAATAATGTGAGCAAATAATGATAAGCACAGCCTTTTATTCTGGCATTATGTCAAAGACTTTTACAGAGAAGATTGGTGTATGCAAAATTCATAGAGATTAATAAATTTTAAAAACCAGAATATTATCTGGTTTTCTGTGTGATTTAGCCATTTAATTTCATCTAGTGTTGCATTTAAAGACTTGTGACTGACTGCAAAATATCGTTTAGGAACAAGAAAAAACCCAACATTCAGTTTTGATGTACAAGTTCAAATTAAAAAAAAAATCTTTCTATGCATAGTGTTATGACTTTATATTCTGATTTCTGTAACAGGTGCTTTTGTCTTCTGAATTCATGTGCCCTACTAGAAGGAAACACTTCTGGTAGTAAGAGGACTATATACAAGGCACAGACATCTCCTGGGTACTATTCTTTAAGAGAAGCTAGAAATTTTAAGCTTCCTGTACGTTTGGTTGTAAGGTGGAATTTTCTGTCTAAAATCATTCCTATAGCTCTTCTCTGAACATTCTGCAATCTTTTACTATCTTTTTTGAAGAATAGATATATGACTGCATTTTGACAATCGTTTCATTAACTTTGTGGACAGTACAGCTCTCTCCCCCTGTTCAGTGATTTCTTGTTTATAAATACACGGACTTACACTAATTCTTTTGGCTATACTGGATGAGAAAATATGTTCATTCAAAAAGTACCATTGCCCTTTCAGGCTCAGTGCTCCATAATGCTAAATCTCATATTTTTTATCCCTAGGTGTTTGGCCTTGCATTTGGTTATATTACAATACCTGTTATTTTTTTCCCAGTTTAATAAATAATGCAGAGGATCGTGTACAAACAACTCTGCATTATGATTTTTTTACTATTTCATCTGGTTTTTGGTACCTGCAAATCTTATCAACAATTATTTTATATTTCTTATATGGTTTTGCCAATGATTTATGGCTGCACTGGAGCAAGAACTGGTCTGTGTGAGATCTCAGTTGCAATTGAACTTGATTATGACTCTTTAGTAATTACTCTATTGGATATTTATCATTCATATATCACATATCATATTGTCTTATTATAGTGAGAAATTTGCATGGTAATATGTGAAATACTGTACAGATATTCAGCCTGAACAGACTAACAGAGGTACCTTTAATCAGCCAATCATCTCTTAAGAAAGGAAATGAGAGCTGCAAGAAGTTTTATGTAAAAAATACACATAAAAAAAGGTCAACTGAAAGGAATTATAATCTCGTGCTTTATTTTTCATATCAGTTATGTCATTATTTTTGTAGACTGGATGTCATCTTTATAGGTGTATTCTAATGATCATTATAAAGTAAAAATTTACTTGCTATCCTTTAGAATTTCTCTGCCATTCTGAAATTTTGAAATGTTACCAGGAGCAATTGTTTTAAAACTCTTGGATTCAAATGATAAGAACTGTATTTTTTGTAAAAAAAAGGCCTTATTACAGTTGTTTAACTTGTTTCTGAAGCCTGTTTAGTTCTAGCAGTGGAAATTACTTTGTGACCACCTTTTTTTTTTTTTTTTTTTTTTTTTTTTTTTTTTTTTTTTTTTTTTTTTTTTTTTTTTTTTTTGCTACAGAGCACCTGAAGTAAGAAGTTATAAACCCAACTTAGAATGTAGCTACAAGCTCAATTATTAACATATTGAATTCTCCATATGTTTCTTTGAACCTATGAATGAGTGACCTCAGACTGAGATGAGTTTAGGCTGGTTTTCTGTCCCTTTTTAGAAGAAGTGCAAGAAGGAGAGCAGGAAGGAAAAAACACCACAAGGTTCACCATCTGAGGTTTCGTTTTCTTTAAGCATTGCCAAAGACAGCGGGTGCTTCATGGGCTGAAGAAGTGTGGGGATAAGAAGGTACCAGCCACGGTATGGGACTGGGGCAAGAATGCTCATTTGCCTGCAGGGCAGGAACACCTGTGTGCCCTGCTCCCAGCAAGTTTGGGAGCCATGCTGCCACCACTTGTTCCTCTGCAAGATGTGCAGTCCAAAAAGCCCAGTGTCTGCATGTTTAAATAGAAAGAGGGTAGTTTCAGACATATATCATGAAGAAATTCTTTACTGTGAGAAGCTGGAACAAGTTGCTCAGAAAAGTGGTGGCTGTGTCATGCCTGTAAGTGTTCAAGGCCAGATTGGATGTGGCTCTGAGCAACCTGGTCTAGTGGAAGGCGTTCCTGCCTATGGCAGGAGGGTTGGAACTAGATGATTTTTAAGGTCCTTTCTAACCCAAATTACTTTATGATCTTAACCATTCTATGATTCTAAGGAATTCAACTTCCTGCCCTTTCTCTATGCATTTATCCTTGCATATTTAATTTATTTTAATTGTTTTCTTGTACCTCCATGAATAAAATAGGCCCTTATTCCTTTTTAGTGCCAAAACATACATTTTGTCATCTTTAGCAGCGCATAAGAAGTTTTTGTGCCAAAAGGCAAACCAAGGCACTCCGGGGGCTTTTGCCATGGCACCCTGCCCTGTGTGAGCACATGTACGACATACAGTACTGTATGCAGACTGTCCTCAAGGTGGAAAGTGCTTCCTGGAGTACATTTTGTAGTCACTACCTAGCAGATACATAGATGTTTAGTAAAGTACTGAGATTCAACGCCATATTTTCTGCTCATCACTCGACATCCAAGAAGACTCAGAGTGTGAGCTTTAAATTTTCTTTTTAAAGAGCTTACACATCCTTAAAGCTAATTTTCCTATGAACCTGAGAAACAGTTTCATGAACTGTTCAATTCACTTCAGTTATGATTTTAGAGTATTTTTAAGCAGGTCAGTGTCCACATGGAGTTATTATCCAGTGTGCATTGCTGAGTGTGAAGAGGACAATGGTTCAACAAGGAGTAAAAATGAATTTCATGTTTTAACATTAGAAAGAGTAAACAAGATCATGTATTAATTAAATAAAAGACTAAACAGGACAAACCTTTGGAACAACAGACATAACATTTAAGAATAAAATCAACATGGCAGGGTAAAGGTCGGAGAAGATCAAGTAAGACGCTAATAGTTGTGCTTTTTCCATTTTCTTATCGATCAATATTATGTTTTTCCCAGTGAAAATGCAACAGCAGAGTTATTGCTGACCTTTTTCTCACCCTTCCATTGTGTATAAAATCACACCAAAATAACAAACAACTTCATAAGCTGGAGAATTTTTCGAGTCAAAAAGCCTATATCCAAAAAATAATTTAGAAGTTGCATAGGAAAAAAAGTCCTTTCTATAGTAAAAAGTAATGTATTTCTCTACTAATTACATGTGGAAAAACTTTGTGCCAGCTTAAGAGTCAATAGTTACACTTTTTTTTTTTGAAAATTCAGCAATAAAGTTTGTTAGCATTTTAAATAATCAACAGGACAAATAGCAACAAGAATAGGAATCAAACATATATTTCAATAAAGAATAAACAGGACATGTATATTTCAGTTATTATAATGTAGGGGTTTTTCTGATGTTTAATTTCTTTGTTTTCACTTTAATGCACCATGGATAAAAATTCTATTTATTAATAATTGTTACCCATATTGCCACTTAAAAAACTAAGAAAAATCTTCTGTAAGAACTTTACATTACTTGCTAATAAGAACATGGATGGCTGCAGTGAGCAATTCAATAAGAAAACTGTGTTTCTGTTCCGGCAAAATGACATTTTCTATTTTCTACCACTGCCACCAGGAAAAATGACATGGAAACTGAGGCAAAGAAGATAAATTAAAAAAAAAAAAAAAAGGAAACAAATAATTTTCAGTGATTTCATTGATTCCAGAACTGATCCCTTTTAATATTGTTATTTTGATCAGCTAAGAATTGGAACAGAATAAAAGTTTACATATGCTAAAGCTGAACTGATTCATTATTGTGAGTGTCAGCATAAAACAAATATGATATGAAATACCATAATGAAATACCAATTTCAAGTGCAAGAAGAAATGTTTATATTTTTCTACTTTAAATAGTATTTTCAGATCCAGTAGATATAATAAAAAATAGCTAACTCATTTATTGAAGAATATTCAGTTGTCCTTTCAAAAATATATACTGAAAATACGATCAGAAGTTAATAGCTCCCTAGTAAAAAGTTTACTGTCATTTCAAATGTGCAGGTAGTGAAGATATAATTGCTTTACATATGAATTAGATAATCACAGGATTATCTACATTAAAATTTAGCTTGATAAACCATATGGTCTGGTGCTCAATGATACAGTAAGGATATGCTTTGTTGCAGGAGGTTATATGCTCACTAGATGTCCCTTTATGTGATATACAGGGTGTGGTGACTTTTGTAGACAAGGAAAGCCTCTTTGTATTTAAAAAAGTTATAGCTGTTTCCCTTATTAAAAGCCACAAAAGAATAGAAGTATATAAGGTAACTTAAGCATCCCTGAAAATCTCAGTATTATATCTCATATTTCAAAACCTGAACATTGGCTACAAAATATTCAAGATATATCATACACATATAAAAATGCTTTGCAGGGGATTAGAAACCTTGACAGCTCTCACAGTTTTCTCTGGAGCTGTAATATAGGTGAAATTTACTCTGAAGCCACAGCCTACAAGGATATGTGATTATTGGGGTAACTCTGCCCCAATCTGATTGGGGTATCAGTTTGCAGTCAAGCGCGTTTTTTGAAGACACTTGAAAACAGGACCTCACAATATTCCAGGATTATTCTCAGAATGCAGATGGCAAATGCAGAGTCCTCAGATGCATTATTTATTATCAAGTCTCATAATTCATTTAATGATGTAATTGTTTTACAAGCCTGAGTCGTCATTTGTGAATATTTGAGTGTAGTGACATAGAAACTAACCTAATAAAATGTCACCATCGTGCTTTACTGTGCTACAGCAATTACTGTAGGCAGTATGCAGCTCTGACTTGCTCTCCTCCTCTTCATTATCCTTACATTCTGCACTAAATTGAAACTAATGCTGCTTGAAGTTACAGAAAACAATTGCCAGGAAGAGAGACAATGTTTTCTTTTCTATTAGCCCAGCAGTTATAATATTCCCTCGAAACACTGGAAAGACACTGGAAACTCACTGAAATTCTGAAACTCCAGACAGGTTCCAGCAAGAGCTATGCAGAAAAGAAGACATCTGAATATAATAAAATACTGTGATGGAGACGTGGGGAAATGCAGAACCTTCCATACTCCTGTTCTGCTGTTTCTTACTGTACTGCTTCAACAAAACTGCTTCAATGCCATTTTTCCACGTCTTTAATAATTGCTAGTACTCCCCAACATATAAAAGCTGAAATGAAAGGCATGTCACAGTCCTCTATTTGATGAGACACTGGCTTTGAGCAGAATACCACTCTAGGATATTACCATTTGGATTATCAAATTTCTGAGGTAAATATTTCCTACTGGTAGGTTTCATGGTGGTTCCAAAATGCCTTTTTTTTTGGTCCCTCAGAATGGTTGCTGTTTAGGGACACTCTTCCTGGGGTGCCACGGCTTTGGAATAAGCACACCTCACTTTCTACTGACCAAGTTGCACAAAAAGGTATTTCCATAGCAAGGAACTGCAATATTTCTATTGCAGAAGAGGATCTTTGGGTGTCATAAGACTGCATGGCTTGCAGCTCACTCTGCTTCTTCCCCACTACATCTTCTCATATCTTTTTCCCTTCCCAATTTCCTCACACAGGTCTCTTCCCTGTTACTCTCATGTTGCTTGATTGCCTCTCAAGCTATCATTATTTTCATCCACCCTTCAAATTTTTTCCCCAGTAATTTTATCATGAATGTGGTGATACACAGATAACTTTAGAAGTATCTCTCACTTGTGCATCACTCATTTTCCCTTACTCAAATTGCTTGATATCTCCCATAATTTTAAGGGGGTGGGGGAGTCAGACTCAAGAAGGTCTCTTTGGCAGTGGCTGCATTTTCCCTGCATGTTTAGGTGACACTGCAAATGTCATATGCCTAAATGATGGCTTGGACCTTCTTTCATTTCTGCCTGGAAGGAGTCTTGGAAAGACAACCACATTTGAGGCCTGCATGAAAGTGGCTGAACAGATAGCACAAAAGAGAAAATGTTTTTCTAAGTGGCAGAAGAACATGGGTGAGAGAAAACTATGTCTCAAGGTATTTGAGAAACAGAGCCTCAACAACAATAGCAAAGATAGGGTTTTGTTTCTATACTTTTCATAGATGTGAACAGCTGGACTGTACATCCAGTAGTCTTCACAGGACATGGGCAATAATCACAGAATTTATGTTTGATAACAGGACAGGACAAGGCAGAGCATCACTTGAGCCTGTGACCATAGACAACACCCAGCTGGAAGAGACCAACTTACTTTCCACACTAATTTTTCACCCTGCAGATTAATTAGATTTGTGAATAGAGTAGAAGGGGATATGAGGATTCTGCTGTTAAAAAGTCTTGGCCCTAACCCTGTAACCAAACTATAAATTTGCAAGTGGCCCTGTGTTTGCTTAGCACATTTTTTTGTTTGTTTGTTTTCTCTGTTATTTTTGTGTAACTTTATATTAATGAAGTTTTTTTTCCCAAGACATGTATGTAATTCTACAGTCTCATGAAATTACCACCACTTGACAGAGAAATGCTTGCCTGTGAAGATCACTAGGAGATTTAAATTCCTCAAATTCTGAAGAGAATAGGGCTTTACTGGGATTCTGAACCAAGCATTTTATTTTGAAAAGGGACTTGAAATAATTGACAACTTCAGCTCTTATTACTGCTTGTGGTTTCTGCCAGAAGGACTCATGTTTGGAAGAGGGAAGTTACAAAATGTATCTTGTATTTAAACCTCAAGAATAAAGAATAAAAACTCATTTCCTCTGTGTGGGGGGGGGGGGGGGGAGAAGGAAAGGAAAAAAAGGGAAAGAAAAAGAAAAAGCGTTTTCCGAGAACAGAAAATGCAATGTGGCTGTTTGGGCAAGAAATCTAGCACAGTTGCTGTGCGCCCATCAATCAGTGGCTGAAATGAACCCATTTGTAAAAGTTAATAGAGCAAAGTATAATGAAAGACAAATTGGTGTTATTAGCCTAAAGTTTATGGTTCAATTAAACTAATAATATGCAGTAAAGCAAAAAGAATAATTAGAAACTATGATAAATATACATGGGATTGTAAAAATATGACAAAGATTTACATATTTTTTTTCTTTTGAATATAGCATCTTTTTGATAACTTTACACACAGTTGCCTTGGGGCATACAAGGAAACTGCAACAGTAAGATTTAAAACATATAATTACTTGAAACCAAATAGTATTAAATATGCAACATAAAAATTACAGTGGGAATTATCCTGAGAGCTGAACCAATTTGAGATTTTAAAAAATAAAAAGACATTTTAAATTGGTTTTATGAAATTACTTGTTTATCAGCTTTATAAATAGATAAATTATAAATATTTTATAGCAAGGATTATTTTTCTCTTTTCTGAACCCTCTAATATTTAGGAAATACATACCATGAACAGCTTTATCTACCATGAATCAAACCTTCTATGTCCTCAATACATCTCTTTCCGGAAATGCATGAAGGAAAAAGAGTCTTTGTCACTTGGCTAGGACTCAGCACCCTCCTTACAGGGTGACATCAGGAAGACCAAGAAAATTTGAACCATCTTGTCCTCAGGAAATCAGGTAGTAAGTCAGGAAGCCAGGCCAGGAAACACTTGCTCACTGTTTAAACCTGCTTCTCCCCTAACCCCCCTCAGAAGTATCCAGAGAGCTGATGTGATCCTGCCAAGCCTTGTGGCTCTCTCAGGCTTTTCAACATGGCATGGCTCTGTCAGCAAGTACCCAGGTAGCATAGGGATGCAATGGGCCATTCTGCAAAACAATGTTCTCCTCAGATCAGGAAAACAATTGTTACTTACACGTGCATATCTTCAACAAGGGGCCAGATTGGTGTCATAGCCATGAGCACAGACTGTACAGACATGGCTGGAGTCACCAGGAGCAGCTGAAGTTGTGACTTAGATTGAGAGTGTGAAACTCTATAAATATCAGCCCAATCAGTGCTACACTTAGCCTCTGAGCCTTCAAGTTTACCATACAATTTTTAAGATTTTGATTTTTATTTTTCAAAGGTTATTCGGATACCAGCGAGGTATTTTGGTCATTGAAAGAATGATTGGGAATTTGCATGAGGATAATCAAACACAAATCCTACAGAAATAAATCCAGTTTACAAAAAACCTAGCAACTGAAATTTAATCTATATCTGACTCAAACTGCAAATGGTGGTGCAGAAGAAGGAAAGTGGAAAATAAGATAGTAACAGCTTCAGGTTCATAAGACAACAGAGATCCATTTTGAAGTGTGGTGTGAATGCTCCTGCGGGATTTTGTAAAACAGACAAAGAAACTAAATAGAATTTTACTACTGAAAAGTAATTACATCAATTTAAAAAAAAAAAAAAACCAACCAAAAACCAAACACACAAAAAACCAACAAAACCCAAACACAAACTATTAATTCAAAATTTTATGAAAAAAACCCTAAGCAAGCCAAAACCTGTTCAATAAGATATTTTGATATCTTTTATAGGCTTTGAAAGGACTGTCGTATCATCTTCTCAGGGAAGTTAAATTTCATACGTCCTTAATCAATCAAATACCTTTTCTCAAGCCCCGCGGCTGTGACATTTCGGTCAATCAAAGGCAGAGGACAGCAGAGACCAAGACACTTCCAGAATAGGAACTTGATTAGATGTATATGCAACAAAAGCTCTGTTACCCTCACAGCAAGGAAACGGTATTGTATTTCAAGAAATGACATCTAGCTTCAGTAGAACCTCTGGATGCTTTTGTCAACAAGATTGTAATCCCCTACTGTCGGAGCTTTTTTCCACTATGAAATTCCTGTTGCCAGTGATCAAGTTACATCTTGATCTTCTTTTCAAATAAGCTGAGCAAGATGAGCTCTCACAGCCTCATACCACAAGGCTTGAATATTTTGATCTCACATGGCCAGGTATTTTGAAAGACAATGTCCTAAAAAAAAAGTTTCACACTTTTCCCCCAAAAACCCCTGCATATAAAATACATAACTTACATGAAAATTGCTTTAGATTAGATATTTTTAACCATAATTTAGCCTTGAAAGAGGCAAAATTTTGAGAGGTTCTTACTACTTTTATTCAGCATTTCCATTTTCTTGCCTTTCAGTTGGATAAATTAATTCATTAATTGCAACAACTTGATCCCTACTTATATTAAAAAATTATGTCTTTTTTTTTCATTTGTATTTTGAAAGTTTGTAACAAATTGCTTAGGCAAAGGTATTTCAACCTATAAAGTAACATTTACCTACTGCAAACATTGATCTCAATATTGTCTTACTCAAACTTCTAATTTCCAGCTATGATTTATTATTTAAATACAAGAAGATGTTTGGGTATTTTCCCCCTTCCTATTAGCTGAAAGACTTGCAAATTTACAAAGAGTTTCCTGTGATAATTTCAATTAGAACTAAACAAATAGTCTCCAGCTAGCAAGTCAGGAAATGCTTTATTATCTTCCTTCTTGCTAACTCTCTGGGGAAAGATCCTCAAATAAAACCAATGCATTGCTAGCAGGAGTTGTTCTTTCCCTTCTTCCCTCACACATACAGTTTCCTGATTACATATTCCAGTTCTCTGGAATATTTAATGTTCAAAATTGAAAGTCTTTTGAATGTTGTCACTAATTTTCAAAACTCCATTATTATGATAAATTGGATGAACACAATGGCCAGTCAGGACTGTACAATTAAAAACCTCACGGTGGGCAAACCTTAACCAGCTTTTCCCTCCTTCTGTTTGCTGCACTCACACAGTAGCAGAGCTTCAGGAGCACATATTTGAGATGACACTGGTCATTCTCTCTAATACAAGGCAAACCACTTCTCATGGAAGTTTTGGTGTAAGTGACACCAGAGAGAAAGAAAGGGAAGGAAAGAAGTAAAAGTGATTTCTTTGTCTGCTTCCGCTTGGACAACACAGCAAATTCTGCCTTGCCCATTCCCAGGATTGCATTTGTGGGAGAAACACTAAAAATAGTGCAGAGGTAAGGTAACATGACCAATAGACATGTTAGAAGGGGAAATTTGAGCCTGGAGAGAGGGAGCGTCCCTGAAATAGGTTTTCCTGTAGAAAACACTGTCTGTGGTCTCCCTCCTAATAAATTTATCTTAATGAGTTTTTGATTCTGCTTTGGAAGTTCTTTTCCTCTTCCCAAATTTCCCCTTGGAGAATCCATATATTGTGTCAAGATTATGAATGGAACGCCTTTGTTAAGATAATTTAGCTATTAGAAAATTAAATGGATGGGAGAAGATTTTAAGTTTTCCTGTTGGTAACTATCATATATTCTTCAGAACGTTTGCAGAGAGCATTTCTGGATGGAATGAAAAGTTTCATGCTTTGTGAGCTTTTCTTTTCATTTAAGGGAGTAAAAATTACAATCCTATATCCCTTGCTTATCTGTGACAACACAGGCACACCTGCCTCTGCCTGGAAGCAACCTGAAAGTCCACAGGCATCTCATTCACCTATCAGGTTCGATACCTGCTGCCGGTCATAGCTAGGAAAGCTCCCAGGACTTCTTTGGGGATCTCTGAGAGGTTTGAAGCTGCTTTGAGCTATATGAAGGAGCTCCTCCACCAAATTTATGTAGGGCCAGTTTCACCTTTTGTTTGCTCAGTAAGGAGAGGGCCTGCCAGTAGTTGGAGAGACCAGGGCTCAGCGATGGCTTTTCCTCAGCTACCAGGAAGCTTTCTGAATGTCAGGCTTGGAGCTATTCCAGAGAAAAATGAGCCTGACCTCATGTTTGTAGAAGGGGTCAAAATTTGAATGGTGGTACAATCAAATCTGGATTAAGACACAGAGGAGCTGATGTGAGTGTAGCAGCCTAGCCTAGCTGTCAGAGCACTTGGTGGGCAGAAAAGAACTCTTGGAGTTTACTAAACAGCTGTTTGATTATTTAAAATGTTTACTCAAACAGAGGCTTTAAACCATACCTTCCCTCTTCTTACCAAGTGCCCCAGCTCATAGACTCAGGAAAATGCCTGAATCACTCACTTTTTCTATCCAACAGACATCTTTTTTTCATGCTTCAGAGCACCAGAGCATAAATGGGAAGGTACGGCCTGCACTATTCTCTGCTTGAGGGAGCTCCCAGCTCCTGCTGAGGGCTCTCAGGTGCCAACTTTGTTTTTCTACAGGCAGAGGAAGGGCTTCACACCAGACGCCCTAAAGACGCTGTCCCCAGAAACTGTCAGCAACTCCTAGGTTGAACTGGATGAAAAGGAGTGTTTGATGGATAAAGAAAACGACAGTACATTTTCTCAGCCTATCCTGGTGGATGCCTCTGGCAGGGCCCTGCTTCATGCTCTGCCTACTCAGAGTCCTCTTCTGTGGCACATTCCCTTCCTGTCGGTCATGCAGGAGGCTCGGGGACCTGCCCAACCTATGATACAGTTAAACTAGATGTGGCATATAACTGCTCAGGACTGCACTGTACCACTAGAAGGAACAGAATTTCAGCCAACACTGAAATGCTTTCCAGCCCCAGAAAGTCAGTCACTGCTTTCCAAACCAGCAAAGTCTACGGGAAGCCTGGGAAAATGCCCCAACCTGGTATTTCTGAAGCAGCCATAAAACTAAGTCAGCTGAGGGAAACAGTGGATGTGTCTTGAAGCCGGTCATAAAAACATATTTTCTAGGGCTAATCTTCACATTGTCCTGCACTTCATACCCTATTCCATTTCTGCATTTCAGCCAGAACCCAAGTCTGTATATCTTTTCAAACAAGCCACAAATAATTTTCCTTCTTGAATTTGTTTGCCATTGTAGCGACACTATTTTACAGCACACCAAAAATTTCCTGAGTTTTTTAATACTACGACAATACCTCAGTTTTAATTACTTGAACAAAAGGGCTTCAAGTTAATCAGAGCGCCTTTCAAGGCCTGTGAAGATATTAACTGATTCCATAACCAATTACCTACATTTTCCTTTACTTATTGCAAATGTGACCTTTTGTTAGAATTTGATTGCAAGTTTCCTGCTGTGAGTATATAACTATCTGTGTGTCTGAGAATGGCTACCCTCCACTCATGTGATGACTGCTGTTAATTTTAATACACTTTGATGGCTGGAGAACAAATAAGTGTCTGTGACACAGAGCAGAGACATTTGAAGGTGGATAAACTACCACTTTAATGAGTAGAAATCAGCAAGTAAAGGGGCCTTTCAGTGACAAACCAGAAGACCTTCAACCTAAGCAAAGTATTTTTCAGTCTGGAGGGGATTTAAAAAAAAATCCTACTTTCCATAAAGGTGGAATAACAAAATATCCCTTAAAAATGGTGAAAATTATAGAAAAGAAGAATGCATAAATAAATGTTCTCAAGTGATAATCTATTTCTCTTACAAATTAAACTACGTGGGAGAAAATATTTCAGAGAAACTATTGTGATTTTATGTTTTTATTACCTGTTGATAGTAATTCTCTGAGTTACAAAAAAAGTAGAATAAGGTTTATAGACCTGTTTTTTCCATATTGGCACTGTATTACTGTTTGGGGTTTTTTTCCTTGATTCCAAAGACCATCTGCAGGTTAGAATCCTAACTCTGAAGAAAATTATACTCACGTATTTGTTTTAGACCAGAAGAGCAAGGATGAAAATTAGGAAGCTGAAAGGATCTGCTTGCAAGACAAGATTAAAAAAAGTTACTTACCCTAAGTAACGATCAAGGTGAAACATTAATTCTTTATAAATATTTAAATACTATGAATCCTTAAGAGTGAGAGGAATTAATTAACAATATGTAAAGAAGTACTGGGATATTAGAAAGGTTTTAAATAATCTAAAATATGAAAACTGGATTATTTATTGAACATTAAAAATATCCAAAGTAAAAGAACAAAAAATACTGTCTGCTTACATAGAATGATAATGGACTAAAGTTTGGCTCTTCAAGCTGCATTCTATTCTTTACTGTTATTTCCCCTAAAAATGCAAAATTGCACATAGACGTTCCATTGCGCAAAACTAGGAGACAAACAGAAAAGCCTTGCACCAGGCTCTTTCTTTATTCCTTTTCTAGTTTTTCTCCATAGCTTGTGGGTGTATTCTGAAACCTAAGTACTGACTTGTTATCAGCAGTGGAAGAGTCTGAAGAGTACAGCAAAGTCTCTGATGTAAAAAAGGAGAAGTAAGCAGAGAAAATTTTGTGAATATATTCTTTCCTACTCAGTCAGCATTGAATGTTTTCCCAAACTGACTAAACAATTAATTATTAGCCTACAGAGTTATCTTCTCTTATGTTTCCAATCACTGATTAAAGATTCTCATTTATTGCCAGAAAAAACCTCAGTTTTCATCTTGCTGCCCCCAGAAAGAAATCCCACCTTTGCACTGACTCCAGATCACTTGCCTGGACCCTCACTCCCTTACTAAACACACTATACAGTAAGAAGAAAAGCTTCAGATTTCTTTGAGGACTTAGGGCTCTCTACAGCATTTTAGTTTCACAGACTGTAGCTGATTTGTTTTCTGCTATCACTGTTGATTAAATAAGCAGAGGAGGGGCATTGCCTTTGCAAAATACTTTCCATAACAAAAGTATTTTTAAGTAATAATAATTTGTGTCAATATCTTAATATTCTTTTCTGAATTGCCCATATGAAGTCAGACAATTTTAATCAAGTTTCTAGTAGAGAGAATTTCAACAAAGACAGTACAGATGATTCCAAGAGTCAGATAAGCAAAATGACTATGCTGCTTATTCCAGCTCCTCCATTCAGGGACAGTGTCAGAAGAAACCCTGCTGTAGCTGACATTCTTCTCAGAAAGTAGGAAAAAGCTCTTGGTCTAGCTCCCATCACCACTAGTTCATCCTTTCTAAGGTAAATTTTAATGATCATTTTGGTGGTCCTGCAGTTTACTGGACTTGTACTGTTGGCACAAACTATCCACAGAGTCATCCAAAACTCAGGGTGCTGCTCTTTTTGTGTGTGTGTGTTTGGTTGTTTGGTTGGTTGTTGTTTGTTTCTATCTATCACTGGGAGAAGGTTGTCTTCATCCCACTACCTGAGTAGCTCTATGATGGGTAACTGGCCTCTACCCCAGTCCCCCTTCTGCTCTTCTAATGTCAAATACTTGCCATGGTGCCATTACCAGCTTGCACCAATTTCTTTTATTCTACTGATCCCAGGAGTGGTTAGCAGTATTCCATAATCCCACACTGTTATCTTACCAGATAGCCGATCAGCTTTGTAAGCCTCCTGCTTAAGTTCTGTATCAGAAAATGTTTTTTCCAGACATTAATAAATACTCCCTTTACTGCACCAGACTGGAGCCCTCTGTATACGTAGTGCACACATGGCTGCTTTCCTGGAAAAGAAAACCAGCTTCCAAAGCAGGACTGTAATTGGAAGAGCACGAGGGCAGGCAAGGCTTGAGCTGACAGAGCTATACTGATCATAGGACAGCACTTGAGTGTAAGTTCATTGCCAGTTTGTGTACAGACTTGGCCTTCTTCAACAATGCAACTAGCTGACACATCACATAGCATTTTGGAATACAAACTGGCACACAAGCGTTGAAAATGATGCTGAGCAGGATGGGCAAGGCCTGTGCTCAGCAGTATTCTTGGACTGGAACTAGCGCATCAGCCAACACAGTCAAAAGATGTCTGGCACACAAGTACGAAGGGTTGGGCGGCATTTCCAAGAGGAATGACTGGTAACAAGTAGTTCCACACAACTTCTTGAAAAATCAATGTTGAATCCATGTTCACACTGAATAGAAACTATCTGTAAAATGGAGCACTTAGTAGTACATTGTTCACAGAAAGGTTCAGTCAGTCTTGTCTTTTTGTATCAGTGTGACCTGTAAGTTTTTTCCTGGTTCTCAGTAAGTATTACTGAAGCAAGCAGGAGGGAGGAAGTGCTTATATTACAATGGATATACTTTTTAATAAAATGTAATTGATAGCCAGATATGTGTCAGTCAAGGTCATGAATCCTAGACTGTGAAATACAGTGAAATAGCAGATCTTACTAAATCTGCTTATATTAAGGGCAAAGAGCATTTCAAATATAAGACAATCAAGATGAATTAAAATCTGAATGATACAAGATGGAAAGCTGCATGTCTTTGACAACTGAAAGTGCTTGTTATTAGCACACCTTGAATTTATACAACATCTTTCAGAATGTCCCCGATCTCTATCTTTTCCCATTATAATCTTCCTTGTGTTGTTCTTGCCTTATTATTTTCCAACGAGAAGTTATTGATGCATTTCAGTCTTTTTTGATCTCTTAGAACTGAATTTGCTTTTTTTTTTACATCATCATAACCTTCTAAAATTAATTACAAAAATATTGATAAAATGAGTAAGGAAAATACTAAAAGCAAATAAAATTATGTATTTCCAATACACACCTATTAAAATTCAGTCAATCTTTGCAAATCATGTCTTAAAAATTGTACTGTAGACTGTGAAGTTACTTTATGAGCAATAAAAAGGAAAGCACATTGTTTTGTATCAGTGAAAAACTGGACCAGCTACTCTATGACAAGGGTTTTCAAACTGATTTATTTGCTTTTCTCCTTCCTCTGCACGAACCACTTGTAGCCATTGCATAGATTGAGACAGATTTTCACATTAGTAGTCACTGCTCTTGCTGGTGAAGCAGAATGACAAGAGAAATTCAGAGTCTAGAGGTATTTGCAAGATGGACAGGATAGGTGGGACATAGCCTAAACATTCTCACCTCAGGCCATCTGAGATGCTCAGGGACAGCCACAACACCTTCATGAGGCTGGCAGGTCTGAGGTAGGATACAGGGAGATCCACTCCCTTGCAAAACAGCAAGTGGAGGCCAGGCAAGGTTAAAATGTCAGAGACAACACCAAAAGTGACACTTGGCACTCCTGTTTAAGCAACTGAATCTCTTTCTCCTCCTTGAGTATTCCTTAGCTTGGCCTCCTTGGAGGGTCTGGAGCTGTAAGTCTGCCTTTCACTCCATTCCTATTAGAAAATCAAACTTCTCCAGAGATTTCACTAAAACCCAACCTCGCACACCGAAGTTTTGATTCCCCAGTTATTCAGCTGGGAAAGGGCAGAGATGACTTTATCTCTGTTTTCTTTCTTCCTTTTTAGGAGTTCATAGAAATTATGGGATGTCCTAGCTGGGTCCTCACACCTCACTTTTGGCCAGATTGGCAGAATACAAAGTAACTCATCCTAGAGGTGGGGGTGTTCTAAAAATTCTATCTCTTATCAAATTAAATGCCTAGGACACATGACCTCTCACAAAAATAAATAAAAGCTACTGAAATCTTTGCTATCTTATAGCATTGTTCAGTGGTGAGTACTTTCAGTTAGAAAGTGAAAGATAGGCTCTGAGATACTTAGTAATTTGGAAACAAGGAGCTCAATCCAGTTCTCCTACTGGCCAAAAGACCGCCTGCAGCAGAAAACCATTGAAGAATTGCAGGTGCAGCCTACCCAGGCTTGACAGAGCTGTTCCATCTCATGTTAATAATTAAATATTCATTGGAGCATGGACCAGAAACTGACTCTCCCACTTCCCAGGTGATAGCCCTAATTATATGCCTATGTCATCAATCTCTGTCTCTGCTGTAATGAATTGTCATTATTTGTATATACTGGAAGAGTTTTAACAGGAGACAGCTCTCCTCCCTCTTCCCCTCCCCTCTGAATATCTGACAGCCAAGAGGTTGCAGTACTCTTTCTGGCACAGATGAAGAGATAGGTTCAAGTCTGCTCTGAATTACACAGAGTAATGGATCCGAGAAGAAGTGCATGGAGAATAACCAGAGTCACTGCAAGGTACTCATCAAAAAGTCTTCCTTTGGCTAAGCTGAGGGAGACTGTTTCTGATAGGAATGCCACTGAGGTCATTATAAAAAAGGATCCTGACCATGTTGGCTGTGAGTATGCATTCATGCATGCCCATTAGACACTGAACTAAGGCTTTAGCAATCTTGATAGTTCCTTAAGACTACAGTTGTTCACCGAAAGGAGTGCACGGTTGCTTAAGTCTTTTCACACATCTAACCCTTGTTATCTACAGGATTACCTGTGGAGGTATACATTGCTTCAGAGAGTTTTCTAATGAAAGACAGTATCACTAATCAATACACAGGCTCTGTGTTCCTCTCCCTTCTGGTGTCATTACACAGCCCTCGCCACTGACTTGAACAAAATAAAGATTTCACATTAAGGCTCACGCAAAAGATACTTCAGACTCTATAATCACATATTGCCTCTCCAGGGCATTTTCTAAATGCAATACCATATTTTCATATCCATTACTCACATTCTCTGTAATACTTTCAGCACTAACACTTGAAATTACTTGTGCAGGCTTTAAATAGGCTGTTTTTACTACACTAAGCAGGTGTTACGCCAGAGTTTTCCATAGCTAGATGCTTTCTGAAATACAGTGCAATAGAATTCATTTATCACGAGTTAAGTCTGTTAATGTTTACCTTTTCTTTAGGAAAACAAATGAGATTAGAACTGATAAACTTAGCGCTATTTATAATAGACTCACTAGTTCTGTGCATTCACTGTGTGTGCAGAATTACTAACTCTACAGTGTAGAAAAGCTTTTTCTATCACACTATGGTAAAAAGAGAGCAGGGAGTTTTTTACATGACATCTTTGCACATTAACCTCTTTAATATTGTAGCCTCTTTCTTTCATGTCTGAGTGCTTTGCCAAGTCAAGTTGCTGTAGGGGCCAATGCAGTCCCCACATGACTGGGAGAAGTGAGGGATGGAAGAGGAGCTTTATCCCTTGCACACCTAATCACATGCTGAGGCATGATCCTTCTTGTCCCGTCATACAGCACCCAGGACAAGGCTTCCCCTGGCTGCATGGAGTCACAGATCCCCTTCAGTGATCTACACCTGCCTCCTGTGACCAAGACGCCAAGGAGAAAGACCAATGCAGTGCTGTTGGATACTCAGTATCCCAGTGCTGCAAGGAGATGAAGATGGGCACTCCTGTGCCCTTATCCCTTTCTGTAAGCCTGCACCTGCAAATATTAACTGAATTCTATTACAGGTAACTTGCTCGTAGCTAATCCATGCTTATACCATTTACCTTGGGTTCTTCCCTGTTGCATCTATTGTTTGTTTTAAAAGCAATTACTAAATAGAGCAGTAGTAACTAAAACATTGCTTTCTAAAATCCATTCAAAAGTGTAATTTTGAAAATGTTTCCATGTAAATCTTTTGCACTGCAATTGTGCTTTTGCTAACAGCAGTTACAACAGTGTCACCTCAGTGAGTTATTTGGAATTACTCTCAATTTCATCTTCACAGAGTAAAAAGGAGAATCAGGCTTTCAGAATGAGGCTTTAATATGTTCAGAGGGAGAAAAACACTGAAGGCAAACCTGAATTTTTGCTTTGTTACTGGCAGCATTTAAACGTCATGCCCTCATCTCAGCGAAGCCTTTGTGAAGCCAAAGTGAGATGAGCAGCAGGAGAGTGTCCCTACAGTGTGCACTGATTCACAAGATCTTATGAGACCAAGGAGAAAGTTTCACCTGTAGTTGGGTGTGAGGGAAGGAATGGCACACTGACAGAACTTGGATCACAGCCTTTCTACAGCAGGGAACATGGGAAAAGCAGGGAGAACACCTATTAGGACTCAATTGTGCTTTATACAATCAATACAGCTACAAGCAGTATTGATTTTATCTCCTTTCATCTATATAGGAGAAAGAGGAACTTTACCTCTGCTTATAATTGCTTTAATAATTAAGAAACTAAAACCCTAGCTGTGATCTCCCATATATAAATAAGAAAACATGATGAAAATATAAGAAAAGGGGAAGGAAATAATGTTGGCTGAACAGTTGACTTGGCTACTGCACAGAATATACTAGTACCTCGGTCTTAGCACATCATTATTATTGTGGTGGCTTGCCATGCCATCTAGCAGGGACTAAGGGAACTACCGGTTCTGAGGAAGAGCTGAAAAGGCAACAGAAAAGCAAGACAAGGAAAAATGTGCTGGAATATATATTTATGACTAGTAAATATAAGCATTTGCATTTTTCAGATAAAACAATTTCTGAATGAAGAGTAGTTTCTAAAAAAAAAGACCTACCTATAATTCTGCAATACATATTGAGCACTTGCACAAGTTCATTATATATTGTGTATGAAAATATTTTTCCTCTATCTTTAAATGTCTCATGTTTGCTCATTTTTTCTAATATTAACAAAGAAAATTTGCAGCTGGCTTTCCATACATCATGCAGTATTAACATTTCACCTGTGATATATTCTTTTTTTTAATCCCTTCTCTGAGGTTTTTTTTTCTGATGCTTCTTTGAGTTGAAACCCTCATGCTTCTAGACCAATACTGAGACTATACTCACAGTGGTTTGTGAACATCACTGATGACCCCACACCAACATTTGTCTAATGTAGTTGCACTTTACTACATACTGGTAGACAAAAATGCCTTGCTAGACTTTTTTTTTAAAGGGGTAATACATCATTTCACATCCAACAAATTGTTAATCCCCAGTAGATATGGCAAAAAACCCCAGTACTTTAAGGCAAACTTCATCAATTCATCTTCCCACTTGAAGACTGTATTCTGTACTGCACGGACAAAATAACATTTCTGTTCTCTTTTTAAGAATTTCGTGAAGTAGGACATTTAAATGAAATTTTATTTGTTAGTATAATGCTACAGCTGTTCTATTACTCAGTCACAGAGATAAACCCTTTCCCCAACTGTACAAGTTATTTGTCCCAAGTAACTCTTAAAAGAACATGAGAATATCTCTGCTGCTGTCCCTCTACCTCCCACTGGGAGCCCAAGCCTCCAGCATTCTACAGACACCGATAACTTTGACGTTTCTCCTTCATTTTCCCTCCCTCTTCCTCAGTTTCTACTGTATCTATTTTCCCTCTCTAGCATGAACACCTTACACTTCACACCTTCCACCCTTTTCTCCTCACTGTAGCAGATTTCTTTTGCTTCCTCTCTTGCAACACATAGCAGCTCCTACCAAAATGTGTTTATGACCTCTCCTACAAACAGATGCACTTACACTGTATTCTCCTCATCGTAGCTGTCAGTATCACCACTACCACAGACAGTTCAGAGACAAAATTTGAACAAGCCAAGATCTGCCATTGACTTCACCATCGTACTTCCTACACTCCCCTCATCTAGCAGAATGGGGAATACAGGGACATAAGCTCCGGCTAAAAGACCAAACACATGAATCCAGCTCCACCCAGCCCTGATGCTGGTCATGGACCTACTTCTTCTTTGTTCCCCTGTGAACACAAGGGCATCCTTGTGGGTCCCTTTGAACTCAGAATATTCTGTGATCCTGTGATCAGCCCCTACAGTGTGCATCAAGTGTGACATGTTGCTGCCTGGCAGAGCCCCTAATTGCAGCAACATCTCTTGACATATCATCTAGAAATGCCAGGGTCTCTAGCCATCCTTACCCTGCATCTGTAGTCTCCTGGCTGTAAGATTACCCCATTTGAAAACATACAAATGGGAACTAGAGATAAGACCTTTGGTCATGGCAACACTCTCCAAGAGACAGAGATATATGATTTTTTTTCCCCTGGTACTGAATGAACCTTGCTAGACATGAGAGAATAGGAGTCTAGTTGTTGGGTCACCTTTGTTCCTTTCAGTATATGGGAAATCTTTAAATCCTACTACCCCATCTGGCCCAGGATACTCATCTCCCAGCCCAACTCTCCCATTATTGGGCTGTACCAACCTCACTCTCTGCTACCTGCTCTCCTGCTATTACAAGTTACAGTCACTATACTGATTGGAAATTGGTGCCAGAGAGTCTGTCTTTACTGACAATACCAGGGCTCTCTCTACCAGCTGCATTATTCCACTGAAAAATTCAGTCATTTTCTTCTAAATCCTAAGGCACATTTGGAGGAACTGGTTTTGGTGTAGGGCGAAGACTAGACTCATAGAGGACTTGCACGCCTTTCTTTCATGATACAGTCCAACAAGTTGGTACTGGCTCATATTTCCTAGCAAAGCAACAATGAACAGCATCTGTTGCCTCCTTGGATGATTACAGAGTCCCAGGTACTGCCAGGAGGACTTCACTGGCATCCTCCTCTTTATATTCTTTTTAGCCTTGTTCCCATCCCTCCTCTTTCAGTTATCTTCCATAATAACCAGTTATTTGACTTCTTCTGTAGCCTGGTATCATGTTCTTTTTCAGTCATCTTTCATCCAAGCCAAAGAGTCACAGTCTGTTTAGTTTTGCTTCATGCTGAACTTCTGTACCTCTGACCAGGGCAGCCACGAGATGTCTTGACGCAGGGTTCTGCAGATGCCCTAAGTTTATGCTGGTTCAAAGATGGATTAAACAAAGTGAGGGGAAAAAAATCTGTTCTGTGCAACTAATTACAAAGATATGACCCCAGGAATTTCCTGAGCTTTGTGAGTGAAGCGTCACTACATATAGCTTAGCATCTCTCTTTGGCACCCACCATTCCCAGCTGTTAGCAACAGGTTACTAGGTCTTTGGTATGTCCCATCTAAGCAGTTCCTACATTTTTATGTCTTACATTTTATTTTCACTAGTCTTTATTACATCTTTTTCAAAAAGGAATGGGGAGTAACAATAATTATTGTCAGTATTCCAGACACAAGTGCATATTTTGTATATGGGTTCATAATGATTTTTCAGTTTTCCTTCCAATTCCTTCATTAATCATTTTTAGATTTACCTGCTCTTGCACCACTGAGCATATAATCAAACTTTTAACAGAATTATCTACAACTTCAGTGTTCTTCCTTGCATAGATTCTTCCCTTCTCTGCATTATTTTACATTTACCAATATTGAATTCCTAAACCATTTTACAATTCACTCAGTCTGTATCTTGAAAATCTTCTGTGACTCTTAATTGTTACTGCCCTCAATAATTCTGTATAATAATTTTTTTGGCAATCATTTTTATCTTTTCCAGATGATATATGCATACACTGAATAGCTATTACAGATTCCTGATGTATCCTGTCACAAAAACTGATCTCTTATAAGCATAACTTTTCCCTCATCCCCTGGACAGTTATTAGTATACAAGAAGACCACACAGTAAATTCATTAATCCAGATGCAGGTAGTGATGGAACCACTTGAATGTCCCTGGAGTTCCTTTAAAAGGTGCCGTGTTTGGGTTTGGCTGGGATAGTGTCCATTTTCTTCACAGTAGCTAGTATGTGTCTCTGTTCTGGATTTCTGCTGAAAGCAGTGTTGATAACATAGAGATGGTTTCATTATTGCTGAGCAGTGCTTGCACAAGCTCAAGGGCTTTTCTGTTTCTCGCACTGCCCCATCAGTGAGGAGGCTGGGAGTGCACAGGAAGGTAGGAGGGGACACAGCCTGGACAGCTGACCCCAACTGATCAAAGGGATATCCCATAACATATGGTATATAAAGTAGAGGGAAGAAGGAGGTATGAGGGAGATTTGGAGTGATGATTTTTTGCCTTTCCAAGTCACCATGGCACATGATGGGGCCCTGCTCTCCTGGAGATAGATGAATACCTGCCTGGACATGGGAAGTGGTGAATGAATTACGTTTAGTTTGGCTTGTGTGCGTGACTTTTGTTTACACTATTAAAGTGTCTTTATCTCAACTCGTGACTTTTCTCACTTTTACTCTTCTGATTCTCTTCCCCATCCCACCGGTGGGAGAGCGAGCGAGCGGCTGCGTAGCACTTTAGTTGCCGGCTGGGCTTCAGCCATGACAGATGCATACTGTATAACTTATCTTCCATGTCTCTGCCAACAAGGTTAGCTTAGATGATACAGTAACTACTGGAATTATTAGTTTAGCAGTGTTTTATTTCAGTTCTTTTAAAACCTTTGGATGAATCCTTCTTGAAGTAGGCTGTTATATCTAATTTAACAATATGCTCTATAGTCTCTGAAACTTCTGCTCAAAATTCAGTTCGCCAAACTCATCTTTAAAAAATCCCACAACCAAACGAAAGCAAGCATACAAACCCAAGCCCAGAAAAAGAGGGTCTGGCATGGAAATCCTGGCAGGCAGTCACAAACCCCAGGAAAGGGGCTCTCAGCCCCCATGACCCTCCTTCTTCTTGAAAGATACCCATATTTGGATATCTTTCAAGCCACAGGCTCCTCATGCCTAAACCCACCATATTTGGACACACACATGTTCTTGCTTCCAAAGATATTCATATGTTAAGAGATCTGAGTAGTAGTTTTTAAAAATAAACTTGATTGCATAGGAAATGTCATGAGGGAAAGGATGCAATCCAGAGAGATTTTCACAGTCTTGAGAAGTAGGTCACTGTGAACCTCATGAGGTTCAATGAGGCCATATGTGCCTGTGTTGGGGCAATCACCAGTATCAGTACAGGCTGAGTGATGAATGGACTGAAAGCAGCGCTGAAGAGAAGGACTTAGGGATACTGATGGATGAAAAATTTTACATGAGCCAGTGTAAAGCTCTGTGTATGCTTGCAGCCCAGAAAGCTAACCATGTCCTGAGCTGCATAAAAAGAAGCATGGCTAGCAGGTTAAGGAAGGTGATTCTCCCCTTCTACTCCACTCTCATGAAAACCCATCCAGAATACTGCAATCCAGTTTGGGGGTCCCCCGCACAAGGAGCCTGTTGGAGCAGGTCCAGCCAGAGGAGGGAAATGAAAATGACTAATGGGCTGTAACACCTTTCCTGTGAAGACAGATGGAGAGAGTCAGCATGAAGAAGAGAAGGATCTGGGGAGACCTTATTGTGGCCTTACAACACTGTAAGGGGGCTTTCAAGAAAGACGGATGGAGACTTTTTACCAGGGCCTGTAGTGAAAGACAAGGACTAATGGTTTCAAATTTAAAGAGGGTAGATTTAGATTAGATGTAAGTAAGAAATTTTTTATGATTACGCTGGTTCAACACTGGAACAGGTTGCACAGAGAGGCTGTGAATTCCCCACCCCTAGAAGTGTTCAAGGCCAGGTTGGACGGGGCTGGTCTACTGGAAGATCTCTCTGACCTTTGCTGGAGGCTATGAATCAGATGATCTTTAAAGGTCCCTTTCAATCCAAGCCATTTGATGATTCCATGACTAAAATCACTAAACTTAGCAAACACATGAATAAAAGGGGACACGTAATAAACCACGTCAAGTTAAATGCAAGTGACTACATCAGGAAGTTGTTACTGAAAAGTGATACTTAAAAGGACAATTCCATTGCTACTCACACAACCAGTTTTCCACCCCTTGACGTTTCTACTCTGTAGTCTAAATAAGGCAGGATTAATGAGGGAAAAATTGCATACGATAATGCAATTCAGAATTAGAATGCAGATACAGAAAAGAGATTCAGAAAGCATGTGCAGACAATTGTAGGCTCAGTTCTGGATTTTGAAAGCTGAAAATCACAACAGAAATATTCTTCTAATATAATTTGTTAAAAAAAAAAAAAAAGTAAATTCTTAAAATTGATTCTTTCTTTGTTTGAATCTTAAAAACAACTACCAAAATTTGACAGTACTTCGTAGAACTGTAGCAGCAGAAGTCACAACCTCCAAGCTCTGCTACAGTGACATGTCAGCATTTTCAGCACAGAAGTAGTCACCACAGCTGCAGTTTTGGCTGCTGCAGCAGCAGCTGTTACTGCCTTGGCAGTAGCATAACCTGGGTTCTTCAGATGTTCATCAGCTTTTGACAGACTGGATAGTTCTAAGAAGGGCAAATAAAAGGGGAATCTTAGCACTATACAGGAATGAAAATTTCCAGGACAATTAAAAAGGCATTTCTGCAACTCAAGGGCTTTCCACTTGAAAAATATCCAAATCTATATTTCACATACACAACAGTAGCATGTAATTTTCAGATAAATACTTAAAATCCTCCTTTAAAATATCAAGAATTTTAAATATAACACATTTACCAGTTCTCTTTTGCATTGTAAAGCATATGCAGAAGACCTATCAAGAAGACCTATCCCAACAAGGAAGTCAAGAAATACAAAAGTGGAAAACACAATCCCACCAAAATACATCTTTCCCCATAAGATGTGTGTCGATTGGGGAAATAACCACTGCATTCAATTTTTTGAAGACTCTTAAGGCCTTAGCAAGTTTCCAGGAAGAATATAGAAATAACAAGAGGACGTAGAACTTTAAATGTTAGCTAAAAAAATATATCAAGTATAAGATAACAAACTTATTCTTTGTTTTTTTAACATGGATGTAAATCATTATTACGAAAATCTTGTGGGGTGAGGGGCACTGACTATCTTTACATAGCATCTAAATAGTTTCACAGCTTCAATCTCAACTACTCATTGGGATTATTTCTGTGAAAAGGGTACAAGAAGAGAAATCACTGTGGGGTTTGTGCTCTGGGTTTGGGTTTTTTTGGGTTTTTTAGGCTGTGCAAAATGCTCAGGAAGATCAGGTTCCAGGCAGTTTTAGTAGATATTACAAAAGTAGCTGGGTTGACATCCACAAGTGACCACAGTGCTGGAGAGGAATTAAGAGTCTTTGAACAGCTATGAATTTTCACTCCCTTCATCCATTCAGGTAGTTGTTTCATTGTAAAGGGCAATCAGATTGGTCAAGCATGATTTACCTTTAGTGAATCAATGCTGACTACTCCTGATCACTTTCTTGTCCACCACGTGGACAGAGATTGCCTCCAGCTTCTCACAGAAGTCACACATGTTGCCCCTCCCCTACCAAAACCTTGCCATGCAAACCTAATACACCCTAACAAAAGCTCCAGAGACTCTTCAAGCACGTTTTTACTCAAACTCTATTATATTTTATGATTTGTTATCCTAAGGACTATACTAATACAACAACATTATAAATGAACTAAGAGACAGCTTTGTAGGCAGATGACAAAACTAAACTGGAAGCTGCTATGATATTAATGGAAACAGTGGTTAATGCCATCAAAAATATACTGCTAAAATAATAGTAATAATAATTTTAATGTAATTTCTTCTCCTTGATCACCTAGATTCCTTTGTGGGTAGTTGCATATGGTACAAAGAATTGAAGCACACAAGATACATCTGAACAGTAAAACTCCTTGAGTTTCCGATGGACTACCCAAAGCCTGAGTTTAAGCAGCCAGGTTGGCTGCAAAGAGCACTGGCAAAGAGGAGGTTTAAAACCAAGAGGCACAGAACTTTCCTGTGGCCTGGAATGAACCTCCACTTTGAAAGCATCTAATTGTGAACCTTACCTCTCTGCTCATTCTTAAGGGGACAACCGCTCATTCTCTGCCCTAACTTTATGTACTTTACCATTTTCTTGGCATTTATCTGTCTTGCCTGAAGTGCATGAGAATGTGACTGCTCTGCCCAACTTCCTTTTTTTCTTCTCTGGCTGAAGAGCAGATATTCAAGATTATTTTGCGACTGCCTCAACAATATCTAAGGAACTGCCTGCCAAGAAAATGAAATCACCTGTCACATCAATTTTCCTAGAAATAAGAAAATAATCCTCCCCCATGTTAACATTCTATATTACTACAGTGCCGCAAACCTGTTCCCCCAGTCTGTTCAGAGGATACATCTTTGGATGTGCATGCGTATGAGGGGCCATGACAATACATTTCGTTTTATTTCACTTAAACCAAGTAAACTTACATAGGAGCAGTTATAATGCAAGGTTAGAACAAATACTGGTTTAAAGATACTTTAAGGATAAGAAAACACTGGAAGAAGTTTTCAAGAAATATTTTACCTGAGCAGACATGGCTACATTGCATGAAGCTCTCAGTAAGAGATTTTGGTACCAGTACACCAGCTCCTGAAATCTGCAATGAACAATCTGTCCCATGAAAGGATTTATACAGGAAGTAATGTTAGGGATACATAATGAAAAATTAATATAAAGCAAACAGCATAAACGTGTGAGGAGAGTATCAGAAAGCCAGAAAGATAAGACACAAAATGAGATTTGGTAAACAATGACCATTAAAGGTAGACAAAAGCAGTGCTATAGCTATACTGAAAAAAAATAGAAAGTAAAAGGATGTTTCAACTCATTTGCAAAGTCACTTTTAGACTTTCTGTTCAAGCTTTTAATATCAAAATTAGTTAATCTCTTTTAAATAGAAGGTTAGAAATGTATAGGTTCCAAGAGGATCCACTTCAAACCAAAATCGACTGTGTTTTTATATTGGTCAGGTTTTTTAAATGTAAATAGGAGGCTTCCTTTAGTACTTGTGAGGCTGTTTCATATCTTCAGGGAGAGGAGTGCAAGAAGAGAACAACAGTCTTACAGCCAGGCTCTGAGTCAAGTTTGAAAAGTATCGCAGTACTCCTGTTCTGCCTCTAGCAGCTGCCTGGTACCTCTCCCATTCGCTGCTTAATAGGTAGATCACAAAATGCTAATAAATAGGTTCCATTTTGCTTAGCTAAACATAAAACATAAGCTAGAAAAGAGTTACCTATCAGATATTTGCTATTTGTCACCTTATGCATGTTTTGCTTGGATTCACTTCCTTTTGTCAGGTTTGTATTTAATCTGTTTTGCTCTACTTACAGTTAAATCAGGGTCTTACAGAGAGGGACTATTAAATCTGATTTCCTTGATCACAGTCCAGGACACCACTACCCTTGAACTTGCCACTTTTTATATATCTGTGCAAAAGAGATATCTAAGAAAGGATTTTTTTCCTGGGCAAATTCTATTTACATAAAATCTTCATTTTGACTGTTCATTTATTTTTTCTGATAATTTAATTTAAAAGATGTACGGAGAAATAATACAATTATCCTTCTAAGAAGTCCCGAAGGTATTTTATTTTTAAATAATATTTCCAAGTTCTTCTATTTGTACCTGGAATTGAGTGATTTCTAAAAATTCCTCTGTGTAACAGGTATACATATTTTCTGTATTATAAAAAAAAAACCAAACAGACAAAAATTTAGACCAAATTTTCTGCCTCTGAATTCCCCTCTTTTCCCCAAATACTCACTAGCTTTCATCTTTTCTTCTCTACATCTTTCCCTATCCCATTAAGTCCCACTGCTTCTAATTCCCCTTTGTTTCTGCTTTTATGTCACTTATCAGTGGCTTATGTCAAGACTTAAGATGGCTTTTAAGGTGGAGCAGATTATAATGAGGTACAGACTATGTGATTTAAAATACTTCTTTTTCGTTGCCATTGTAAATGCCCACAGAAGTATACAGAAGATAAAAAGGAGCCATAGATGTACATAGAAGATGTATATATATGTAAGTTTTTCATATACCCAGACATGCACACATGTTTTTCTTGGCATTTTGTATTCAAAAGTAATAAAGTTGGACAGAAAATATTTCACAGGTGACCTGCTGCCAAGAAGAATTTGAATTATTTTCGGTCATTTTGAGTTATAAGGTCTCAAGATAAAAGAAAAGAACATTAAGAATAAGCCATTAAGTCACTTAACCAAACAGTCCTAAAGGACTTTACTGCTAAAGTGAACCACATTTCACCGTCCCTCTACCTGCTGTAATGAATGATACATGAAGCACTTCAGATAGTACCAGGGGGTTCAGAGTGATGAGCTGACAATGTGACTCCTTGGCCTCACTGGCAAGCCATCAAAAAGAAGTATTAAATCATTATGGGTTTCTTTTTCCCCCCCAACATTTTCCAACTGCCAAGTACACACATACATATTTTTATTCGAATTACGTAAGGCTCTGTTCGCTCACCTTTCATAATAAAGAAAGTACTGCATCATGTTTGCTTTGTAACTAAGTTAAGATATACCAGCATGGAAGCCTATCCATTTACTTGCAAAATATTTTAAAGATCCATATAGTGAAATCTTTATACAATGATTATGACCCAGTGAAGACTGTATGGAAAGTAAAAAGTAGGGACAAATAGGAAATAATCTAAGCTTATAGTCCCATACTGACCAATTTGGTTTTGTTGCATACACTCCAGCTCTACCTCTTAGATGATATTATGTAGTCATAAAGGAAGAAAGGAATTTTATTCTTTATTTTTTTTTAACCAAAGCTCTGATGCCTGTGCTCATTATTAGAAAGTTTGCACTGTCAGTCATTGTGTTACTATGCACATCCTACACAACAGAGAACTTTTAATGTAAGAAAGCAGCCATGCCCATCCTTCTGCTAACATTTTGCCATCATCCTATCAACTCAGAAGAAATTCATGCCCTCAGGAAAAAAACATGCAAGAAGAAAGCAGACGTTAGCTTTGAGACTGTGACACTCAGCTAGATGCCAAATGGATTAGAATCCTAGTTAATGCTTCCTTACATTGTTTTAGATGATTCATGGATCAGAAAAATCCCCTCCACCTCTCCAGACAGTCTAGAGAGCAGAATAATCTACGGATGTTAGAGGGTAAAATGAAATAAAATGGGCATTTCCTACAAATTATGGGGTTTTTTTCCTATCTCCACAAATATGACTCATAGAAAAGGTCACTTCTTCAGAGGTTCAGATATACAGAACCTTAACTAGTCTATCATTACCAAAACCCATGAAGGTTTTAGACTAAAATATTTCTACACAGCATGTGTTCCCACACCATTTTCCCCTGACTGTGGGCATAGGTTCCAATTTAGCAGCAATTTGCTTAAGGAGCTCTGTGAATTTTTAAGAGAAGTCATCATTATGGGGTTAATTCAAAGGAGATCTCAGTGAGCCCAGGGGGGTGATGAATTTTTACAGCATAAAGTGATTGACTTGTAGTCCAGGTCCTCCTTTGGTGTATGTCCATGTGCAGGTGTAGCAGCTTTAGTTTTGTCTAGTCCCAGCTCAGGCTGCCCCTGTTAGGTGCCAATAAGGGGTGGCCTGGACTCCCTGAGGAGGGCAGATGGCACAGCAGGGCTGGTTTCAAACAGGCTGCTTCGTTGGTGATGCCTGAACCAACGTGCTGCTCACTCACCCAGAGCAAGGACACCAACCACAGACAAAGCCCTGGGTTATTACAAATAAATTTGAGAGGTGAAAGGCAAACCATGGCATATTACCTGCATACATGTAATTGTATGGAATGGCCCAAGCGGAGGTGAGCAAGCAGATGTACTCTTATGATGATTTTGGTGAAATACAGAAATGTAGAAAAGAACAGTATTCAGATCGTAAGAATTTTATAATATCAGCTTCTTTTCAGCTTCCAACTACGCTTGTATCAGGTTATGTGAAAATTCAAAAAGGGGACGTATATAAAATTAATAATTAGGAGAACAAAATGGAAATTCCCTAAAACACTGATAAGCTACCTGCCAAGGAACTGTCATTGGCTAGTAGGATGACCTGTTTGAGCAACAGAAGAATTTGAGCATGGAGTATGAAGGTTTCTACCCTTTTTGAAAGGAGAAGAAAACAGTTCATAGATTATGACCACACGGGTCATCAGAAGTCAGTTTATTCATAATTCTGACCTTAGATGAAGCAGAAGCAATTTCAAGACAGAAAGTCTGACGTGCTTATTCCTCTCTGACTTGAATGGATACAGCACAGCAGACCAGGTTTCTTGATTCACACGTTTTACTTCCAAGTATTTTTTTTCCTGTTCCAACAGCAACACGGTAAGCTGCAGAGTTCATAACAGCAACTTCAAACGTGGAAGTGAACAACTTCACCAAATAAATTGAATAACAGTAGCAACCTCAAGAAACCCATTTTTTTTGTTTATTAAATAATAAACAGAAATGTTACTAGAACTGTTGATAAAACCCTCTTAAAATACACATGAAAGGTTGAAAAAAATTCCTAATGGAATGGGGCTTATTTTCCCCCAAACGTTCCTGCTTTGCAACATATTTTCCAAGTATTCAGATAGAACTTGAGAACTGAAAAACTAAATCACAAGCTGGAAAATGATGGAGGTTACTTTTCATGAATTGAATAAATAAATAATTCCTGGTTTGGGTATTCCTCCCTCCACCACAAATAACACACCCATCCCGATATTTGCAAAGAAGAAAAAAATGTCAGAAAAAAATTACTATTATTCTGAAGTTTTCAGCATTTTTCAGTGAGTTAACAACCTTAGATAACAGCCTGCTTTAAGAGGGAATAGCAGATCATAGTCACAAATAACTACATAAACTATTGATGCATATAATCATACCAAAACAACTGAAATAAAAGATTAAAACCAATAAAAAATAGGGAATACAGAAAGTGTTCTACATAAATTAATCAAAATTTATAGAACAGAGGACACTAGGAAAAATCCATATTGTAAAAGATGTAAGGTCAGTAAATGTTTGAGTGTGTTTGGAAAAGTTTTATTCTATTGTTATATTTCTAAGATTAGATTAAATTAGAAATAGCTAGGTGGCAGATTACAAAAAGTTGTTCCAAATGAGGAAATCCTTCTCAAACAAGGATGTTTCTCATTAGGCAAGGCCTGACACCAAGCAAAACTGTTATCCGAATTATAAAGAAATACAAGACCACACCTGGTTATGCAAATATTTGTATAAAAAACAGAGAGAACTTCTTACAAAGTGATTTGAACCACTCAGCTGAGCGCATCTAAGCTTAATGAAATTTCAAGCAATCAGGTGCAGGGTCACACAGGAACAGAACTAGCATACAGAACAAATTTGTAGCATAGGAACTGCAATGAGTAAGGATCTAGAAGGCATAGTGGACAACCAAGTCTGCATAAGCTTCCAGTACTATGCTATCCAAGCAGGTGACTGTGTTCCCTTGCATAAAAAGGGGATTCCCTTCCCACTATTTTATTTCTGCATGCAGCATCATTGGCTCAACGCTAAGTTATTATATTCACTGTAGCTAATAATACTTTAATGTGTTGAAAAATTGCTGAGTGTTGAGTCACAAAAGATAAAACCTTGTTCTGTTCATCTTAGCAAAAGAAAACAAACGTTATAGGGTAGAGTATATAAAATCCTTGATGGGGGTAAAATAACAGACACTAATTACTCTTTTAACGGAGAAGAAAACAGCCAGAATGAGCAGCAAGATGTTATCATCAACAGCATCTTTAAATATTGCCGTATTAACTTTCTTGCATTTTTCTGGAGGCTTATCTGTGTTTCAGGTTTGATCTGTCAATATAGGTGGTAGTGAAAGCTCTTTAGCCAATTGTTTTCAGTGTTATCCAGTCCCGCAGGTCTAAAGGTCTTTACTGGGAGTATATACCTAATACCCTTTCCATTTACTGCTGAAATAGAACATAATTCACCATTGTTTAATGTAAGTATCAACTGTTTTCCAATTACACTGGACATAATTTATTAAATATTTTCTCTCTTTTGAATATTTCTGGGGTTTGTATCTCTTTAATGTAACTACTATCAAAGATTATTGTTAGAGATGGGTTTTTTTTGTTTATTTGGACTTGTGTTGGTTTTTTTGGGGTTTTTTAATAGACTTTAAAAATCCTTGCAATTGTCCTTAGCATTAATAAAGACAGATGTTTTACTGATATCTACAAGTTCCCCTAATATGGCCTTAGGCTCCCCAAAAATGTCTGAATCTGATTTCTAATTTATGCTAATTGGCATAAACATCAGACATTTAATGATAAAACAATAAACACTTTATTCCATGGCTGTTCTTAAGAAAGATGCTATTACCCAACACAGGAGATTCTGAACGCTAGCTACTTCATCAAAGCTGTGGAAAATGTGAGAAGCCACTGGAATAAGGAGTGGCATTTAAGAGGGTAAGCAAAGCTTAGAAAGGTATAAGCCTCTTCATTCCAGAATCTGGTACAGCATCAGGAGCACCACAAAAGCAATACCGCCAAAAATAAAATTAGAGTAAACTTTGGAAGCTGGGACTTCAGTTTGAATGGAAACAATCCTTTTATGTTTTCATCCCAAAAGGCAGTGCAGATTTCACATATGTTCTCTTAAATGAGAAAGTGAGAACAAATCTGAAGTCCTGTAATTGTCCATGTCCCAAAGCACTGATTTTTTTAAAAATTTAATTTGTCTGGCTTTGTTAGACACTGAGCAGATTATGACAATTCCTCATCATAATTAGTATCAGGATTTGAGATTTGGTCTTTTTTCACATTGCTACAGAGCCAAATATTCTTTTGCAACAGCAGAGTTCAAGTCCTCATCACTCAGACTACTAGAGTATTTTTTTGTGGGAAGACAAAGTTCAAGTCCTTTCTGAGTCTTATTCAGAAAAAGGTCTGGAAGGCATTTTTAACAGCACCATTGTTCAATGGAACGCTGTCTTTGGCCTGATACATATTCCATTTCACACACCAAGAATGGACCACTGCAATGATATAATTACCTTTGTAACAGAGTCCATAATGGTTTTCAGATTTCAGTCGTTTCAATTAATACACATTTTTGAAAGTACCAGCCTTAAAAATAGTCAGGAATGCTGCAGAATTTACTTCAATGCTTGGTAAATCCTTCACACTGTGAAGCCTCCTTTCCCCTGCTCTGAATCTGCTTGTCTATAGCTTCCAGCCCCTAGAGTTCATGATTTTTAGCCAGACTAAAGATCCCATTATCAAGGTTTTGTTCCCTGCATTTGTACTGGTAGACCCCGACCAAGTCATCCCTTAACCTCATTTATGAGGAAGTGCAAAGATGAGGCTTGTTAGATCTTTCACTACACAATACATTTTCTACTCTTGTAATTAGTGCCACGGCTGTCTCTGAACTTTCTCTAATTTAGCCATATTAATTAAAGAACCACAGACCTCAAACTGGACACAGTATTCAAGTAACAAATTCAGAAAGATATGCCTGTGGAATACATTGCTACTTATTTCTCCAAAGTTCATAAAAGTTATTTGAGACGTGGAATTGGACTGGAAAATCATACCAATCTGATGATCAGTAAGCTCCACCAGTCAAATGTAGGAGTCAGTATTTCCTGTTACCTGAAGTTACTAAAGCTGCTACTCACACAGAGTAAACTGCCACTCAGGCTGTTATAGTTACCATTTCACAGAAGTATTTTTTTTTTACAATAAATATGGACGGTATTTTATTTTTCCTGTACAGTTCATTGCATTGAAACACATTTAGCTTTGTGCCAGCCTTGGCTGGGTAAGTGACAGTGAACAGAATCACTGCTGAATCCTCTACCTTACTTAACAATGCCTCAATCTTTCAGTCCTCAGCAAACCATCAGTAGCTATTACATAGGACACTGATAAGAAGTTAAGTGCCACAGGACTGAGAAAGGATGCCATGAAGAGTCCAAGAAGACTGCATCTTTTCGGCAGTGAGTCTCATTTTACACTGGCATTTTCACACCTAAGAATTAGCTACCCTTTAATACATATGAAATATGTGAAGTGTTGCTGGTTGATTTTGCAAGACTTTCATTTCTGAATCAAAATATGGACTAGTAACTCTAATCTTCACAGAAATCAGAGAATATTACATTAACACTTTTAGCTTTATCAACCACGACTTCTAATTTCATCAAAAATATATCATGCTAGCTTGACATGGTCTGGCTTTCCTATAACTCATGTTGATTGGCACTAATTATACAACACTTCCTTAATTCATTATTAATTAGGTCCCTTATTATTTTGCCCAGAAGTGATGTCAAGCTGACAGACATGTAATTATCCAGGTCATGCCTTTTACCCTCTTTGAATGTTGGCAAGTTAGCCATTTCTGTGCTCTTTTTCCAATATTTCAAAGCTTACAAGAAAAATCAACATTAATGATCCAGGAAGCTCATTGGACAGCCATGTTGAAACTCATTATCTGGGCATGCCAATTTAAAAATGTTTAAATTTAGCCACTATTAAGGAGCAACCCCTTGAGTGCCTATTACTGGAAATTATTTCATCGACTTCCTATTATACAATTACATAATATAACAGATACATCTTTTAATTTTCCTATCTTTTTACATCACTTAACAATTTCACCACATCTCTCTCACATTATACCAATACATCTGCTTGACTCTAAAGTGATTCAGTGCTTCATAATGGCCTTAGTTATGCTTACTATTGGTCTTATTTCCCTTCTGATTTCATTTTCCTTCAATCGTTTACAATGTATGTATTACTTAATTTTATAGCTCTACTAGTTGACCACTGAACATGGGGATAAGTTTTTAACCCATATGACTTCTTTTAGTCCTAGTTATAAACCAACCAGTAAAATTTCCATACAGTACATACACTTTTTTTAAACAAACAAACAAACAAACAAACAAAACAAAGAAAAAGCCCTTTTCTTTTTTAACCTGAACAAATACCTCCAAAAGTATCAGCTCACCTTTACTTTCTGGCTTTTACAAATATCAGTGATTTGGCCTTTCAAACAGTCAATCCACATTTTCCCTAATATTCAGGACTTTTTAAACCACTATCATAACCCTAAGCAGATTAAGAGAGTCCAAGACTACTTGACCTGTCCTTCCTTCTGTAGAAACCTTTATCTTGTTTGTTGTTCTCTAACCTTTTTCCCATTCTAATATAACATTTTTTTTAATAGGAGGATCAGAACTGTATGGAAAATACAAGGTGTGGGTAAAAAATTAGTTTAGTCAGCAGCATAGATGTTTTCTGTCTCACTCTATTCCTTTCACAAAAATCTGTAATATAGACTTGATTTTTGCGACTGCTACTGAGATTTAAGATGATTTTTTTTAAATGGAAATATGATAATCCTAGAATCTCACTCCTGTCTGATCCAGCTCAGATAATAGTTGATAATAGCTCAGATTCATAATTTTATAGGCGAAACCAAGCTCATGTGCAACACTTTACATCTACCTACAGCCCACATTTCAGTTGCTTGTGGGGGTGGAGGACGTTGCCCAGTCAGTCTAAAGGGCTCCTTTGGTAATTCTTCAGAATAACTGTTTCTCTTCCAAATAAACTGATGCAGAAGATTAGCCATTTCACTTTCCAGACCTTTTTTTCAGGCCTTCTACAAGTAAGTTGAACAGCGTTTTACTGGCACAGCTTTATTACGCACAAACAAATCACCATTATTTCTGGCTATGCTACCAGTAGGTGATGCCATGATTCAGGAACCAGGCCTGCAGGGCTGCATCTTGGCTTTCCAAACTCTAAAGCCCTAGCCACAAATCATTGCATACCCAGCTGAATGTTAGTCCCATTCTTTTGCCCTACACTATACTTCTTTGATTTGGTTATAGGAAGGTCACTCTACCCTCAGAGAAGGACATAGTCTGTTAGGAGTGGAATCCTTGCCACATGGAATGTGGAATATGTTTATGGAAGAAAACCTTTTTCCCTCTGACAATCTTTTATTTCTATATCCAGTCTCCCTTATATCCAGGCACTCAGGTAACAACTAGGTCAGGCAGATCCCATTCTTGAATAACAGTGCTGTACTTCCAGTACGCCTTCATTACACAAAAGGGATAATGGCATTCTGTTATCTTAAAATTTAAAGTTGAAAGCAACTTTCTATTAAGCAAGATGTCTATCCTTAGCACCTACCTGATATGCTTTCCCTATTTACTCATATGGTGACTGAGTTATTTTTTGTACAGTCTCACTACTCATGCAAAGCACTCAAAAAACCCCAACCCAACTCAACATCTCACAATTGTTTACCGAAAGGCATTGAAAGAAAGTTCCCATCTTTACTATTTCAAATCAGAGTTCAGGACATAAATTTATAGGTTAGGTTAAGATTTCAGACTGTTAACACCGAATCTGCAGTACACATCAGAATTCTCCAATACAGTGTTGCCTTTTTCACTACAGATAATGAACAGATCCTTAGGGCTAATAATAGATCCATAGCACCATTTGAGTACTTTTGTTACAGTTGCTGTTACCCCAATTTGTTTGTAAATCCATTTATAGTATCTAAAACACATTTGAGAATTCCTTTCAGCAGCTGATGCCCAAGGACCACGTTTTACATTTTGTAAAAGGTAAAGCTTCCATAGAGCGCAACACGCTCCAAAAGATGCAATCTTTTAATGTAATCTCCTTAATCTTAAGGTTAAGATAGTTCCCTAAGTCTAATTAGGTACTAAATCATAGCTCTGCTACCAATTGCAGACTATTTAAAGAGGAGGGTAAAGATGCATCTTTTCTCCTTCCCTTAATCAATGATTCCTTCCTAGAAACAAAGATCCAATTTACTCAAAATTTTCTTGAAACTGACTCTTTCCTTCCACATATCAAAGTTCAGTAAAAGAATGCATATGGTCAGAAAAATCTTTAATTAATGTGTGTGTTCCTAATTACATCTTTCAGGAAAAGAAAAAAACAAGCAAACAGAACCAACCCCAACAACAACAAACCCCTGAAACCAACCAAACACCAAACTCAAACCATTCTATTCCAAGAAAATATACTACACCAGGCTTCTATGCTAATCTCCCCCTTTTCTTTATATCCCTAATAGAGAAAACAAATTCCAGTCTTCGAAAGTTATTCTTACAAATTAAATCAGTGACTTCAATATTCATACAAAGTTAACACAAATAGAAATAACCTGCCATTAAAACCAATAAGGGATTAGTAGTTTCTGCACTATTTTACCATATAGTATAGCAACTCTAAATTCCCAAATTTCCTTAGATCTTTCTCCTACGTTTTTAATTAGTACAAAACAAAGGCATTCCATTTTAATAATTAACGACTAGTAAAAGCAGTCTAGATTTCTCAAGCCATGCAACATTAAGAGAAAATTTAGCCAAATGCCTGCCTATGTAGATCACTTTAACTTATGCTTTAGACCAAGTAAGAGTTTCAGAAAGAAACAGGCTTTTGAGTTAGGCACTCTTTTACTGAAGCTGCAGATAAGCATCATGCACTGCCTCAAAAAGACAACTTTATTGTAAGATAGCCATTGCTATGTCAAAGACCTAGTCCTTAAAGGAACGCGAGGGGAGGGCAGAGGGAATGGAGAAACATGGAAGAGGACATGAACGAAAACAGGAGGAAAGTTAAAAACATGTGGAGGATAAAACACATCCAAAGCTGAACATTTAAAATATGTGGAAAAACACCTACAAATCTGCAATTAATTTTATAAATTCCATACTATCTAAATATATTTTCATTGCATGACTGGATTCACACTGCTTACACTGCCTTTTTGCTTGAATTCTAGAGCTCACTAAAATGACATCTCCACTAGAAAGTGCCATTGATAGCATTTGTCCTCGCATAGAGTTGCCAGTATATCAACAAAAATGTGTGCACAGCAGGCTGATGGAGAAGACTTCCTATGAAGGATGTTGTCTCAGCAGAGTATGCATGGATAACTGCTGTGATGCATATTCTCACAGCATTTGTATCACATCGAGGGACACTAACAGACCCTTTAAATAAATGAGAGGTGCTTTTAAGGCAATGTTCCCAGTGCTCCATCACATCTTTCCCATATTGTACAGATTACATTCCTGATTCCTCTGTAGCAATTCCGTGATCTGTTCTTTCATATGGCAGTATTTGCTTTCTCAGTTCAACTTTTGACACCTGAATACTGTGGGATTTGGATGGTGATGAATAGCAATGCGAACCAGGAATAATCAGTAATGGCTGCCTAACTTCCAGGTGTAGAAAATAAGTTCCTGTAATGTCAGTTAAATTCACCATATCTCAAACACACCTGAGCTCCATGAGCTGCTTTGTACATGAAAAAACTGATAATTACGTTCCATTTAAATCCTACACTGCAATTAGTCAGCAGAAAAAGCTTTGGGATCTGGAAAGCATGGACTGAAGGCATGGGCATGCAAGGTCTTCAAGGTATATCTTGTTGCATATGCTGTTAAAATTGGACAGTGCTTGACAAAAATAAAAGATGATCATCTGCATCACAGTGGCATTTACAGCAACAATACCTGTTATGTAGGTAATTCTACTTCTTTTGGTCTACTGTATTGCCTCCGACAATGAAAACTGAAACTGCCATTTCCCCCTAGTTACACAAGTCCTGATGGAGACCTGGAGAGGAAAACCCATGATAATTTGTGCCATGAATTTTATGACAAGGTGAATTCAGGGTCATTTCCCCCCAATCTATATATTCCATTGGCAAGACTGAATTTGTCAGATTTGCTTCTCAAGGATTCCTGACTTTAAACTTAGATTACACAGCTGGAGACCACCATGGAAAGATTGCATTGCCTCTCAAAACAATGTATACCACTAACAGGGAACACACTACACAATGCCAACAATGTGGATATTACAGAACCAAACATTTATATTGCTATTACAGTATGCTGTACTTTGTCTGATACTTCCAAGACCATTAATTAAAAAGGCCAAGTATTACTGGCAGGTCAGAGAGTAAGAAGTTTAGGGATGCTACTTCGTGATTTGGAGAAGCCTGTTATAAGATCAACTTCCAGAGCACAATCAGATGCCACACGACTGACAAGTTTTAGAAAAGGTGCCTTTGCATATTGTGCCATAGTCATAGTAATGATATGTGCTGTTGTGAACAAACAGAACTTGCCTTGTGAATTCCTTTTAGTTACTTTTTACTTAGAGGACAGACTACCAAGTAATGTGAGAGAAAGGATGGATGGTCCTTATTTATTCTGGAAGTATAAATACACAGTGATTTTCACCAAGCTTAATGTATGCAGTAGTAAGGGGAAGGAAGTCTACCTGGTTTTACTAGGTAAAGGCAGGATAAAGTTTTTAAGACAGTCTACACATTAGTGTAGAATACTTCACATTTTCATAGTGACAGAGTATGAACTATGGTTTGTACTCCAAGAGACTATAGTTTCAGCCTGGGATGAATTATCTGTGAGGAACAAAACAGTGACTGATAGAATCTAAGTCTGAAAGTTTTATTTCACACTGGTTTCAAGGCTGAATTGGTGGCCTGAGAACTGTAACGCTGCTTTGCTACTTATCTGGTTTAGTCTATCTTACTTTGATACTGATGTTAGTCTGTCCTCATAGATCCATTTCCACATGCAGCCGCTTGTGGCAATGACAGTAAAAGTTTCTGCTTTTTCCCACTTCTTTTTCCTGCAAATCAAGGTTGGCTTTTCCATAGGTAAGTGGATGGTGTAGCTGAAAGTGCCAGACTTCATATAAACAGCTATTCCCAAGTAGGTACATGAATTTAGCCCGCAGAAAATTATAAGAAGCAAAATCTAAAGTCTTCCTATGAAGATCACTGGACCTTCTTTGTATCACTGGTGTCAACAGCTTCACATATCACAAGTACTTTAGGGAGAACATCCAAGAACAGCATGCCATAGTTCAGACCAGTGGGATGGGATTTGTCTGGGTCCTCAGCAGATGCCATGCCAATTTAAACATTGTTAATTTATTATGAGCAGCAATGATCCAAGCAGATATATTATTCATAAGAACATCAAAGATCCAAGAAAGAGGACCACATAAAATTACTTGTTTCAGGTCTCTTTGCAGAGGTGATTGCAACATGAGAGAACTCTGCAAGCCAAGATGTTCTACAAACTGGTAGAGAGCCAGACTAAAATACAACCAGATTTATGCTTAAAAACAGACAAGGCTACTCCAAGTAATTATTTTATATTTAGAGCATGAGATGGACGTATCAGAAGACCATTCATAACGTCATATTTATGCTCAGTTGACAGATAATTTGCATAAGGTCAGATAGGCTGAATGCAAGTTACTGGATTTCATGGAACGGTCCTTTGCCATCTTTGTACGAGCTCAGGTGCTACTCAAAATATAACACACACTAACTTAGTCACTGCACTAATATCACAAAATTACAACCATCATAACAGATCCAGGTCTTATAGAAAGGTCAGTGCTCAGTAACCCACACTGCATAGCAAAGCATTACAATGCATAACTCTAACTATTACTTCCTAAATCTAGGTCATTACAAAGTACGAATTGAAGGCCAGACAGATGATCACTGAAACCAGCAGCAATGGAAAGGTGAAAAACAGAAGGAAGGAGGAAAAAGGGGAAGAGACAGAAAGGGAGGTTAAGCTCTTGTAGGTGGAGTGAATGAATAAAGAGGAAGGGTGTCCATGCAATTACTCACATGCAATATAGCCTCCAAACATGACTTCTACAGACAGAATAGTTCAGACCGCGCTTTAAGCTTTAAGTCTGAGTTGGTTCAACTTCATCTATAAATTGACATAAGCAAGTTAAACAACTTTAGGCCCACATGATTCAACTTGATACTACCATATCAATTTAACTACAGTGATACGAACAGCAGGTTTAGAATCCTGTCCTGTTAAACTTTAGCCATGCCACAATTACTACCTGGGACCATGTTCCATCACCAGCATTTAAAAGACAAGCAATTTACTCACAACAGATTAAAGTGGTCTCTGGAGCAAAGACCAAACAAAACTTGGACTCTTCAGGCAGAAGCCTTGTTTCAAAGTCATGTTTACGTGATGGAATGCTACCCAAGTGAAATTAAGCAAGTAGGTAAATGATATCCCACAACTGGCCTTACACAGCCTGGGTGGTGTTACCCATAGGTGGATGCTCTCAGTGTCAGATTACCTGTATTAAAGGAGCATAAATTGCTACCTGTAATGGACCAATGCCTACTTTGAGTCTGACAAGACCCAGTTCCTAAAGAGGTTTCAAGGGTGTAAATCCCAAGCAGAATCAGATACACCTTCATCCTCTCGGCTGAAGGGCAAATGTTTATGTCCTCACCTTCACATGTGCCAGCTTAGGCAGTTCTCCAGCTCACACTGATTACCATTCTAGGCACTGGCAGTTTCTTTTAAACAAGTAGCAAGTGCAACTACTTAATTAAGGGCTGACAATCTTGCTTGCAGGAGTGAGTGTTGTAATGCTGAAGATATTATCTTTGCGCTTCCATTTGTAAATCTAGCTATAGGTACTAGGCCATGAACAAATTAAGAGAGTGTCACTGTAGTGGGTTTGCATGGCCAGGTTTTGGTAGAGTGGATGGGGCTACAGGGGTGGCTTCTGTGACAAGCTATTGGAAGCTTCCTCCATGTCTGATAGAGCCAATGCCAGCCAGCTCCAAGATGGAGGTGCTGCTAGCCAAGGCCGAACCAATCAGAAATGGTGGTAGTGCCTCTATGATAACATATTTAAGAAGGGGAAAAAAAAAAAAATTATTGTGCAGATGTAACTATGACCAAACAGCAGAGAGGAACAGCTCTGCAGACATCAAGATCAGTGGAGAATGAAGGGGAGGAGGTGCTCCAGGTGCTAGAGCTGAGATTCCCCTGCAGCCTGTAGTGCAGACCATGGTGAGGTAGCTGTGCTCATGGAGGTGTACAGGGGTGCAGAGATCCACTTGCAGCCCATGGAGGAGACCCACACCAGAGCAGGTGGATGCCTGAGAGAGGGCTGTGAACCCATGGGAAACCCATGCTGGACCAGGGTCCTGGCAGAGACCTGCAGATCCATGAAGAGAGGAGCCCATGCTGGAGCAGGTTTATTGGTGGGACTTGTGACCCTCTGGGGGACCCACATTGGAGCAGCCTGTTCCTGAAGGACTGCACTCCATGGTAGTGACCCACATTGAAGCTGTTTGTGGAGAACTGTTGCCTGTAGGATAGACTCACACTGGAGAAGTTCATGGAGGACTGTCTCTCAAGGGAGGCACCCCATGCTGGAGCAGGGGACTCTTCTCCCTGAGTGATGGTGGGAATAACCTATGATGAACTGACCACAGCCCAATTCCCCATCTCCCTGTGCCACAGTGGGGGAGGATGTAGGGCTTGGGAAGGAGGGAGGGGTGGGGGAAAAGGTGTTTTTAAGATTTATTTTACTGCTCATTATTCTGCTCTGATTTTGTTAGCAATAAATTCAATTCATGTCCCCAGTCGAGTCTGTTTTGCCCTTGATGGTATTTGGTGAGTGATCTCTCCCAAACTTTATCTTGAACCATGAACCCTTGGTTATATTTTCTTCCCCCTGTCCACTTGTGGAGGGGAGTGATAGAGAAGCTTCGGTGGGTGCCCGGTATCCAGCCAGGGTCAACCCACTAGAGTTCACACAATGCCAAAAGACAAACACCTAGGATAATTAATCACCTAGTAAACAGTTACATCCAATTCACTATTGCAAAGAATACATATCTACCCAGTACAAACCAAACCCATGCTGCAGCCAAACACCACTTCCAAGCCTGCGAGAAGTCTGTCAAACACAAAGACCAAATTAAGTGCAAAGCAGATACTGTAATACCATTCAGCTCCGGAATACTTGACAAGCCTGGGTTTTAAAAAGGTACAGACTGGACTTTCCATAGTTAAGATAAACACAAATGCTAATCTTGGCTTTCTAAATATATTGTTTATTTATAGTTGAACGTTAACATCTGAACAGAAATTGGCAATCATGCAGGGATGATCTTTCAGTGATGTTTCTGTTTAAACTGAAGTCCACAGTAGCCACATGTTCCAGTCTTTGTATCTTTGTCCTGCAAAAATATAAAAATGAAACAGCTGCTATTTTCACTTTATAAAACTTTTAGAAATTACAATTATTGTCTTATTTATTTGTGCTATCTTAAAACTGATCAGTATAGCTGAAGTACTGAGTTTAATCTTATTTGAAATACTGGAAGAAAAAATTATGGTATGAGGTTCATGCTTTATTTCTATATCCTATGCAGCTCTCCTGCCACACTTTCAACTACCAGGCCTAATTTCGACAATATAAAAGTCAAGCCAAATGACATCTCTTCAGCAATAAAGGATCCTCTTTCCAAACTGGACACCTTAAGCTAGTTCAGTTATATCTGTTTCAATGTTCTGAAAAGATCACTTCATAATTATTTTAATATAGAATAGGATTTGGCATTTCCAAGACAGGAATTTTGGTAAGTAACAGAGTTATTGTTCACTACAGGAAGGAGGAAAATTTCAGTAGAAATCCATCAGAAATGCTGAAAGAAAATATTTTAGAGAAAAGGAGTAGTTACTGCTGTATAAAATTTTATTATTTTCTCCAAAAGATACAATACAAGACAGTTAAATACTCAGGAGTCTTCTGTTATTTAGCAACACAACTACTTGCAGTCAATTACAAGATTCATTATTATTAGTTATTACAAGATTCAAAGCCAATAATCCAAACTACCCTCCACTCCCAAAAGCCTAGATTTCAGTTGTCAGGAGTAGGGGAAACAAGCTGATCTAAAACCATTCTCTCTGTTTGCAGATTTTAGCTTTCAAGATCTAAATCAGACATCTTGTAATTTGATTATTAACACAAAAAAGACCTCAAAATTCACAACAAACTAAAGCATTCTTCAAGAAGAGTGTGGTACAGGTCAAACAAATCAACATAAATGCAACTCAACATTAGTGTGCTACACAAGTTAAGGCAGGAGAACATTTCACAAGTTAAGGCTGAAGTTTCCTAAGTGTTACAAATCAGAACCTCCCAGCATTTGACTTTGAATAATGTCAAATGAATCATTACAAAGTTCTTTTTTCAAAATAAAAATGCTTGTGGTTATAGTTAGGAGTCACAACAACACTAAAGGACACCAGCTCTCCCCTATCGCTCTTTTGGGCAATAAGAAAATGTCAAAGCAAGCAGAGATTTAAAGACTTTTGCAATCATAGTCTGCCTGAGAACAGTACTTAAGAAACAGGTCATCATCGCTGATTCCACTAAGGTCATATAACAGTAGCCTCAGTATTTTTACTCTCTAGAACAAGAATACACTGGAAATAATCACTACAGTCAATAGGAGGACAATACAACAATTATTTTTCATTGACTCTCTGTCTATGATTGAAACATTCAACCTTCAAAACTATCAAGATTCCCAAAGGCTGAAAGAGGGGTTTATTTGGTTGGTTTTCTCCTTTTTTCCCTTAACTCTCAAAATTCAAAACAAACTGCATATTCCTAAGAATACTGCAAATGCATTGTCAGTCTACATGGTGGCATTTAAATAATTAGAGTCTCAAAACACAGCGAGAATATTATTTCCTTGGTCTCAAGGCACTGCTTGTTCTTACTACTTCACTTAATTTCTTTTTTTAAAAAATATTGTCCTATTAATCAAAATTTCAAAAAGAAATTTCCGTGACTTCAAATAAGAGCCTTCTAATTCTTCCTATTTTATATTAGGCAACAAATAAAAAAAGCACTTCAAGGGGTTACTCCTTTTACTTGGTTAAATTTTTACTTGGTTAAACTAACATGACAAAAAGTAGATAATCTTACAAACAATTTACAAGCAAAATATGCTATAGGCAGAATAATGATATTACCAAGTTGATGTATACTTTAGGATGTCCCAAAGCTCCACCACCACCGTCGCATGATATCACTCTGCTTTCAACTTCACTCACAGGCTGCTCTGCTATCAAATCAATTGCAAAATTCTTGTTCACCTGTAAGAAAAAGAGGGAAACTTTCAGATGCCTTCCCCAGTCAAACAGAAAGCAATTTCTATTTGCTGCCTCCCAAGCAGTTCCACTACAGCCACTGTGAGAAGTTACTGCACAGGCTTTCTTCCATCTTCTCCACCAACTCTGTGCCATAAGCCAGATCAATGAACTACACGCTAAACTGTAAAAAAGTAATCCCCTTCCCCTGATAAGACAGGTCACGTCAGTGCTTGGGTTTATGTGACTCAAGCAGATTCAGCAGAGAGGTGAGCAGGAACAAGCAGACAAGAACAGAAGATATTTAACCAACAATGCCTCTGTATTCTGCTTTAGTGACTACATGATAGAACTGCAAAATCACTGCTGATAAACTCAAAAATAATAGTGAGACAAGTAAGGTCAGGCATGAGATAAAACAACTGCCGGTAATTTAGAGTCTCTAACCACACACTTTATTTTATCACACACAAGAATCTCACAAAAACATGAATGCGGTGTATAAAAACAAGTCAGAAAGACAAATTGTTCATCATTAGAAAAAAGAAAAGTCTCTAAATGTCACTACGCCACTCTGTAAATCCATCATATTCACTTCCTGAATATGCACATCACTGACAAGTAGGGCTTATTCCTAGACCACACCTGCATGGCCTGGCAAACATATCCATCCCTGGACAGGCTGGCAACTTTTGCCTCAGCAGGAACTACAGCACTCCAATAGACTCCAAATAAGCACTGAGTAGACAACTACTACCACAGCTCAGGTAAAAATACTCCAGGAGGGGCCAGCTTTTTCAAAGGTGATGTCATACACACATGAATATCAAATAATATGTACACCCAAAGAAGGCACTATCCACTGCTCTGTGTATAAGGCTCATAAACATGCTGGTATTTGAATGAGGATGAAATTCTTGGGAAACAGGTAGCTACACATCCATCATATGAATCCTTAAGAACTACAATGGTATTCTTATGTACTATCTTTCACCAAGTCTCCAATGAAGTCTCCCCAAAATCTGCATTTTTGGTACAGAAATGGAAAAGTCACTTTTGCCAACAAAAAATTTGTCTTTACCAAAAGATGATAGCTTAAAAAAGTTAACAAAAAATTAAGTTTTGGTATTGAAACAATTCGCAACATCAAGAACCCCACTGCCTGGGGCCTGTGTCAACAAGTCATATGTAACTTCTGCCAAACGGCAAGGGCTTTTACTGCTGTTTTTAATAACGCTCAAAAATGTGCATCTTTGATTTCGTGCTAAAGAAGGAGGGAGATAGCACCACGATACCCCTTTGCTTCAAGCTCAGAAGCAAGAACTCCACTCTTGCCAACATTTTTTAACCACAAAGGTATTTGTGAGGAGAGGGGAAAGCAAGAACTTCTAAACCACTCTATAGCTGATTTGTTTGTGGTTCAGCCTACTAAACAAGAGACAGTCCAGGAATTCACAGGGAAAACACACCACAAGAAAAAAGAAGTGGTTTCAGTTACATCAAGTCCCTTCAAATAAAGCACAGTAGTACTTAGCAGGAAGGAGATGTTTCCCTCAGCACATCCAGATATGCCTTGCCCAATGCATAATTCAGTGGGCAGTTTTTTTCCTGGCCACAGTGTCAGTTTGACAATTCCATTGCTGTTTCTTTCCACCTACTTGCCTGTGCCAGAACACGATCTAGGAAGACCAAAGAGGTAAAACCAAACTTGGATTTGACTCAAGTCCAAAGACCTAGAGGGAAAGCAGGAGAGAGTATTTAAAACAGACCAACACTGAGGTCAGTTTTCCTCACATCTTCAGCTGCTGCACTAGCCCAACAGAAAGGGTAGAGCCAAAGTGAGGATGGCAGTGTTGAATTGGGTCCTGTGCTACCTTAGGGGTTATAGAAGGGCAGTCCTAGTTGAACTGCAGCAGGTGCAGTTTAGCAGTTGCCATGCTCGGTTTTGTCAAAGCTACTTGCTTTAGGCCCTTGCCAGAAAGCACTAATCCCCCAGTTCTGCACATCCAGCACAGAGAGCAATGATGTCAGCTAAAACACGTGGGTTTCCTAAACAATTAGGCTGGCAGAACTGAGGGGACAATAACCACATATGGTAGGCTGTGCCCCTGAGCCTGGCCACCTGAAGCACCACAGCACGGGCACAGACCCCCCCACTGGGGGTGCCCAGTGGCCGTGTTCCCAGACAAGAAAGCTGCCTTGGCTTTCTGGGCCCAGTGGCTGGTCTGGGCCGATCACAAGCCAGACTCAACCACCTGGCCCATACTGAAGGCAAAGAGAGGAAGTGATGAGAAGGAACAAGTCACCAGCACCACAGGTGAGCTTTTGCTTCAGAAACAAGACAACGTTCAGACTACAGACACGGATGTCAAACCCTAATACCAGCAGCTGAAACACACTGTGGGACAATGGCAGAGCTCCTACAGAAAGATCCCATTAATAAGCAAAGATGAGGATCATTTTAGTATTTAAGGTGTAAATTTTGTCCCAATTTCACAATTAAAACTTAGCACTAAACCTTGCTCAGCAGACTTAAAGCTTGACTTTTGCTGGAGAACCAAGAACTGAATTGAACTGAAAACCCTAGGTGTTCCACACCACACAGAGTCTGAAATCACCTAATGGCCAGGCACATGAGAGGGACCCTGCCCTGTGGAGAATTAGGCTTAAGGAGCATTTCCTACAAACTTACAGAAGTAGCACAGAAACAGGCAGTGCACTTGGAAGAGACCTACCTCCTTTGCCAACTACCCTTCCAGAAGTAAGCTAATTCAGCATTTTGACATTTTCATTTAATTATTTTGCATGTAGAATCCCCATTTTTGTCACACAGTATGAGTTAAATTGTATCCACAACACAATGAGGTGAACTGATTATGAAAACTTGGAAATCAGTATAATTAGTTCAGGTTGATTTAAGAAGAAAATAATTACCTGCAACTACATTAAAAATCTACCACGCCTGATATTTAATGCCTCCACTATACATAAACATTTACAGCATTAACACTAAAGCACTAATCAAAGGCTCAGAAATTGAGAAATACAATTTAGATTAAACAATTTCTATTTCTCTCCCAAAGGCCAGGAGATCCCTGATGGAGCTGTACTGCTTGATCATTTGAGAAAACTCAGTGCTAAAAGACTTTTCAATGACATTAAAAACATACGAAAAGTTTTTTTAAACAAAAACGGTTCCGAGTTTAAGATGCTCAAATGCCTACAACTTCAACAACCTAAATGCAAGCACTTAACAGGTGTAGAGCAAGTCTTGAGTTTTCCAAGTTTGTCAAAACTAGGAAGGTAGACAGAAGACATTATAAGCTGTCTTAAAAAGAATTTTCATTGTAGTGAAAAAAAACCAAACACTGAAACTCAAAATCCAAACCAGTTTGTTTCATTTTGGCTGGGGTTTTTGGGTTTGGTTGGTTTCTTGGTTGTTGGTTATTTTGGCAATTTTTTGTTTTTTGGGTTTTTTCAATGACAATCAGGTTGAGGATATCACTATCAGGTACAAAGGAAAAAAAACCACAAACTACCCCCTCCTCCGTAAGAAAAAGAAGAATGAGTTACCTCCTTTTGTCGTCCAACAAATCTAACTCTTCTATAATCCTTCTCATCGTATACCTAGAACATAAAATAAACTTGATCTTATTTAAATAGCAACTACTATAAACAAAGAACACAAAGGCTTACAGAATAAACAGTTTGAACTGCTTCCCTGATTTCAAGTATTATCGTCATCTTACAAGTATGTACTACATAGGAAAAGTAGTTTCCATTTCTCTCACACAAGAAAATAAATTCCACGTTATAAAGCAGAAAAGAAAAGGAAACTGCTGGTATGGGGGTGTGCCATGAAAGCCAGTAAACAGAGGCCTTAGTTCTGATCATAAAGGTGAACACAGATTTATTACTCACAATGCCTTTCCTTGATCTCCCACTGTCATCTAGAAAGCAAACCAAACTAGGAAATTCAAGTTTTGTATTTATTTATGTTCCGTTAACTAACCACAGTGAGAGCCTTCGCACGTTATATCCACCAGTCGTGCCCCTCTCGCATTTCCACAGGGCACCACATGAGCATCCCTCTCTCGCACGCTCAGTTTCTCCATTAGAGAAGAGAGAAAATGGAGCTACAAAGCACTGACACAAGCGTACCTCCCACCTGTCAGCTCCTCGGCTGGGTCAAATGCCGGGTTCAGACCGGAACGCCCGGTAATTGCCAATGACCCTGTACTAATAAACAGGGTTGGCTTCTTTTATTTCTGAAACCTGCGTACGTATCATCCAAGAACACTAATTTCCACAGCGCCCACTAAACGGAGAATCACAGAATCACACAGAATCAATCACAGGTCGGAAAAAACTTCTGAGACCATCGAGTCCAACCACTGACTCAACACCACCGCGTCAACCAGACCGTAGCACCAAGTCCAGTCTTTCCTTAAACATCGCCAGTGACTCCACCATCTCCCTGGGCAGCTCATTTCAATGTCTAATCACCCTTTCTCTGAAGGAATTCCTCCTAATGTCCAACCTAAGCCGCCCCTTTACATCACAGCATGCCAGCGCGCTGCTCGCAGCCCCGGCACTATTTCCCCGCGGCGCGCCCGCCGCCCTCCCCGGGCAGGGGAGGGGTAGCAGCACCGGGCCCGGCGCGCTCACCTGCCCTGTGTGCGTCACCAGCTCGCCGGTCTCAGAGACCCGCACGCCATAAGGCCGAAAGGCGGCGGCAGCAGCGGCGGTGGCGGCCGCCCCAGGCCTGGACAGCAGCGGGCGGCCCCGCGGCACCAGCCAGCGGAAGGTCGCGGCGGGCGCCGCCATCTTCGCGCCAGCCACGTGAGTCCCGGGCGGGCGGGCGGGGCGTGGCCCTGGCCCCGCCCCTCCCCGGACCCTGCGCGCGCTTCCGGCTGCGGGGGTCACTCGTGGCGGCGGTGAGCGCGGGGAGAGTAGCGCCGTGCGGTGGGTGTTCGCCTGCACCGCGGAGGGGAGGGGGTATCGGGGCGGGTCTCCTCACCGTCGCGCTGTCCCCGCAGGGCACGGAACATGCTGTCCCTCCTGGCCCGGGCCGCCTCCGCGGGCCCGCTGCGCTCACTGTGCCGCTCGCCCTTCTGCTCGCTGGCCCCGTGGGGGCGGGCGGCGGGCAGCGGGGCCCAGACGCCGTGCTGGGCCCCCCGCGGGCTGCTGGCCGTGCCCCCGCCGCCCGGGCCGCCACTGCCGGCGCTGGTGGCGGGGCTGAAGACGAAGGCGGTGCTGAAGAGGCGCTGCAAGGATTGCTTCATCGTGCGGCGGCGTGGGCGGCTCTACGTGTACTGCAAGACCAACCCCCGGCACAAGCAGCGCAAGGGGTAGAACCGGGCCCGGAGCCGTCCCGGCGGGCCCGGAGCCGTCCCGGCGGGCCCGGAGCCGTCCCGGCGGGCCCGGAGCCGTCCCGGCGGGCCCGGAACCAGACCGGCGTTCGCCGGCCGGGCCTGGAGCCCCCCCGCTGTCCCTGCCCCCGGACCGCGGGCTGTCACCCGGCTACGCCCTGGCTTCAGAGAGCCGACTGCCGGAGACACGGACCGCAAAACGGTGCGCGGGACAATGTTTCATCCTAACCCAGATGTAGAGTGAGTTAGATCCTGGACGGTCCTTGCCGTAACTTCAGACCGTGGGTAGACCGTGGATACTGGGAACTGAAATGGGAAGCCACAACTCTCAGGACCTCTCGTCATCTTAGTCGTGAAGCCTTACTTAAAATCGCCTCGCTGTTAAATTAGTAAGGATGAAGCTGAATCATTGGAATCTGAGATGCATTTCTGTTTAATTAAAGCAAAATGAAAATAAACTTAATTCTTACAGTATACAAGGTTTTCTTTTCTTAAAAAAAACCAAAACCTGAGATGTTGAAAACTGTGATAACAGAACCAATAGTTTCAAACTCAGGTGGGCTCTTAAGTAGCAGATGATATGAAATATGTCACATTGGAAGATAATATTCTAGCTTTTGCCTTGGTTCATAGGTGAGGTAGAAATTTCTTTTAACTGTTGAGCTACAGCAGACATAATCCTGTGTAGCTTCAGTAATGCCAATGTAAATAACCCTTGCTGCTTATCACTGGGTTTTGAAGGGAGATGGTATTTTAGTCAGTATACAGTAATAAACACTTTTTAAAGTTTTATTGTCTTAAGTAATTTAATGATATATTGACCATTCACTGTGTATTCAGAAGTGTTTACAGCCTCCCTCAGACAAGTCCTCTGATGGTTTCTACAGTACCTGCTATTCTACAGTTTCCCAAACTGTAACACAAATGAAGAGGCAATACCTAGGAATCACTGCCTTTTAGGTGGGTATTGTAAACCATTTGGTGAAGGTCTCTACAGCAAAGAAGGTAAAAATAGCAATTTCAGATTCCACCTAATTTACTTTAAGCTTCTGCAAAGCTTTAGGCTCACTTGCAGTGAATCAGTGAGGCTTTAGAATTATTCTTTTTTTCTTGTGTCCCTTGAAACAACTCTCTCGTAATAGAGGTTGGAGAGAGCAATAATGCCTCAGAGGTCACATAAGCAAGCGTAATGGTGAATGCAAACTGACAGATTGGTACCCATGAATTAATTAACCAAAATTGCTGCAATCCCCGAAGGTGTTCCTTGTGCTTCAGAATATGGCTATGCTTGAGGCAGGAATGTTCAATCTTTCTGTGAACTGCAAGTTGTTAGCAAAAGGTACCAAAGTAAACTTTAGGACAACTATCAAGTTACTGCTACAAGTTTGCCAGAGTACTGTGAGAGAGCGTCCCAGATTTAGAAGAGGTGAAATGGGTTGAACATTGTTTTTGAAGTTGCTGTAACGTTGGATAGTATGATGACTTGAAGACCTTTTCTGCCCAGTTATAATTCCATACAATCAGACGTGTCTATCTCGTATTGGCCTCATTAGCCACCAGCGTGCCTGTAACAAATGTGGATAGAGCCTTCCCAAATCTTCGTTCGCAAAGCCCAGCCATGATAATTCATGGCAATGAAGGGAGAGAGAAATGGCTAGCTCCATCTAACTAGAGAGAGACAGACTGATTCAAAATGTAAAAGTCTCCTCAAAATGAAAGAAACTTGAAGTAGCAGAAAACTTGCTGTACTTCAAAAGGTTTTATTGAAATTCACAGTCATGAAAAAGAATTGCTTTCTGAATACCCACTGCTTGTGCATGAAAATAAAATATAAGCAGAGAAATTTAATGGAAAAATCTTACACCTTTAACATGCTTTTTCGGTTAAGCAGTCTTAGCAACTAGAGATTGTAAAAGCTCTAATTCTCAGTGTTAATGCTACACATTTCTAAGTGTGTGCTGTGTGTTTTGTTCCAGCAGAAGAAAAGGCCTGTGTGCTGTGAACCCTTGTGATACCTTGTCAATTTAGATATTAATACACCTTTAAGGTCCCCAAACCTTCGTTCGCAAAGCCTAGCCATGACACCTTTAAGGTAAACAGTCTGTTTATGTCCAGAAAACCCAGGCCTATCCACTTTTCTGGAGGATGATAAGAACTGTGCAAGGACTGAGCTGTGGATTGGCCATCAGATGAAGTGAAGGTCTGCAAGTTGGTTGGTTTTTTTAGGAAAGATAATTGGCAGCTGGTTTTACTGCCTCCCAAAAAGTTCATCCAGCCCCTTGATGCTGTCAGAAAAAGGTAGCTCACTGGTGCAAGACAAATTTTGCTAGTGGGCCACTGGGGGGGTGGTCAAACCAGGGCTCCATTTGCCAAGAGCAGCAAATGGTGAAGAGAGACCTGCATGTACAACTTGCAAGGAGCAGCAGTTGTTCTCTGACCAGACTTTCTGAATTCAGGAGTATGTGGGACTCTGGGACAGATTCACGCAGTCAAACATGGTCTATACGCAGAAACAGAGAGTGAAATTTAGGGGTAAGGTTACTGTACAGCATAGGGAGGCACAAATTACTATGTTTTCATCTCATTTAGCCTAAGACAAGCTTTTATACAGTGCTGGCTCAGCAGCCTATTTCAAAAACTTAGAAAAATTTGTTTCCTAATTAAAGCCTTTGACTGTAGCACTACTGGTCTGAAACTTGAGATGTGAACTAATTTGAATTCAGGTGTTTATTACAGCTGTAAAAAATTCATGTGTTGTCATCTGGATGGTCAGTTTGTGATACTTGGGGTGGAGCATTCAAAAGAATGGAGCGTTCACGGCCATCACTGGAACAGCATATTTGCTCTATAATCCTGAAAAAGTAATTTTGCCTTTATCTCAATTTTTCCAAATGTTAGATGGGAGTACTGAATGTCACACTTGTAAGTACCATTTTTTAGCTGATGTGTACAGACTGTTACAGAGGTGTTTAAAAAAAAAATCAGACTCTATAGCTTTCTGTCATTTGAATAACATGAGGAGGGTGACTAGAGCTGGTGGTGATATGTGTTTATTTTAGATTTGTTTACAGCAACTACAAAATGAGTAGCTGAAATAATGTCAGCCAGTAGCCTAGTTGTTGATATCTGAGGGTTCACAGCCTTCATTACAGACCACCTGAATGCTGTGCTATTTAAACAGCTGTTTGCAAAGACGGGTACACAACAACTACTTAAGCTACACAGGCCAAAACTTTAGTCCTGGAATACTAAAAATACCAATCTATATTAGTTCCACAGTTGTATGCATTTTGTTTTTTATTTCTCCCCCATGAAGATGAAAGGGAGGGGAATGATAAGGAGAGTGCAGCTAGAATGTGAAACAGTTTAAGGGGGAAAATAGGACCCAATAACACAGGAAGACAAATCCATACACTGAAAACTGAAATAAGACTCAGGCTCCAATTACATTTTCAGCTTTTGGCTTCCTGCTGGTTTTGTGTCTAGGTTACCCTTTCTAGAAATTCTTCATTCTTCTTTAAATCCCCACAGTGGAGCGGGAACGTGACAACTGATGTCTCCTGTGACTATCTCCATTGTACAATTATGAAAATCATTTGCAGCTGTGAGTGACTGAACTTGCTGAACTCCTCAGAACTCTTCTAGGGAATGAGACTGTCAGATTCCTGATGCGCAACAGGTAGAGATGTGTTTAGGTCAACCGGAGGATAAATCTTAGAGCTCATGTATATTAATGACTGTCAGACTTTGTCTGTGGTCGTGTGTATGGGAATTGCAGTATTGGTTGCTGAATTCAGGACCATAGCCCTTCAATAATGACAGGTGAGGGAGAAGTCTTTAGGAACTGTAGTATTGGGAAGCTGTGCCTGCTCAGATCAAGGCAGTACACCCTGAGGTTAGCTGCCTGGCAGGTGACTGTTCCAGAATCTCGAATTTTTAGCAATTGCTAATGCTTTTTCCAACTATTAGCAATTGGAAACTTTATATGTAGAGGTGAAGTAAGTGACTCTTCTTTAATATCCATGAGTCTATGACTACGCAAAGGAAAACTAAAAGTTGCAAGTATTGTTTTGCAAGAAAAATTAAAATAAAAATAAAAATACTCTTAAACAAGGAAAAAGAAAGCCAGAAGCAGAGATGCTTTCTCCTCTTTGTTTAACAGTGCAAATAGACACAACATGCTGTTGCAGGCAGTGTTCAGAATATCTTCTCTGCAACGCCAAGGTCTTTCTGTGGTTTCAGCGAGCTCCATGCACCTGACACTACAGAGGTTTTGTTACCAAAGCTAGTTTACATTTATCTGCAGCATCACCCTGTTCTAAAGTTCTGAATCAACAAGGGTGGACATACCCTGATATACACTGCTGAAAACTATCAAATTACTTTTAAAATGCAACTTAAGGACACAGCAATCCCATTCAGTTTAATAAATCTGATTATAAATTTAAATACTTACATTTCTTCTATTACAACTCATCAGATTATTGACCTGGAGTTGAAATCTGTACCAGTAGCTGAAATCAGCTGGGGGCATGAACATGTTAGTCCCAGAGGCTGAGAAGGAGCTGGATTTTTTCCAACTAGCTGGGACAGTTTAACTCACCAAACCTATGAGGGGTCATGCCCTCACCTGTCCAGTCTCCTCTGCTCTCCAGGACTGAATTTGTCTTCCTGTAGGAATAGCTGAACTGCCCGTGAAGCTGTTATTGAACTGTCATACTTTACAGCCCAGTTTATTTAGGTAAGTGGTGTTGTTTTACTTCTATACCTCTGGGAGATAAACTGCAGCAGTTTCGTTATTGCTCCGTATCCCACTTGCAGTGGAGGTAGCAATCTTTATAAGAGCTTCATCACAGTGAAGACATCGAACCTGATCTAAAAATGATGAAAGTCGGTACAGAGAGAATATTGGCACCCAAGATGAAGCTGTCATTTGCTGGAGTTATCCACCTGCCTCCAGAAATGAAAAATTCACCATTTCATCTAGAAGTTTGTGCATCAGACTTTGAAATCTGTTGTCTGTAAATGTGAATACAGTTTTGAAAATGAGCGGTATTTTTCAAGAAGCCACCTGTTCTTATGTGCCACATTGTGCAAAAAAGGAATAAAAAGTGAAATTTGTGAAGTCATTTGATCTAAAAATAGATTGATTCCATTTAGTGGTTGAAAGTAAGCAAAGGAACAGGCAGAGAGTAATGTAAGCCTCTCTGTTGTATGTGATTGAAGCTTGGTAATGAACAGTGCCTAGATGAGGAAAAGACTGGGAGTAAGCAGTCTCAGATTCTTTACAGTTTATAAAGAGACTCATGACTATGAAGGAAATAACCTAGGAGGCTACTATTTATAAAAGCTGAGATATCTAAAATAGATTCCTTTCACAGGAACTTCAGGCTTTAGGTAAGAACTATTGCATGTAGATTGTGCGCCAAGTACTTTAGTTTTGCTTTGACTGTTCATCTAGCTATTAAATAAATAGCAAGTAGGTTTTATGTTGTCTGGTCATTCATTCTGATCACCAATTACTTAGTAGCAAAAAAGGAACTTATGTATTTAAGTGAATGACAATACAGTGAATATTAAATGGTAACATGAGGCTTGATCTGTAGGCTCAAGAATTTTACTCTACCAGAGGTAATGACATGAAACCCAAAACAGGGCTGCAGCCAGAGACCATGTAGTGGATAGATGAGCAGCCTTGCAACTACAGTTGTGTTTCAAAGTAGTGTCACTTCACTGTTGAAAAGGTGACTTTGTTTTCTTTAATTTGCAGTTACTGAATTTTGTAGAGCCTTTCTTTGTTAAAAGTCCTGTATTTTTCCCTTCAGAAGGTAGCCTCACTAAATTTGAGTCACCCTTTTAGTCTTTTGTTAAGCTAATCAGATTAATTACCTTATTTTTTTCAGTATAAAATGTTTTTTTCTAGCCTTCGGATATTTCTGTTTTCTGTGCCTTCCTGCCATTTCTTTTTAAAAATATGGACACAGAAACTATAGGTAGAATCAACCTTAGTGATGCTGAACACTGAGGTTAAAATGCTCCCAAATTTTGCACTCACTAATCTTCTGCTTTCTTCATTTGAAGATCAAATTACTGCTATGGCTTTCTGTAAAAAGTTTATTTACTGTCAGTTTCTTATGACCATTAAAGGCTTTACATTGCTTAACACTTCACAGCCCTCTCTTCTGCAGGTGTAGCTGCAATGTCTGATTGCTAGATGTATGACTTTGCATTTAAATGTAACAAAACGAACCTGGTTTTGGTGTGTTCAGTGTGTTGAGCAGCATAAAATTTTCCTCATTACTTCATTAGCATTATTACTACTTTGCTGACTTTTATTACCTTGAATTTATCAGTGTTTGATCTATACCACTCCTGAGTTGCTAATAAAAAAAGCAAGGTTATGTATCACTTGCCCCAATTCCCCTGAAACCACAGTGAAAGACATTCAAATTTCATGGTGGTTCCCATTTGCAGTTATATTTTGACATGTCACTCAATTTGTTGTGAATTGATATACATATATTAGGATGGCTTTTTTGGAGTTTTAAAACATAAGGCATCTCATGAGTCAGTTTGAATCATTCTGGTTTTGCTCCTGCATCTTGTTCACTTGATCGTCTGCCCTGCATCCATGACAATTTCCAGGATCCTTTCTTCAGACAAAACCCAGATCTAGAAACAGTTGTGTCTAGACTAGTGTAGCTAGTCGTAGTCTCCTATACAGCCCATCCCAGGTTGCTAGTACTGCTCCAGCTGGCCTTGATATCTCATATTACTTCATTCCATGGCCACCTGCACACAGCATACATCCTCAGCATTATCCAACAAAAGCATAAACATGGAAAGCTGAAAATTACCCATCTTGTTTTCTTGGGCACCTAGAAAATAATGCTGTTTTTTAAGGAACTTAAGATTCATAATGTGTGATGTTCAAAGAGCAATCAGGAGGAAAAATAGGCAAGGAAAGGCAAAAATATTTTTATGGAAGATCCTTTTTGGTGAGTTTTGGGGACATCCCTTGATATTGCTTGAAAAAGTAAAGAGTGAAACTAAGTGCATCTCACATTAAGGCTCACAGGGAGAGGTGACGTAGTTAGGTGCTAAGTATGAATTAGACAATGTCTGTGTGTGCCATGAGCAACAGGGCAGAGAGCTGTGGTGGCAGGGCTGTTGATAGGGGCAAAGGTGGAGGTCATTGGTGTTAAGGCCTGTGAAACCTTCAGTATATAGTCTCCTTAAGCATGTTGTATTGTCTCCAGGCATGCAAAGGTGCTGCCCCTGAGGAGTATGGTCACAGTCAGCTCTAGGACACTTTGTCCGCAGAACGGTGACCAATGGAAAAAGTCATGAAGGCAATGTATATACACGAACTCAAACTCCCTGCTATTCTGGCAACTATTTAATATTATTTAAATAAATACATTAAGTTCTGCATTGAAAATTAAGTGTCTTTTGCTAACACCGCTCTTCAGCCAGTCAACTTCCCTCCTCTTCCTAACCTTCTTCTCACTCCAGGTCTACATTTTTTCGTGACTTGTTTATACTTATGCCAACATTATCTTTTCCCATGAACAGCACTTCTGTTCATGGGAATTTACCCACTTGATGTTTGTTTCTAGGTAGCTACTATGTCCTTTCTCAATCTTTTTTTTCCTAAGCTAAACAAGCGCTTTTAGGCTTCTTCATGAAGCAGACTTTCTGCTTCTCTTATCATCCTAATAACCCTTTTGTGTAACTTTTGAATTTGTGAGATAAGGTTTGTAAGGAGAGGTAATATATTTTATGAGATCACTCAGTAGGAAAGCTTTTGAGTATACAAGTCATTCTCACATATGCCCAAAGTTTACCAGCTTTTTTTCCAACTGCCTCAATTGTCTAATAAAAGATATTACTTCTGCCTACAAGCATTCCCTTTCATACATTCATAGACATTGATGGCTATGCCATACACCTTTTGAGTGAATCTTTCCTGAAATATTTTACATAATTCTGTCCTCCCAAAATATTTTTGGGTTTGCTGGTCTGACAGATGGATATCTACCTCATGTTTCTTGGAAATTTGCCTCAGTCTACGTATTTTTGGACTGCCTTTGAACAACTCATTTGGCCATCTAAGTGACCTCAAGGAGTAAGATGCCATGTATACGTTCTCCTCAGAGCATGCCCTGTCAGAGGTCTCCCCCGAGAAGAGGGAATAAGGTGGGAGCTGGGATGTGTGAAACCAGTCCAGTGATTCATGCCTGTGCAAAGCAGCTGATCTAAGGGCTTGGAGAGCTCCTCAAGGACACGCAAGCTGCATTTGTAATACCATTTCGAGTGAAGAGGATTTCCTTTCCAAAAGTCTTATTCTCAGCTCCAAATAATAGATGATCCTGCCAACCTTATACAAAAATTAGATGTCTTATAAAGATGAATGGTATGCTTTGAAGGATATCAAGTGTATTCCACTCAAACAGTCTATTTTTAGTGATTTCTTAAGAAATTTTTTGCATGTTTGTATACATGAAGGTTTGACTGGACTCACCAATCTTCCTCTTTTTTTTTAATAAACCAGCATAAAGTAGAATTTATTTACATAATGCAATGATCCATGAAGGTTACCATAACATCAAGGGACCATATTAACCGCTTGAATGGAATTCATTAGAAATTAACTACCACTTAAATTAATTTTCCCACATTCACAAGGCTGTAATGGTGGAAAAAGGAACCGTCCATCAGCATGTACTGACAGGAGAGCTGTCACTGCTTTTATTTATAGATGAATACATTAACCCATGAAGCAGCCTTTTCAGATGAAATCTTGAGCTTCTGTGCAGATCAGCTGCTTCAGAAGACTTTTAATAAGTATCCCAGCCTCAGTTAGACAGGAACACATAAGAACAGTAGAAAAATTTTTTCATAAGAACAGTAGAAAAATTTACTCCTAAAAAATTCAAACGTCACACTGTATGTTGTGTATTTTTAATGGATAATCTTACTAGTTAGATCTAGTTATAGTGATATTGTATTATCAGTATTGGTAAAACTATACAAACAAAAGATTGTCCATTGGTTCTTCTTCTTTTGTAGTTTACTGCGTTGTTTGAATTTTTTTAAACTCTTTTACAAATGAGTATATGTGCATGCCTTCAAACTGTGGGATGAAAGTGAATGAGACTTTTACCCATCTGTGATCTAGAAATATTTTTGGAAAATTTAGTGTAGTACGTTGTGGTAATCATTTGAATAAGCCACAATGGGAAGGAGGTTTGTGGCACCTGTTAGATGACCATAGTTGTCACAAAAGCATTAGAGGTGGGTGTCTTTTATTTATGTAAACCTCATAGCTGAAATGATCTCAGGACAGCCTCCTGTACAGTTTAATCCAAATAATTTTTTCATGTGTAATTGTAGCTCGGAGCTGAAAGCTAGACCTTACCAATTAACATTTTTTATTTTAACAGAGAAAGTTTGATAAGAAAGGAATTGTTACTTTTTAAGAAACACCCCCTACATATGACCATTATATTAAAATAACTAAATAAAATAGGTTTTACATGATTTTCTGTTGGGTGCTTTGTATGTAATGAACAGTGGTGACATGGCAACATCAAATGAGTCTGTGTGCCAGAAGTGTTTCTCACTGAAATGTTGCAGTCTCACTGCTGTCCAGAAACAGAAAATACAGAACTTATAGTGAAACCCACAGTGTTGTGAACACTTTCTCTTAAGGTCCTCCATGGTTTCCATACTGATGGCAAAGAAAGTTTCGCCACACAGTTTCTCATATGGGGAATTTGGAGAGCAAGTGGCCTTCTCAGGTATTTCTGTGAATTTATGGCTATGTTCAAACACTTGACAGGCATAGCAAATATATGAGTTTTATTCTGGGTTACCACAAGTCCCTCAAAGGGAACTAGAGGCTGTCCTGTTACTCCAGTGATAAAATTGCATGCTCTTACCTTTTATATTGTACCTTCTGAACAGATTCTTTTCAACAGCTTCTCAGAGATATAGAGACACTTAGGGCTATAAATATAAACTCAGTAAGTGAAAAGAAAATATTTTACAAGCTTAGCCCTCCAATAATATATGTAGTTTTCCATTTAAATAATTACTTAAATATGGCTATATTAAGCTATCAACTATGCTGAATTAAAAACTCAGTGTCAGTACTACCTAAAAAGACTATGATTGCAGGTCAGTCTCAGCCTGATGTCACACATCTTAACAAAAAATCTGTTCATGTTCACTTTTCTCTCTTTTTTATAGTTAGATTTTAACTAGCTACACTGAAAACTGTAAGTACTTTTACCAATGGCTTGGAATTCCATTTGTTTAGAATATAGGTAAGTGATTCTCAGATGTTCCCATGGCAGCCTAAGGAGAACTGGTAGCTGGGAGCAGACTAGCCACTCTCCTTCAAAAGTAGCAACTGTCACCAGTACAAATCATGATTTATTTATTACTTAATGGATTTAGAGCATTTAAAACCCTTAAAAACACTATTTTGTCTAATTCTTCCACATTTTATGTGGCACTGCTTTTTAGTTTGTCAGATTTGTATACACTAATGTACACACATAATGGATAATGGGATTGAGTCAGACAAACTAGAAAATCATGCCATTTTACTTAGTTCTCATCAGGGACTACAGTTAGTTTGGTTAATTGATACAATATTGACTAAGTAATGACTTTCACTTCTGTCAACATTTTTACATCTGTTAAATTCCCCTGCCTAATTCTGCTTTCCTGCTTTATTTCCTTTTAAAATTTAAACATCTTAAAAAAGGCTCATCTCAATTAATGCATTTCATGATTGAGGAACACTGAAATTAACTTTTAGCCAATTAAATTTTTACGAGTATTTGCTATTGTCGACAGTAGTAAAAACTTCTGTTTCAGCAGCATCAATAATTAATTTAGAAGCACATGCCTGAAATACTTCCCCACATGCAAAGGAGTTGTTATTCTCCCACAGCTTCCCTCACAGTCATCCTGGTGACTCCCTTGGCTCTAGTACGCCATTATTTTGTTGGCAGCATTTTGATTTCTGCATGGTTATGATTAACCTGTACAATGTGTTCCTCTTAATGCAAAGCTGTTTTCTTATCCTTCAATTCTACAAACTGGAAAAAGCATATAGCCGGAGGCCACACAGAATAATACCAGTGTCAAGCTTTAAAAAACATATTTGTTTTGTGTCCTCTAAGGACAAATGATAGACATGTAAAAATGTTTTCTCTGTTTCTCTTTCATGGAATACGTACTTTAGAATTAACTTCTGTCACAGAAAACATAATTTGAAGCATCTACTATATATTATTTCTGAGTATTTCTGCTATAAAGAGGGAAATAGTACACTGTGTATGACATGTGTGATTACAAGGTTATAGAAACTCTTTATGTTTCTCTTGTTGTTATGGTTTCCCCTTAAGAAAACTTGTCACTGGAAACAGAAGAGCGTCCTTCCTTCAAAAGAGGCAAGTATATAGTACTATCAAGCAGCACAGTGTAATGAATGTAATTTTTAATTGCTTTATAATACTTCAAATTCCTACACTTCTGAAGCACTCACTGTTCTTCATGCAATCCACTCACATATCCATTTTGAAATAGGTCAGAAGAGAAAAGATATTTTTATGATACATTCTAAGTGTTCTGATGATTACACATGCTGTAACTCATTTCTTCATAAATGCATTCCACCTTTAATTTTGGCCTCTTTGAGTTACAATAATCCTAGTGTCCTTTTATTCATAAAGATTGTTCTTTTACGTACTTTCTCTGTCTTACCTATTTGTTAATTCTGTTTCTCTGTGATATCAGGCATACTTCATTTCATGCTTCATTGTCCAGGTTTTAGTTTCTGCTCCAGTGTATTAAATGTTCCCACCCTTTTGCTCCATATTTTATAGTCGACAGTACAGAAGCGTTAAAAGCCTTTCTCAAGCAAAGAGAAAGATGAGTGTTCTTAATGTGGAATTCTCTTCCTTCAGAAACTTGATTGACCCCAAATCTTATGACTCCACAGTCAAGAAAAATAAAACTCATTCAAGGCAAAAAGTATCTCAGTAGCACTTCTCTGAAGTTAAAAGAGAAGAAATTTTCTCTTTTCTCCCTGTTTCCTACCCCCTCCCCTTGAAATAAAGACAAAACCTATACATTAAAATTAAAATGAAAAAAAGTAGAAGGTTAGCTGTATGATTTTTGCTTAAGTCTACATATTTTTAGGCATTTTATATATCATTGTTTGTGATAAAAAAAAATATGTTACTTCATTACACTGAAGGCTACTTTTTGTTTAAAATCCTCGATTTCCTGGCCCAGTTGTCATTGTGAACCTGACCTTAGAAAACGATATCCAAGATTGAGGAATTCCTGATAAAAGTGGGGCAGGTTGGACAGATCTCTGTGAGAGACAGTGTCAAAAGCCTTGCTGAAATCAAGGCAGACAATATCCACTCCCCTCATCCATCCAGATGGGTGTTTCTCTGTATTCATTCCAAGTGGTCTGACCCTGCTTCCATCTCCTGTGTGTATCCTGCTTATGCTTGAGTAAGCCTTTGACTGATATCTTGCTCATCACGATCCATCATCCTTGACCCTGGAGGAAGTGATCCTTGAATATCAGCCAAGTTTCTTGGACCCCACTTTCCTGCAGGGCCTGTTCCTATGGGATTCTTCTAAGAAGATCCCTGAAGAGACTAGAGCTCCCCTGAAGTCCATGGTTGTAATATTACTCACTGCCCTGCTTCCTCCTTGCCCAACACTGAACTTCAGGATCTCATGGTCACTACAGCCAAGGCTGCCCCCAACTTTCACATCTTCAACAAGGCCTTCCCTGTTTATTAGTATGAGGCTGAGCTGCACACCATTCCTTGTGGGATCCTCCATGTCCTGTGGCAGGAAGTTGTGAACACCCTGTGGTGGGTGTAAAAGAAATGCTAATTTTAGCAGAGCCCCTGTCATGGATCAGCCTGTCCATCACTTTTTTTTGGTCAAAGGCTAGATGGCCAGATGGCAAATGATCCTGGTAAGTCAATTAGAGAAGATCTTGGAAGCAGCAACAGATCATGAAAATAGTGGTGATCGAAGACAGTACAAGTTTGACCTGAATGGATCACGTTCCCCAAACTGGATCCAGACTGTAGTGATATGACTTCTCTATGCATTTAGAAGTCATGCCGAGAAGTCACATGTGGCATCCAATCAGCTCATGAAGGTCGGCCTTCAACTGCAGAGTGACCACAGCCCACCTCCTTAGGAGGAGGAGTGGGCAGTATCCTGAGGACTTGGTCAGGGCATGAGCTGCCCTGGACTGGAGAGCCAGGATCAGTACCCAGGGATTTATCAGTGAGCACCCAAGAGAGAATCTCCAAGGGTTTGGCATGAGAAGGAAGTAGTCCCATCAGGTAGACCTGCTCACATCGAGACAGTGGGGAACCAAGAGCCAGCAGTGAGAGTCCTTCAAAGCTGCTTCTTCTTCACAGGACTCCAAGCAATGGCTTGGCCACCCTGGCCTGGTGGATCTCACCACATACCACAGTGTGTGGCAGAGGGCACAGTAGTAGCTTCAGCTGTTGTGCAGGATAATTTTGCTCCAAAATGGAGGGGAACTGGGCCCTGGTCTGTGCTTTCCTTTCTTTGTCTGGAAGATGAATTCTCTGCATTTTTTATCCAAAGGTCTGGAAGCAGTCAGTAACAGCATGCAGGGCAAAGTGGTCTTTCACCTACAGACAACTTGCTCTCACAATTTTTTACTGCCTCTTCCAGCCATCGCTGGCACCCTGGTGTTAGTAGGGCAGGCATGGGCCAGTGCCTTGCTGCATGTTTTTGAGAGCTAAGCACTCCTCTGTGCTGGTCCTAGCCAAGGAGCTGCCGAGAAGAACAGCACAGCATCCCTCTGCACTGTTCATTGTGGCATCTCCATGGACTTACCTGGAGCTGGGAAGCCTCCTGCAGCTAAGCTAAAGGCAGCTGTAAGGGGACCTTGTCAGGGAAGTTGCAAAGCATTCTGCATATTTTCTGCCCGGAGTAGAATCACAAGAAATTTCTGAATGTATTTGACATAGGTATGTTATAATTAAATGTAAAATTCTGGCAGGTATTATTGAAATACTGTCTAAGTCTTGGGTTCAACTGAGTTTTGGAGAACATGCCAGAAAACAACAACAAAACAATTAAACAGAGAAAGACCAAGAATCCCAGGAGGTAAAAACTTAAAAATAGAGAAAAGTTGATACTAACAGAAGTGAAGACAAAAATAGAAACAGCATTAAAAAAATAAAATAAAATAATTTTAATACAGTAGAATAAAAAAAGCAAGCCAACCAGCTATATAGATCCTAGTTGTCAGTTGAAATGCCTTGAACAGGACTGTAGAAAATGTAGATTTTATCTTTACTTTGCCTTGTCAACTAATTACTTCTGAATTGAAAGAAGATATTATCATACTGATGGTATCAAGATAAAACAGAAAGAAGCACATGTGTTCTCCCTGATCACCATCTCATAGTAGTCATTAAAAACAAAGAGAAAAGGAAAGATTTTTCTGTCTATAATAGTGGACCTCATTAACATATCACCTACTCCTTCTTTGCTTTAGTGGAATATCAAACAGGTTGTGCTCCCACTTCCAGTCATTAGGCTTGAAGTGCTGATTGCTGCATATTAGAGGACTCCAGCTTCTCTGTGGCACCATCATGAGGAATACCCATAGGTGTGTTTCCTACTGTTCAACAGTTGCATTTGAATGTGCATTAAAAGTATGATTAATTTGTCAACGAACATAGCTGATTTCTGGGCAGGTTCAAAAACTATATATTTATATAATATTTACACATATAGGTCAGAACTTCTCCATGTAATATATTAATGATCTAAAGCCACACTTAAACTTTTTAGCACACTTACTTTCCTGTATACATTCTTAAAAATTCTTATAAATAAAAATATTAGAGTTTATTTAGATTGACAGTGGCTTTCCATTATTTTGGCACAGCAACTACAAAATTGAAGGAAATTGCTACTTATAATTATGACTGCCCTTGGAAAAATGGAATTTATAAATGGAATTTCTTCACGGATCTACTGTTCTGTATGGGCTACAACACTGTTTGTGGTGCAGACATTTTAGTTCACTTTGAGAGGAAATATATCACCCATTTTGGTGACAAAATAAGAGCTACTACCCCTTAATGAAAGGGCTTTAAGCCTTGTTATGATGTTTCTGTTGTTTGTAAAATGAACTAAATGGTACGCTTTATGGTTTCTGTGAGGAAATAACCATGGGGTGTCACAGACTTTCCAGAAGTGATGGATGCAGATAAATGACTACTGATGAGAGTCATACATTGGTGGCCCTAAGAATACCCCTTCTTCTGGAGGCACAGTAGTCTCTGTTGGGGAGCCATGCAGTTCGGAACCCTAAAATATCTTAAGCTCTAACTCATGCTTCTGTTCAATGCACCAGCGAAAGAAAATTGTAGAAGTGCTTAGGTGGTGTTTTCATTTGGCTTTTATGTGATTGCAGTGTGGCAATTAGTAATTTTAGACAATAAACAAGATGACAACTGCTTAGCAGCAAAAGGCAGAAAGAAAGAACTCATCAGTACTGCCATACTCCCACTCCCATCGTCCCATTCACATTATCTCAGTCACACACCATAATTGGAAGTTAAGGCAGCAGCTCTTTTTTACACAGCATAAAGATATACAAATAACAAGCATTAAATAAGAAACATCACACCACATCAAGATTAACAAAAGTAATAATGCTGACCTTGCTAGTACTCAAGTCTTTTCAACCGCAAATAATCTTCCATCCTGACAGGGAAGAGCAAGACACCTAATCCTCTAGCATGTTCATGATAGAAGAATTGCCACTCCTTCCCGATTAATCATTACCTGAGACAGTTCCCTTATACTCAAAAAGATTGTTCTTTAGCCCTTTGCCAGCTAAGACTTCCCTTGTACAGAGAGGAGCCAGCTAGAGTTCTCTAAACTTAGGTCCAGCAAAACCCCTTGCATTTGAGATCTAGCATGTCACATTGGCCCAGGCTCAAATGCCCCTTAAATGCCTGCGGGGTTCCCTTGCCCCAGTATCTTAAAGAAAAGCATATCTAAATTTTATTGAGGTTTTCTCTTGATCAAAACTAATGTTTATTTGCAGTTTTTGTAAACACACTTTGGGTAGAGCTTTAACATGGTATAAAGATTAATGACCCTTTAGAGGAGTCCTGCAGATTTCATTTGTATTCTCCACGCTATGCTTTCAGACTTTCAGAGAGCATTGCTGAACTTTTGAACCACTTTGTCAACCTTTTTAATTTGACAGTGATTTACATCTCTCTTAATTCATACTGGAATTTCTTCAGCTGTAGCTATTTGTTAGTTATTCCACTCAGGAGGGGAAATCTTGGACTCATTGCCACAGCACAAGCTCTCAACACATCCAGCTGCGTAAATGACCTTGACTAAGAACACCCATTTCTTCAGCCCATATTGGTACCCAAGTGTGTATATAATAGGTCAGGTGCATTGTTTATTTGGTTTCCATTTCTCACTTAGAGCTAGGTCTCTAAAATCTTTCTCTTCCTCCCTGAAAGGAGAAACAGGATTGTCCTTCATAGAGAAGCATATATGTACAATCAGATGAGACAGTCAACAGTGTTTATATCTATATTCATGTGGTTTTTCGTATAATGACTAGAAAAAAAGTTGGGAGTTCAAGGTTATGCCTAATGAAATTCTTGCAAAGACTGACACAGTTACACCTGTGGTTAAAATTATTCCACGTGCTCTGACAGCATACACAAAGAGCATTCAGCATCTCAATTCTGCAAAGATGTACTTACCCTTACCTGGAGATACCGAGTGTCTCTGGCTTCTAACCCAGCAAGCTGCAGAAACATCTGCAACTACTGCAGACTTTGCTGAACTGTATTTCACATTGGAGAAGAGGCTAAAGCAGGGACTGACTTTGCAGAAGTGATGTTTGAGGAAATTTCTATTGTTAGGCTTATTGTCATGGTTTAGGAACGGTATTCTCCAGTTTAGCCTTCCCACTGAAACCACTCCAAACTGCTCGCACGCTCCCCCCTGCCCCTACCCTGTGAGGCACAAATGTAAAAATCACGGATTGAGATAAGAATAATTTACTGGAAACAGCAATGAGATAAGAAAACAAAGAGTGACAGTAACTCTACTAATGACAGAGGGTACAAGGAAAGAAATATTATAGCTCACCGCAGAAATCCCCTACAATACCTGACTGTTCCCTCCACCATGCAGCCCTGACCTGGAAGAGAGCCTTTCCCCCATCCCCCAAAAATGACACCAGGTGGTATAGAATAACCTCTGGGTCCTGGCCACGATCCCTGCAAGCTTCTGCAAAAATTAACCCCGCCCTGGCCAGAATCAGGACACTTATCAACACACCTTTTGAGACGATGGAGCACCAGAGTGCAGATGCTGTCAGCTGGAGGGTAGTCTCAATATTGCACCTCTTAAACTTACTGAGTACTTCTTACCTCTTCCTTTTTTACGCGTATTGAAAACGTAGATCTCCCTCCAAGATCAGTTAAGCTGTCTGTAGGGTAACATTATATTCTATTCCTTTAGGCAAGGATGAGCAAGCACAGCTCCTTTCCAATGCATCTTGTGGCCATGTGGCTCTAGTTAGTACCCCATTAAGAGCAGAAAAAAAACCTTGAGCAACACAAAATGCATGGACTTTGTCTCAACAGTGTATTAATGTTGCTAACTGATTTTCATTTGTATGAAACATAGGCTAAGTGATATGGATAATATCTGTCTGTGAAAGACTATAAAATATACTCTTGCCTTCAGCATTGAATGGGAGAGTTCAAGTTAGATTGATTATTCACAGATGAATATAAATGCTTCTCAGTTGCTGCTTCCTAATACACAATATTTTCCTTTCCCTTACAATGACACCATACCCTCCCTATCATAGTGTATGTCATGTGATGTATATTATGCTTCTCTGGACCAAAAACATAAAATGATAATTGGCACCTAAATAAACAACCAAGAAATCCAGTTGTTTCATATAGGTAGCTTTTTATTTACATTTCCATCGATACTGAGGTAAACTGTGCTATAGACAATATATCCATTTTATTATATTGTCATTTACAATTACTATTTGAGATCAACAGACTGTAATAATTTCTTTTACTTTTTGTTATATTGATTTCATTTGATATGAATCTTCTTACTGGAAATTGTGTCTAGCTGTTGCTACAAACATCTAATTAATCTACAAAAGGTTTGGAATGCAGTACAACCCTCCCCCCCCCCCAAAAAAAGCCCCACCAAAGCAACAAATTTGTCACATCATCTGCTGCTTTAGGATTAGATAGCCAAACCCTGTCATATCTTTAACATGCTTTTATTCTAAGCAATCTGAAGCTTGTTAGATGATGTGATCTACTACAACATGGACATATTTCAAGAAATTCTGCTATTCCTTTAGATATGATTAAGCTCATTCACATTTTTTATCCTTAATCCGGTGAATCTAAATGCATTTTTTTTCACTTTAAGGGACTATTGGGGTATACACTTTCTCTTTCCACGTACTATGACGGGTGGTAAGAGAACGTCTGGAGAGGCCCCAGCTGTGGATGATAAGGATTTTGGCATTTCAGTTTCCATCTATAGGAATTTATGGCACTGAGAGACCTGTAGACTTCCATGAGGTTTGTCCTTAGAAATTAGTGTGTCCTACCAAATGTTTCCATGGGCAAGAACTGAGGATGCATCTGGGTCAAATAATTTTTTTATGAACTTCAATATTATATGTATATCTAAGGCAAACTACATATATATCTAGGTATTTTTTTGGATGTGTAAGTTGCTCTTATAGATCTACCACCAAGATCATTAAAGAAAGGTGTTGGCAGAAACAATAGAAGAAAACCGACATCTACCTCGAACCCTCTAACCAGGTCTGGCAAGAAGCAACAAAGTCCCACAAAGTCCAGATGAGACACAACTGCTGTTCTGTTATGGTGCCTCCATTGGAAGTGTCCAGCGGTGCTACTGGCCTTGGGATATTCCCCTCTTGTCTCCCTTGCCATATGCTGTCCTGCCATCTCATTTGTGCCGTGCTAGCCCAGCTGGTTTTTCTTGTAGTATGTGAGCTCCCTTTGATGGGAAAAGATCAACAGGAAGCTTGTAAGAGGCAACAGTTGTCTATACTTCCAAGTCTCTATTTTAAGACTGAAAATGATGAATGCAGTTATTTTGTTACGTTAACAGTTTCCCCACAAAAGAAAATAAAATTACTTCTGAGTTTTATATTTTTTCCACTTGAATTTTCACAACAGTGAAATTTGGATAGTGTTACTACTGAGACTGTCAGGTAAAAATGCGTGGTGTAGTTCACAAAAATTATATGGGAACTGAGAATAATGCAAAGAGCTCTGGTTTGGATAAAGGCATTATCCTTTTAAAGTACTAGTTTTTATTCTTTGAAGGAAGTTGCTCTGTTTTAATATTCTTTAAAAGTGCAGAATTAGATAATGAGAATGTAGCATTTGTTGAAAGGAAACTGTTTTCCATGTACTTTATTGTCTGTTATATTTATCTAGAATAAGAGTTGTTTAGTATTTGACTATTTAATTTTCTCTGAGAGCTAGGCTTACTAGCACTATTTATAATTCTACAAATTGTAACAGAAAAGTAAATTTTCGTGAAATACACATTGCTTTCTTGAATTGTATTTTTTTTTTATTCAATTGATTGTCTAAGTGGAAATTATAATATGTTCCTACAGATCTTTTTGTTTAGTGGCTGGAGGAGACTTGTACATAAAAGGCTTATTTGCATTATTTTTATATCCTTATATTTTAAAAGAATTCAGTCTTTAAGCACTTATCCCTCAAAAAGAACAAAATTGACAAAAGCATTAGTTTCTTCAAGTGATACATGTCTATCAAAACCATAAACGTATATTAAGTTGCTTACACTTAACAGTTTATGCCTTAGCAAACTTTGCAAGAAATTGAGAACAAAGAAGACTGCAAGTTTGTTTTTGTTTTAAACATTATTGTCCTTTGTATTAATATTAATCAAGCATTGCACAAAATCAACAACAATTTGAATTAAGAACTTGGATATTAGAACAAAATCTCTGTAAGGGCCTTTTTCATGAATAGGAATCTAAAGGCATTTTCTAGTAAGCAAAGAATAACAGAGTTGTTGCTTGGTTGTTGGTGGGGGTTTTTTTAAATGTATTTTTAATTTATTAGAAAAAGAATTCTAGTTTCAGAGAGACTGCAAAAAGCATAAGTACCTATCACTAGGAACTCTGGATTGTTTTGAAATTCAAATACCAAACCAAAAATACTCATCGTTTAAGATTTGTATACTTTCAGGGAGAGGTGAAAGACACATCCTCAAGCAGAAAAAAATTGGAACTTCCAATAGCTCAAATCATTATTACTCTAATTTTAATGCATTGCATCAGCAAAAGACAAGACAATATTTACAATGTTAAAAATGGTGATAACACTATAAAAAAGGCAGAAATTTCAGCAAATATTTGTTACCTGCTCTAACAGGCAGAGCACCCCAGCCTACCTGTGGTTAGCAGGGAGATCCCTACAATGTGTCCTTCTTTAAGCTCCTCCCTATTTTTCCCACTAGCCCTATAAATATTTTTGTGTGTGTGTGTGGGTTGTCAGCCCGCAAAAATAAGGAGATAGGGAGAATAAATTTGCACAAAATGTTAATTTAAAGCCTCCTGGGCCAGAGTGGGTACTGAATCCAGTTTCCATAGTCTGGGTGAATGCTCCACTTGCCAGATATTAAAAAAAGGTCTGTAACCTGTAATTTTTCTTAAATGTGGGTTCTTTCTGTTTGACCGTGTTTAAAATGGATGTAGCTGTATTTTTGGTTGTCAAATCCAGCCTATAGAGAGGCCCCAAGACTGCAGCTGGGGGGTCAACCCATGTGATGGGCAGAGAAGCAGATAGCTTCATAGTCTTGCTCAAGCATGAGCATAAACAAGCAGAGCTGGAGCAGAAAAGTCCCTCCCGCCTGGAGAATCAGCAGAAGGAAGACCCTCTGCTCCCCAAAATTGTCTAGGTCAAAGACTGAGACATCTAGGCAGTTTCATTGCTTCAGGAACGAGGGACAGCAGAGCAGAATTTTTGGGGTTGCAGCTTGGCTTGCTGTCTGCCTGGCACTTCCTCCCATTCTCTTTGTGTGCATGACCCAGCAAACTTATTGTCGCTTGGACTAATCCCGTTACACCAACTAGCTTGCAGTATGACTGCTGTAGCCAACAGAGAAGGCAATGCCCCTCTATCGAATGGGAATAAAGATTTTATTTTCCCTTCTAGATGTTTTGAAATATACAGATGAAAGTCTCGCACAGGAAGTAAGTTCCCATTTTAAAACAAGCCTGCAATATTGTTTGCCTGCAATGAAACAAAGGTTACATGTTTGAAAAGTTTGCACAGTAAGTACTTACAAGCTGCACATTGTTTTTCATTACCAATGATTTGTTTTCTTGCAGAACAACTTCTTTTAAAATATTAAACACAGTCAAAGTGACTAATGCATTTTTTTAATCTAAGAACTGCTCGATTAAATATTTACAAGGCACGCAATTTTGATTTCTGCCGACAATAGTCAAAACTTGTGTATAAAGATTAATTACTTATAAAGTAAAACACATATTTTAAAAACTGACATTAAAATTGCATCTGCACTGTATGATGGATTTTATTGTACTCTCTTTAAGCAAAGGACTTCTGGTGGACTTTTAGTAAAGTTTTAGACTGCTGATGGAAATGCATTATCTGAATTGACTAGTACTTGAACAAGCTGAAACCGAGAAGCAAACTCTTGATTCTGATACTTTCATTATACCCTATGGCCACCCAATTTAACAGTATAAAAAATATGCAGAATTTTTAATTAGACTGTATTATTGTGAATTATAATCTTACATCAAAAGGTATTCATATTTCAGCTAACATTAACCAACTTTGTAAAAATTGTCTCTAAAAATAGTTATGGTTTTTTAACTGTAACATTTTGTACTGACTCTACATGACTGAGGTTTCTAATGACAGAAAAATAAATATTTCTTTTACTATACCAAGACTGCCCTCTAGAGTCTCATTGGGCCAAATTATCACTAGTGTAACCTCTCCAGATTATCTTTGAAATGTACATATCTTTACAGGCCTCATTATGCAGTGCTGCAATTTGAGTGATACCATACTTGCTTGAAAAAGTAAGTAATACAATTTCAAGACAAAGATGGGAATATTTTTTCACTATGAGCTCTGACAACTCATTGCAACAAAATACTTGTAGCCTCTTTGCTGCAGATATTTCACACTCCGAGTCATAAAATATTAGAAAAATGATGAAAAAGAGACTAGTTTAAATCTCTTCCTAAAATCACATGAGAGATGTGTATGTCTATAAAAGATGACAGAGGGATTGTATGCATGGTAGCTGAATTAGGCTCATACTTTTTCTTTCTCTACAAGTCTTAAAAGGCAGCACTTCTCCCCTCTGAGGGTTGGATTAAGCTTCCACTGGAGCCAATGGCAAGCCTTAAGTAATCAAGGAAACAGAATTATTGCACTGATTGCCAGAAGCGTTTGTATTCAGTTGTTAAATTAATAATGGCTATCTGGTTCAATAAACAGTTGTGTTTCCCATTAAATTGTAGCTGCAGTGCTGCTTCTTATTACTTACCAATATATTATGCAGAAAAGACAGGGGAAAGAGTACAAATGAAAAGTAAACAGACTCACAAAATATGGTTTTAAAATATACGATGCAAAGAAACAAACTTTTAGCACACACTTTCAACCAGATACCACCTCATATTACTGAGAGGCTCATTTTCAGATTAAAAGAATCTAACTCTCAATTACAACTCTGTAATTTAAATCAAAGAACATAATATATGATTTCATTTTTCTTCCCTCAAATACTTGAATTTTCACTTTTTTTCCTGTTTCTCTGCTCCAAATAGGACTGACTTGTTCAAATTAGGTTGCACTTTGCATTTTTTATATATTCTGAGGCAAATCCAGGAAAAATAGCCCCATCAAGATAACTGAAATTGGCTCGACTTAGATAAAACCAAAAGGATTTGGCCCTACATTGATACTTACTGGAATCTGCACTCATTCAGTAAAGTTTTTCTTTATTCTCATCATTCTATAGGAAGTAACAAAAAAATAAATCTGGATCACAATAAATGGCACTGAACTAGTAATTTATTTTTTTTTAACTGTAGTTTTGTTGAGAATAAACCTCAGTTACTTCATCATTCTGTGTTATATGGTTCCAAGTTCTAGTAATGTAACTGCACCTGTATTTGTCTTACCAGGGAGATCCAAGACCATTTTCCTCAAGACCATTCTCTCTTGAGGATCTGTGGAGTTATTCTTGGTCATTGTGACTGCCACGTGAAGAGTTACAGCCAATTGTTAGGACCAATTTCAAATACTGAGGGCAAAGCATGAAGAAGAAACACTACACACACAGAATACACAAGTCTTTACTTTGCAGGCAATCTGGGAAATATTTCCATAGTATAACAATGCAAAAACTTACAAACATTATGCTACATATCATAGACCTAAACTGACAAAAACACTTACCAAATAAACTTTTTGTTTCATCTAAAAGAAATTATTGGAGTTTAATCTGAAGGCCACTGCAGTCAATGGAAGTCTTGTCATTGAGATGAGCTGGCTTCTTACTCATCCCTTCTTATCCTCTGTATACTTGAGATGGCAGGAATCAATTTACACCATCTCCTAAACACATCTACACAATCTAATGATCACAGGACACTGGATGAAGAATACAAAAGCCTCAGACATTTCTCTACTGTTTCAGGAAACCACTTTTGATATCACTTTCTTCACTATTTCCCTTGGCAATAATTGAAAATTAGTCTGCATTTCTCATTATCTCTTTTACATTGTAATAGGTTTCCTATTGTTCTTTATATTTGGATCCTGTTTTTCTGTCTATGCCTTGGAAATACTTGCAGTCATTCCCAACATCAAGATATGCTTCTATCTTTTAGGGAGTATTGATTTTTTTAAATCCTCTAATTTTGTTGCCTTCAGGCTGATATTTTTCACTATTAGGCCACTTTTTCACTAAAACAGAAACAGAGATAAAAGAAGCATTTTAAGAAAAAAAAGCTTACTACTGATTTATCTGAGTCACATAAAACATTTTTCCTCACCTAGCCTTATTACAACCATGGTTTCAGAAATAATGGATAATTCGTTGGATTTGGGTGCTAAACAAAAGAGTTGTTATATTTGCTATGTTTAGAAAGATAAGAGGCATTTTATATAACCACCTGCTATAATACATGCATGAAGGATGAGAACTAGAGCTTTGCACTCGACTGAAGAGCATTGTAACCATTAGCCTACAATTTACTTCAAGGCACCACTTTTAAAGTGTCCCCAGTTGGAGTCGTTCCACTTTGTCTGAAACCACTATGATAAAGAGCAAGCTTGTGAGAATGAATCCACTGCTCGGTATTGATGTTGCTTTTCTGCATAGTGGAACTATATACAGTGTTTATAACATTCTCGTATTTCTCAAAAATGTATGATTATGTTAAAGAAGGAAATGCTGGAAAGAGAATAAATCAGGAATTTGTCCTTTCTTTTTTTCCCAAATATTCCTTCTCTTAGTGATTAGAATAGTTTTTAAGACTTAGATTTGTCTGTACTCCCCACAGTAAGAGGAGAGAATGTTCCAAAGTGAACAACTGAACCACTGCAACAGGGGGTCCATGGACCCTTTCATGTGCTCTGGTGCTGATGCAGAACTGAGAGCGTGTGTCTATGCTGTCTCTTGCACTGGCATTAATGCAAACAAGTGAACAGCCAGGTCCAACTGAAGCCTTACAAAACCAGTGATTAAGTTTTGGGCAGATCAGCTTGCAGAAAAGGATCACCTCTGCACATGCAAAGGAGTGGAAGGGAATGCATGGTGTATGGTTGAGGTGGAGGGAGGTACAGTAGCCCTGAGAAATGGTAGCTCTAGTGGGTAGTGCCTGAAAATATTTTCAGCAGAATCAATAGCCCGTGTTTGGTATAAGAGGAGATCTAGTTCCTAGTCTTCTTCTTCTTCAGAGTATTTTCCCATAGACAAGTTTTCTAATCCTGTATTTCAAAACTGAAATAAGTAATTTGCCTCTAAAAGTGCTGACTATTCCAATGTCTACAAAGACACACTTAGGCTACATTAACAATTTAACCAGAAAGTTCAGCTAGAAATTACACTACAAATGTAGTACCTGTGAAGAAATAGCACCAAAAAGTTTTCAAATGGGAAAATCACACATTCCCCCGTGTTCTAATTACTTCTCCATACTCTTTTCAAGGAGCAGATCATCCTAAATGCAATCACACAACACCTAAGGGATGGACAAGGGATTAGACCCAGCCAGCACGGGTTTAGGAAGGGCAAGTCCTGTCTGACCTACCTGATCTCCTTTTATGATCAGGTGACCCACCTGGTGGATGAGGGGAAGGCTGTGGATGTGGTCTATCTGGACTTCAGCAAAGCCTTTGACATCATCTCCCATAGAATACTCCTGAAAAAGCTGGCAGCCCATGGCTTGGACAGGAGCACTCTACTGGGTTAGGAACCGGCTGGAGGGCTGGGCCCAGAGAGTGCTGGTGAATGGAGCTGCATCCATTTGGCAGCCAGTCACTAGTGGTGTCCCCCAGGGATCAGTGTTGGACCCAGTCCTGTTTAATATCTTTATTGATGATCTGGATGAGGGGATTGAGTGTCCCATTAGCAAATTTGCAGATGACACCAAGTGGAGGGGGAGTGTTGATCAGCTGGAAAGTAGGAGGGCTCTGCAGAGGGACCTGGACAAGCTGGAGAGATAGGCTGATTCCAATGGGATGAGGTTCAACAAAGCCAAGTGCCAGGTCCTTCACTTTGGCCACAACAACCCCATGCAGAGCTACAGGCTGGGGACAGAGTGGTTGGAGAGCAGCCAGGCAGAAAGGGACCTGGGACTTTGGATTGACAGGAAGCTGAACGTGAGCCAGCAGTGTGCCCAGGTGGCCAAGAAGGCCAATGGTATCCTTGTTTGTATCAGGAACAGTGTGGCCAACAGGTCCAGAGAAGTGATTCTGCCCCTGTACTCAGCGCTAGTGAGGCCACACCTCAAGTACTGTGTCCAGTTCTGGGCCCCTCAGTTCAGGAAGGATATTGAGGTTCTGGAGCAGGTCCAGAGAAGAGCAACAAGGCTGGTGAAGGGACTCGAACACAAGTCCTATGAGGAAAGGCTGAGGGAGCTGGGGTTGTTCAGCCTGGAAAAGGCTCAGGGGAGACCTCATCACTCTCTACAACTACCTGAAAGGAGATTGTAGACAGGTAGGTGTCAGCCTCTTCTCCCAGGCAACCAGCAGTAGGACAAGAGGGCACAGTCTTAAGCTGTGCCAGAGGAGGTTTAGGTTGGATATCAGGAAGAAATATTTTACAGAGAGAGTAATCAGACATTGGAATGGGCTGCCCAGGGAGGCGGTGGATTTACCGTCCCGGGAGGTTTTTAAGATGAGACTGGATGTGGCACTTAGTGCCGTGGTCTAGTAACCACGGCGGTGTTGGATCAAGGGTTGGACTTGATGATCTTGGAGGTCTTTTCTAACCTGTTTGATTCTGTGATTCTATGATTAATTAGATTTGGTTTAACTATGTCTTCAGGAAGGAGATATATGAAAAGGAAAATAACTGGAACATGAGCAATAGAATCTCAGTTAATTACCCTGCCAAAACTTTCTTTCTTCTACTTATTTTCTCCTTCCACAATACCTTTCACTTAACCAAACAAGTTTCTTTTGGCATTACCAAATTCATCCTCTCCCTCTGACAGCAATTACATATGTAAGAACTGCGTTAACTCTTTTGGAAAGAAATTGCTTTTCAGTGTTGTTTGATTGACAAACAAATTCCACTCCATCTCTGGTTATCAATTTAACTATTGAAAAAAAAATCTTATTTCCAATCCTAAATCCCCACAGTGTGAGAAAGGAAGAATCATAGCATATGAGATGTCTAAACAAACCATTGTAAAGGTATGATTGTATTTAAGCTCTGGTGGACAAGAACAGTCAATCTGTGTGTGTGCACGTGTGGATGTATTCATTTCAAATTAAGAAAGAAAAGGGTCCATGCAATTTTTTCCCCAGACTCCCAATTTCTTGCTCTTGCTACATAACATTGTAGTCAGATAAGGATTAAAGATATGGTGTTTCTTCTGTGATGCAGCACAAGATTGCTTCAGTTAATCTAAAGTCAATTCTGAAGTTTGGATGAATTCTTCACACAGAACTGCTAAGGACACAACACCATCCTGACTGCTGTGCCAAAGAGGAAACCAAAGTACTAACTGAAATTTTTTCCCTGTGTAGCAGATGAGTCTTGCTGGATCCCCAGCACAGGAGGTGCATGTAGAAGTTGTATCTCTGGAGACAATGGCATGTGCTGCATTCCCTGTGAGTCTGCACCAGTGGTATTGGAGCTAAGACAGATCTTGGAGTGATTAAAACTCATACATTTGATATTAATTTTTCCAAAAGCAGTTTAAAATAGCCCCTTAGAGACTCTCAAGGTTGTGAGATATTCTGTTGAGCTAGTATGCTCTCATTCTGAATTTATACAATCTCCGCTGTAAATTTTGAAATCTACTCAGAAAATTCTTCAGCCTTTCTTTAAGGCACTTTTCTGAATTCTTCCCTGTAATTAAGGCCACTCAGATAACAGATATAATCTACCTCTAACATTTCTTGTTCCATTATTCTTTGGAACCCAGAGGATGCACCAGTTATCCACCTCAGTAGTCCTTCACAGCTGATATTAACTTCATAATCCTCACAACGTCTCACAATACCTTCACTGTGTGAAAGGCAAACACAGATTCCTACAAATAATCCTGAGTCTGTAGTTTGCTCTGGTGCTTTTTCATAGGCTGCAGCACTACATATGTCACAGGTCTGGCTATATTAAATTCAGAAACAGCATCATCACCTGGAGCTGGCCCCAGAGATCCTACTTTCTACCCAATGTATGTCTGTACTAAATGTCTCCATCTGATATCACACTTGTACTCTCCAGTGCAGTCTTAACTTTGCAGCTCTTTCTTCATATGGAACAAATTTCTTCTACCGCAAATAACTCCGAAAGTAAAGAAATACATTCATAAGCTACAGTGGCAGAAAGCATAGCAGGGACTACATGTCTTTGGTAATAAATGCACTCCTTTTTTCCTTATTCCTAGCTGGGAAAAAAAAAAATCTACTTTTATCCCCTCAATAATTGCAGATGCTTATACACCTAGAAACACAGAGAAAGGTGCATATAAATGCTGTTCTGTAGATATAAGTCTATTCCTTTAACTAATGAAGACCTTAAATACAGTTCACTGAAACATAGGACTAGGATCTTCCTTGCATCCTGGCCCTTGATATCACAGACAATAGTATCCTAAAACTGATTTGATAAACATATTTGGTTTACCTTCAAAGTTAGGTCTTTTTAACTGCAATGACTTCTCTGGAAGAACTAGGATAATGCTTAGGAACCTCATAATTTCAGATCTAAATGCATCTATAATATTTTTATGTCTATTTCTTTTTATGCCAACATTGCCTTTTAATTAAAAAGGTTATTTCCCTTCACTGTGTTTGCACACTTGATATATTAATAGATTGCAATCATAGCCTCCTCCATACTTCAATCTACTTAGATAAACAAGTCAGCCTTCTGCATTGTCCTTTCCATAAAGATGGGTTCTCTGTTTTTCTAGTCTTCTTAGCCTCTCTATGCATCTGATCCAGTTAGAGTTCATTGCTTCTGGACACGGGTGAGAAGAATCACTTCCATTGTAAAGCCTTGCAATACCAAAATGCAATGTCAATAGCCCTTCTCCATGTCTACTGCCTATCCCTGTAGTAGTCCAGAAGTCTTCAGTATTGATGGAGCTTTTGACTCTGCACCGGTAAACTCAAAATAACTCCAACACAGTTTTGATGTTCAATCAAGAAAATATTAACAAAGGTTGACTTGAAAGTTCATGAGCCTAACTAGTAACATTTCAACCTTATACTTCAACCTGCCCCTTTCAGCACTACTTGTTCCAGACTTTTTGCTCACCTGTTTTCCTCGCTTCCTACCTTCCTTACACTTTCTCCAATAAATCCCATTTTCTCAGTTTTGCTTGAGGTTTCCCACATGGCACTTCCTCAGGCCCACAGATGTAAATCAAACTGACGAAATATACTCCCTCTGTCAGTCCCATGAGACTTTGTTTTGATTTGTTCTGACCGCACTTTGTCTAATTTTCTCTTTGTTTTTGAAATTTTTTCATCTGTTCTTTCAAAAGTATAATATATACTTCAGATGAGGCTCCAAGGCCTGCAACAATTTTAATCGTATTCTCAATCTTTTACAACACTAGTTCATACCCCAATATTGTTCTCCTGATCTGATTGCAAGTCTATTGAAAAATCTTTCTTGCAATGTTTTAACTGGAAATTCCTTTGCTAGTTGTTTGAGATTATTTGATTTCCCCCAGCTTGAATGCAATAAAATTTTTGAGTGTTATTCCTGTCTCAGTTGAAGCTATTTATGTTTCAATAATCTTATTAACATTTTCCATCCTCTTGCTCTCACTAAAACATCACATTATTTGAAACTGAATCAAAGTATTTACTTAGTTTTGAGGCTAAACTGAAAATGCCTTCCATCTAGAGGAAGAAGGTCTAGCAGATTTACTTCTTCTTTAGTTCTTTTTCATTTGTCTTACTGTTCTCTGCAAGGTCTACTTCAAGTTGAGTCTCTGCTTATTGCTGACATCCTTCTTGAAATGACTATATATCCAGTTAGCTCTGGAGTCCTTTCCCATAATTATTTTCCAATTGGTTTGAGACAAATTTTAATAACATCAGCACCTTGGGTTTGATGTTGAAGGCCCCGAGACTTCATTCTACCTGAATTCACTACCCAGTTCCCATGTTTATTCAGGTTTACCTTCTTACTTAGCTACAGGTCTGTTTATATTTAGCCTTACATTTAGCTAAAGATGAATTGACTTGTGATCAGTAAACTAAGTTTTCTTTCTGTTTTCCATTTCACTTAAGTGTCCTTATCACTAACCAAAAATGAAGCCTAAAATGGTATAATCTGCTGTTTTAGCAGTGACACTTCAGTGGAAGAAATTGTTTGCTTCTACGTAACATGGAATATCTGTATCATACCATACTTATGACTGTTTATTTAGCAATTTCTATGTTTTTGTTGTCTTCTGCAAAACTGTTGAAACCTCTGTTTCATCTCACATCTGTATCATGTTCTTGCTCCTGACAGAAATCACCACCGTTATGTCGCATCAGGATTAACACTACAGCAGAGGCGAGTGGATATCATGCTTCAGTAAGAAAATCTTATTAAAATGTAAGCACATGTTTAATTTACAAATGTAACCAGTAAAGTTTTTTGAAATATTCCCACTTCCATTGCGTATGAACAACCAAGGTCCTCTTCAGCTTACTCAACTCTATCTCAGATACTACGAGATTATGGGGGACTACGTGATGATCATGTTGTTCCCCCTTCACCTACAGCATAAGGTGCTGAAATTTGATCCGCTGAACTCTCTCCCAAGATGTTTCCTGTGTAACAACAAAATATTTTTAAGTAATCTATAAATTTTGGATGTGAGGGTGGAGAATCCATTGCTTTCCATTTGCATATTTTTAATTTGCATTTTTAATTACATGATTATACACTGGAGTTTTAAAAATGCTCAACTATTGGATATTTTCTCCCTTTTATCGTAATGCCCTCATATAATTTTTCAGTCTTCCTTTTGATAAACTAATTGGGCAGTTCGAATTTCATATTTTACAGTATTTTTTCCTGCCCTTGTGTTTGATTGTTTTCTTCAGTTTCCATACGTCCTTTCAAAAATATGGACAGTTAGTGAAGATAATAGTATGAAATGAGTCTTAATGCTACTTCTGTTTCTAATGCAACTTGCTCTTCTCCTATTCATTTATACCAAACAGACTTATTAGTTGTTTTTTTCCTGAGTGATTCATAGGAGATTAGCAAGTCATTACCATTATTGACGTGTGTCACAGGGGAGTGCTAGAGTTGTCAGCATACCCGGATAAAAAGAGTGATACTATTTTGGCCTTGTCCTCTGACAAAACACAAAATATCAGTCACAAATGGTTCTGATGTGCTGTACCTCCATGCTGATATGGAATCTCTGAGAATTATTTTCAAAATGGTGCATGCACACTCACACCCACATGTAATTTCACATGCACACGTGCACAGACACTACTGCTGCCTTGGGGGAGGAAGGAGCAGAGTGGGACGGTAAATAGGGAGGGATTGTCTCTCTCTGTTGGGCAATCTGAGAGTAAAGTTAGAAATTAGATTAAAGAATTAGAGACTGAAGCACCTTGCTGCTTGGCTGCACTACTGACTATCATACCCCTCGAAGAGAAACATTAATGTGGTCTCTGATAGGTGACTCACCTGAATGAAGGAAAAATGCTGTGACAGTAATAGCTAGTGAGTGTGAGTCCAAATTAATATTGCAGGATGAGATGTCTACTTTCTTGAATTTATAATTGTTTAGCAATGAAAATATGAGATTATAATTGTCAGATACTCTGCTTTTCCTGACTTGGTCTTGCTATAATTTTCAGTGCTTACAATTTGTTCGAAATTGAAATTCAAGAACTGCAAAACTGAAATACCAGTGGACTTTTAAACTGTCCTGTTACTAACACTATATAAACTGTGATTTCAAGAAAGCACTATAAAAAGAACAGCAGAATAATCCTAGCAGAAATATTTGTCTAACGATTCTGTCTAGCAGAATATTACTTCTGGATGTACAAGTTTTCATCAAATCGAAACTTTAAAAAACTGAAACTACTGCTTTATGAGAAGACAGCACTCTGGGCCCTCTGACAGGTTTAACACAGTACATTCATCCATATATGCAACAGTGTTTAAACTGTTTGCTACATGGATTTTTTATTGACCTGTGTTTTTTCTTTAGAAGACCACAAGCTCTGTATACCTTTTAGTACTTAAAATATTGTATTTGCACGTTCTGGACACTACAGAATTCTCTCCAAGGGCTTCATTTTAGTCTCTAAATGCAGTCACTCAGCCTCAAGTTTTTCAGGGGAAAGAGATGAAGTTCACCAAAGAGTCCTTTGAAGTTTGGGTAGAATATCGTTTTTCTAGCAGTTGAGTGATGTACAGAACCTTCTTCATTTTGCAGCTACTGGAAAATCTCGGAAACAATAATGTTTTTGTCCGCTGCACTTTTCTATGTTTTCTAAGAAGCAACATGACTTACCTTATGTTTAACTGCAAAGTATAAGTGCAGTCTGTAACAAATAAATGTAAGCAGTGTAGGCTGAAGCCCTGGGACACATATTACTTATACATATCTTGTTGGTAACAGAACATAAATACTTCACTAAAGTCTCCATTTGTAATTTGTGCTGAACGTTTCTGAACATATGAAATATGAATTACATTTTGTAATGGCCCTTTGTGTTGAGGTCTAGCGGGAAAATATTGTTCTCCATGAGACAAAGTAAATTGCAATGATTCCTGAAGGGACTTGACTTTTGTACAAGAAAATACATTTAATCTGACATAGTTACTCTAATGATCTCTCATGTTATCTTTTATTGAACACAAAATGAGGTACAGCCATCAAAGTTTAGCATGCTACTGAGTGCACCATCATTAGAATACCAATACGGGGCTAAAGAGAATTTACTTAGCTCTACACACTTTTAGGAACTCACAAGTTCCGTAGAATGGTCTGTGTCACCCGGTATTTAAAGGAGGAAGGCTTGCAAAATGTGGGTTTAGAAACATGCACTTGGACGAAGTTGGAAATAATCATTCTCTCTTCACATGTGTAAGGCATCGAGGGACCTCTAAAGAAGAGAGGGCTGAGGGGAACTATTGCTGACTTCAGCTACTTAGTGGGACATTACAGAGAAGGCAGAGCCAGAATTGGTCAGCAAAAGAATGATGGTAACAGATTTGAGAGAAGGAAAGTTCCATTTTTATATTAGGAAAACTATTTCACAGTGAGGTGAACAAACATAAAAAGGGGTTGCCCAGGGAGGCCATGGGATTTTCTTCTTTGGGGAATGTTCCAAACTCAGCCAGAAAAGGCTATATACAACATGGTCAAAGAGAGCTACGTCTCACTTCAAAGTCAGCCCCACTCTGAGCAGCAGTTTGGGCCACATGCCACCAGACATCCTTCTGGCCTACGTTATTGCATGATTCTATGGTCTTATTCTATGGTTTTTCATAATTATAATGTATCTATTATATGAAACCCTATTTCATCTGTAAAATGGAGTACATTTATCTGTGACTGAAGAATATAAATACAGTAAAAAATACAGTTAAAAATACAGTAAAATTCCATAATATCTTGTATTATAGATATGACTAATAATATTTCTTTACAGTTAAAATTTTCTTCCAGATAGTTGTATAAGACTGAATCAGCTTCAGCATAAGGTTTTATTAGCTTCTTAAACTTTAAAAAATATTTGTAATGTACAAGTGATTGTCATACACTAACTTCATCACTATTTTGCTATGTTCACACTATTCTTTTCTCCATCTGATCATTTTTCCTAATCTCAGCACAAGATGAGACACCACTGTGGAGAAATGGCAGGGTGGGGGGAGAATTGCAACATGTGTAGAAGAGGCCTGCTGAGGCTACACTTTAGAGACTTCTGGTTTTTTCAGATGGGTTTGGTCTATATTTCTCCTTAAAGAGGGATCAGACATTTTTCTTTTTTAATATTCTTATTTGTGAAGTTTTACAAACAACTTCTTTTTTTTTTTTTTAACACAGAAATATCAACTCCAACATCAGAGTAAGTTCAGAGGAAACAGCTGTACCTTATACATTGATTTTAGTTAAACTAGCACAGAGAAAGTGTTCCTGATACTTGCAAAAGCCTTTTGCAAAACCCAGAGTCCCATGTTTGATAGTATATAGTTTCTTTCGGGGTTTTTGACACTTTGAAAAAGAATTCGGGAAAGTGTCTAGACTCTAGTGATATCCATCATAACATTAAAGATTAATCTCAGTTCAGTCATGATATTGTAATTTAGAGTCCAGCAAAGATTTGTGCATTTGTGTACTTTTCCATGCCTTCACACATTTGAATTGATTTCATGTACAATAGTGGCAATTATGTGTTGTACGTTTATAATGTTTGTTTTCATTAGCATATCTTTTAACATGTTAAGTGTACTCTCACCTTCAACTTTTCATGAATGTGGGTTTGCGTTAAAATTGGTTTGGGGTCTTTATTTTCATTCTAGGAGATAAGGAAATAAGTAAAGTAAAAGTTTTCAAGAACACTTGTTACTTGTGCAAGACTTTGTCATATTCAGCTTAGACCTTTAGAGAAGTTGGGAACAGTTAAAACTTGTCCTTAGTAACTTGACACAGCTCTTTGTAGTAGTTGCTTTTTCTTAGTTACTTTTCAAGTTAATGAATAATTTTGAGGGATCAGATGAACACTGAAACAAAATAGAGGCAGGAAGCAAGTGTATCATTTAAAGGGACATAATTAATTGAGAAGTTGCACAACTCTTAATTCTGGTTTTTAATATAAACATAGTATTCTCTGGAGAAGATTAAAGAACGTCAGAAATATTATTTACATCACAGTCACTTTTCATCATAAACCTGTATGTATACTTCTTCGCAATATTGTCTGTGACTATTTATTTTAGGTGAATTTTGTAATTTCTTAATCAGAAGGCAAAAGCAGGATCTTTGCATATTTTAAAAAGAAATTAAGACACAGTATCCTGGTCATTTTTAAATGAAACTCATTTAAAAGCTTGTCACATATGTGTTTCTTGGAGGATATTTACTCATAAAATTTCTCATTAATAATTTTCTGAACTTTTAATATAAATTACAATTAGAGTTCTCTTTCATATTTCTTCCAAATTTCACAAGTCAATGGCATGCAGAAGAATTCTAGTTAAACAAAGAGTATAGAATTATTTATTTAATGCTCATGCTGTCATTACCCTGCCTGTTGCTGCTGCATCTGCTGACCCTGCGTTTGCTGCTGTGGCCATGCTTGACATATTCTCACACTTTCCACCCCACCAGCAGCCTACTTCTTTCTCCATCGTGGTGCATCACTCAATGAAGGCATGTGTCCGAGAGGCAGAACCATTGGCCCCTGGGACACAGAATACTCCTGCCAGAAACTTGAGAAGGCCAGAGGCTGCAGCTCGCTGTTTTCTGTGTGCCCAGTAGGGCACCATCATTGGCTCTGGATCAGGAAGGAAAGATGTCAAACAAACACATGAGGCCAGGAAGGGCCATCAGAGCAGAATTTCAGCAGCCTCTTGCATCTACAAAAGTAAAAAAATATCTGGTTTACATCTGCTTTTCTCCACTTTTCCTGACAGTCTCTTCTTCTTTCCCTGCACATTATCTGGGCAGGCAATGTGTGTCCATAGAAAAAAAATTAGTCACAAAAGACATATGTAAGCTGCCCCTAATCAGAGTCTCATTCCAGTCCCAGAGTAGGATTGTGGGCCTCAGCCATGCATCTCCAAAAGTCAACATCTCCATTATTTTCTCCTGACTCCTAACTTCCTCCCACCATAAATCCTGGAGCTGCCTTACCCGGGTTGTTTCTGGGTTTGGGCACTATTTTTCCTGCCAGCTGCCTGTGGTACGGTGAGAATACTATTGTCTCACTCCAAAAGGGATCACAGG